>NC_143575.1:212967952-213312206 GCF_048544385.1 Mastigoproctus giganteus
CTAAAATGAGGCCTCCAGACCTGTACGCAGTACTCAAGCCATGGCCTGACCATTGCCTTATACAAAGGGATAATCACCTCCTTTTCCCTGCTAGCAAAATTCCTATATATCATTGACAAAACCCCATGACCTGCCCTGGCAGCTTGTCTGCATTGCTCAGAAAACTTCATATCTGCCTGCGCAATTACTCACAGGTCTTTTTCATTTTCTACCACCTTAAGTGTAGTACCACACAGTTGGTACGTTTCTCTGGGGTTACTTCTACCCATATGTAGTACTTTGCATTTGTCAAGGTTAAACTTCAGTTGCCACTTCTTAGCCCATCTGCCCAAATTATCTAGATCCTGTTGCAGTAGCACACTGCCATTACTGTCATTAACAACCCTGCCAACCTTTGTATCATCTGCAAACTTCGACATTAAGCCTGATATACCTTCATCAATATCATTGATGAATATACAAAACAACAGTGTACCTAACACCAAACCCTGTGGGACTCCACTAATAACATTAGTCCAAGAAGAGCAGCACCCACTGATTACCACCCTCTGTCTTCTAGCACTTAACCATCCTTTTATCCATTGTAGCAACTTACCCTTAATACCATTCTGCTCCAATTTGTAAAATAGTCTTCCATGCGCAACAGTGTCAAAAGCTTTCCTGAAATCCAAATATATGATATCAAAATTATTTTTCGCATCCAGTTCCTTTGTAACCACATCATAATATCCTATCAAATTTGTCAGACAAGACTTTCCCTTAACAAACCCATGCTGTGTCTGAATTATTGCTGCAGTCTTGTCTAGATGATCCTGCAATGCATCTTTAACCAGTGACTCCATTATTTTACCAGGAACAGAAGTTAAACTAACTGGTCTGTAATTACTCGTGTCACCCTTCGATCCCCCTTTGTGAATTGGGGATACATTTGCACATCTCCAGTCCGTGGGAACCTCCCCTGAGTCCAAGGATGCTCTCATAATTATGGCTAAGGGTTTGCTTAGTTGCTTTGCCGCCTCCTTTAATATAACTGGATAGATCCCATCCACCCCAGGTGCTTTTCTTACGTTTAACTTCAACAATTTCTCTTCCACTTTGCTCTCGGTTATTACAAAATCATTAAGTATCCTGCTACAATTTGATAACCTTCTGCTATTTTCAAACGTTAATAATTCCTCACGTGTGAATGTAGATGCAAAGTACTCATTCAGTTTGTTTGCTATCTGAGCAGGATCATCAACAGTCGAACCATCGATGTCAAGTGGACCAATCAGATTCATCCCCTTCCTTTTAGAGTTTATATAAATAAAGAAATCCTTGCTGTTTTTCTTAGCATCTTTTGCCAAGGATTTCTCATAATCTGCCTTCGCCTGCCGAACCTCCTTTGTGACCTGATTACAGAATAACTTATATCTGCCATAGGCTTCTGAGTTGCTTGATAATTTATATTATCAAGGTTGAATAAATTGTTCATTGATAGGTTGAATAAATTGTTCATTGATAGGTTGAATAAATTGTTCATTGATAGGTTGAATAAATTGTTCATTGATAGGTTGAATAAATTGTTCATTGATAGGTTGAATAAATTGTTCATTGATAGGTTGAATAAATTGTTCATTGTACTCATTCAAGTCATTAGGCCTATAACACACTCCTACGGCACGTGTGCGGGTCGGGAGACAGTATAAAAAACACCTGATACTGAGCTCCATTAATCAGTGTTATCTTGTTCTTCAGATGGGAAAGGCAGAGGACTTAAGTGAGTTTGACAAAGGCCAAATTGTAATAGCCAGATGACTGGGTCAGAGCATATCTGAGACGGCACAGCTGGTGGGGTGCTCACAGTCAGCCGTGGTTAGTACCTACTGAAAGTGGTCAGAGGAGGGAAAACCCACAAACCGCCGGAGAGGTGTTGGACGACCACAGCTCATCGATGCGTGAGGTGAGTGAAGGCTCTCCCGGATGGTACATAGCAACTAGCCGGTAATTGGAATGCTGCTGATGGGAGTAATGTGTCACAACACACAGTACATCGAACCCTGCTGAAAATGTGTCTGCGTAGCTGCTCCGAGTGCCCATGCTAACCACAGTTTACTGGCGATAGTGCCTACAAAGGGCATGCGAGAATCGAAACTGGACCTTGAGTGACTGGAAGATGGTCATCTGGTTCGATGAATCACATTTCCTGTTGCACCATGTGGACGGCCAGCTATGTGTGCGTCGTTTACCTGGGGAAGTGATGGTGCCTAGATGCACCATGGGATGAAAACAAGCCGGTGGCAGTGGTGTCATGCTATGGGTGATGTTCTGTCATCCATGTGCCGGGCACTCTGACATCTACCACCTACCTAAACATCATTGCTGACCAGGTATACCCTTTCATGGCAATGGTCTTCCCCTCTGGCAGTGCTGCCTTTCAGCAGGATAATGCACAATGCCACACTGTCCGAATTGTTTGGGACTAGTTTGCGGAACATGAGGAAGACTTCCAGGTATTTCCCTGGCCTCTAAATTCCCCAGACATCAATCCCATCGAGCATCTGTGGTTTGTGTTGGAACAGCGACTCCAATCTGTGGCGTCTCAACAATGGACCTTACAGGAGTTAAAGGATCTGCTGGTTAAGTGTTGGTACCAGATAGCACAAGACACATTTAGAAATCTTCTAGCGTCCATGCCTCGCCCAGCACGAGCTGTTTTGGCTGCACTTGGAGGACCAACATCATATTAGGTGGGTGGTCATAATGTTTTGGCTCATCGGTGTACCTGCAAGATGGAATACAATCCTGCAAGAAATCCACCATGCCCTAGCAGCCTCTAATTTGAAAGTTAGGGGTGACACTCTAGTCCACAATACTGTGCACCAATCAAGGTGCACACACGATTGAACTTCCTCAAAGAACAAATGTCCTACAATGAACATAGGTGAAACTACACTAAATGAAAATATGTGAAGAATGCAATGTAATTTTGACAATGACAATGAAATGTGATGCTCTCTATACCCTACAATTCTGGGTGTTGATAGCACTGTTTATTTGGCTTGTCAGTTCACAACATATTCAAGGCTGATTATTTTACTGGCCACCTCCTTCCCAGCCAAGAAGTGCAGTGCAAAATCCAGATGGTTTTGGTGATCGCTTGGAACAGCTGCTGCAGTTCCCACAGCTTTGCAAAGCTAGTGGACAGCTAATCATGAAATAATGGTTGTATCCATCCACTAATGCAGTAAAAATCATACACTAGTTGATGAATGCAAATTATGTGCTGTGCTTCTAGTTTCTGCCAATAATATCATCAATAAAACTCTAAGAAACCAGTTATCATTCTCTGCCATAGCATGCAGACAAACCTTTGCTACAAACCAATAGCCAAGGAATTTCCACTGGTTCATAACAAAGCTTAACCAACAGTGCAGAATCCCTCAATATAAGTCTCATGGTGAATTTGTGTACATTCTGTTATAACCACTTCTTATAGCTCTTACTTGCATAATTTGCATAAATGCACCACAGTTTGTCCTGGTGCACTTCACTGAAATTTCATTGCCTGACTATTGTCCATTCTATATTTTCAGCTCTACATGATTAAACATTTTGTGTCTATACCTTTAAAGTGACCCAATTTAAATTAATTATAACTATTATCTGTGTTATTATAATAACTTTACATAAAAAGCAAAATTTTCAAATACCTTTCTATATGCTTCAGTTATATAATCTTGAGGAGTCTTTTTGTTAAAGTGAATAGTTACTGGATACTGACGTGACTCTACCTGGTAGAAAGAGGAAAAAACAATACTGAAACTGACAAAATTCCAGCAAACAGATAAAAAACAATAATAAGAAAAATATACATATACAATAATGCCTCTTTTCACTGAGCAAAAAAATTGCTAATAACACTCAATTATGATTTAAAATGGTGAGCTACTTTATTCTGTAATAGAGTCTATATCTGTGCTTTCCAAACTGTGGGGATTATCATGAAAGGAAACTATTAAACTAAAACACTATTATACCATGTTGAACAGACAGTTGCAAATTGTAACCAGTAATGCTAACAAGGTACCAACTGCCACCTGAATACAAAAATTAAAATTAAAATTAGAAAATTTCAGAAATAAATAAACAGAAGCCTATGCTCTCACCTAAGGAAGCACAGTGACATGGCTTCCTGCTTAAAGTATGGCACAACTGCTGCTGGAAATAAGCTAGGGAACCCCCCCCCCCCAACTCCACTTAAGCAAAACAGCAAATGCAGGCACCCACTAAAGAAGAAAAAACTTAAAATGAAATGAAGGGAACTACACAACCACTCTTTCTAGAGGCATAAGGCGCCTCCGTAGCCAGGTGGGAAGGAGCAGCAGTGCTTAGTACACGCTTCTTGATTAGACCGGGGTTCGAGCCCGTCACCACCAAATATGGAGGATGCGGAAAGGTCAGGGAATGACCACCGCATATCCCGGAGCAATATGGCCTTAGTTGCTAATGCTCCTAAAAACCAAAATAACAAACAAACAAACAAACAAACAAATAGAGGCATAAACAATATGGAAATTCTCAAACATTTGCATTTTTTCCTGGTTTGCTGTTTAATTTCAGTTAATGGATGTTATGCTGCATATTTGCATTTTGGTTTAACTTATCAATTAGGCAGTCAGCATCTAATTTGCATTTTGGTTTAACTTATCAATTAGACAGTCAGCATCTAATTTGCATTTTTTGTTTTAGTTCATTAGAGTTGTTCCCTACTTAGTGGGGCAATCATATTTAAGACATGTTTTTGGTTGTCATGTCTCTCTTGATTGGTCACATCAGAACATCTATAGTTCTTTTGCTAATACCAAGCCATGACAGAGATGCAAGTGTTTGGAAATTTCCACAGGACCAATGCCTCTTGAAAAAGCAGTATGGCTTCTCTAAACTTTCATTCATTTTTTAGTTCCCCCCATTCTTTAGTGGGTTCTGCATTTATTTTCATTTTATTATTGCATGTGGGTGGCAGTTGGTGCCTTGTCAGCATTAGTGGTTGCAGTTTGCAACTATCTCTTCAACATGGTATACCTGTTTTAATTTCACAAAAATCATTATTTCATTACGTTTTATTTTCATTTTTTAATTATGAAATTATTTTCATACTTCTAAATATTTATGCATACAAAAATCAATAAACAAGGATAGTCATAGAAAATACCCATTATACAGGGTGTCTCAAAAATAACTTCAGAAATGAGTTCCTCATATGTAGACAACAAAAATATTTTATATCAGCATAGTTCCAAAAATGCTTGGTTCCCGAGTTATTAACCAGAATGTCTTACCTTCCACAGGTGATTTCCTTCATCACAAGGTACTGACAGAATCTGGTGGTTTTCCATTTCGACCATGTACTCAAATCAGGAGCAAGCGGATATGCATTTTATGTACAGTTTGGCAAATGGCAATGCTCTAGAGGCTTATACCACAAAAGGTTCCCAGAATGAAGATGTCCAGACAGGAAAATGTTTGAAGGTATCCATCGCCACCTTTGTGGACATGGGAATTTTACACCTCGTGCTGCCGACAGAGGATGACCAAGATCTACGACTCCTGAAGTAGAGGAGGAGATTTCGGATGTTGTGCATGCCACTCCTGGAATCAGCACAAGCAGAATAGCAATGCAACTGGCTGTGCAATGTTTGACTATTTGGAGAGTGCTGCGAGAACAGAATAGCAATGCAACTGACTGTTCAATGTTTGACTATTTGGAGAGTGCTGCGAGAACACCAACTGTATCCTTATCATCTGCAACAGGTACAGGCTGTGTCACCAGCAGATTACCCTGCACAAGTAATGTTCTGCCAGTGGTTCTTGCAGCAGTGTGGTAGAACTCCTCACTTTCCTGCCTTAGTGATATTCACTGATGAAGCACAGTTCACGAGACGGAATCCAAAACTTTCACAATCAGCATGTATAGGCTGAGGAAAACCCACATGAAATTCTTCCACCACATCACCAACAGCAGTTCAGCCTCAACATCTGGGTGGGTGTTTTTGGTGATAAGTTATTTGGGCCCCATGTACTTCCAAACAAACTCACAGGGCAGGTGTACAGAAACTTTCTGGAAAACAACATGCCTGATTTCTTGGACAACACGCCACTGATCATTTGTCAACAAGCACACTTCATGCATGATGGCACTTCCACACATTTTGGCCACCTAGCCCACTATTACCTGAATCAAAGGTTTCCTGGTTGGTGGATAGGTAGAAGTGGACCGACTGCCTGGCCTCCATGCTCACTGATTTAAACCCACTAGATTTCTTCTTGTGGGGCCATTTAAAGTCACTGGTGTATTCAACTCCAGTAGCTGATGTAGAAACTCTCCGCAATCGAGTTGTGGCAGGTTGTGAGACAATACCAAACATGCCACGAATTTGGCATCGTCTTTGCGAGTCCATGAGACATCGATGTGAGGCCTGTATTCAGGCAGAGGGTGGACATTTCGAACAATTACTATAAGGTGATGTGAACAGTTAAGTGTAATAGACAGACCTTCAAAACTCAGAAACCAAGCATTTCCAGAACTATGTTGATATAAAATATTTTTATTGTCAACATATGAGGAACTCATTCCTGAAGTTATGCTGTGTATTTTTGAGACACCCTGTATTTTAGGGCATAAAAGATTAAGGTATGTAAAATGCTAGTTTGAATCACTGAATTACATAACCTAATATTCTGGAACTTCTGTTAGTTTCTCAATCACATATGCTATGTATGATTAAGGAACTTGAAACTGAGACCGATAACGAAGTCATTTTGTCTAATATTAATCTTGTGGATCCCTAATATAAACACAAACCAGTGGTAAAGTTTGTATAGCATCCCTCTTTTTTCAGACAGTTCATAATTTGTATAACAGTTGTATAGAGTTTGGTATAACAACAATTATTTGTTTTGTTACAGTACCTACAGCAAAAAGAAGTGTGACTATGGACAAAATGAAGTACAGATCCATCACTATTGTAACCTGACTGCCTAGGGTAACATGAGAATATAAGTTAGCTGATCTGGAACAGAGGAAACAAATTTTTCTCTATGAGCTATTCTGAGCTTTTACACACCAGTTTTACTGTATGTATGCACATAATATACACAACAAAAGACCACAAGTAGGATCATGTGAATTTGGTGAACTATGAATGGTTAGTCAAACTGCCAATGAACCCTCCAAAAAATAAACAACCAAATGAAATTTTCTGTCCAAAATATTCCTACTTTTATTTAGTTTTAAATATTTCACTAAACTAATGAAAAAAATTTTTTTTACTTGTTTTGTGCTACCAAACTCTGTGCAACTACTGTACAAAATATTTAGACCCCCCCCTCCCCAAAGCCCACTTCCCTCAGTCTTTAATCCTCTCAGATTTCATATGAAATCAATGATAATCAACTGAGACTTTTGCTTGCTATTGTTTTTTAATTATTTCAGAGTTTATTACAGCTTAGTTGTTTATGTAATTTTAATGCTAAACATTGTATTCAATTTACATATAAAAAACAAGTTAAATATAAATATTACATATAAAAACAAGTTACATATAAATATTATTAGCTAACATGAAAATAGTCCACTGATGAAATTATGCAGCAAGTGGATCATGAAACACCTCACTTTTAAATATTACTTTTGCTGCCAGTTTCATATTCTAAAAGTTGCCCTACAATACTGTGCAGGTAAGCTGCAATAAAGGTGACAATTCATATTCCATTAACTGGCGATAATTATAACCAGGTAATGTGCTTCCATTCACTTCAAAACAGTTTTAAGATCAAATAATTTTTCAATAATAATACCATGCAACTTTCTTCTGCCAAAATGGATTCAGATCTATCCATCTATGCAAGAGTCATTTTCTCAGACAGATAGGTCTGTCTGTTTGTCTGTCTGTGGAGGAGTCATTTTCTGCCAGAGAGATCCAGTATTAATGTTTGAAGGGGAACATTTAAACAGTTATATCCTACTGCATTATCCTAGACAGCAGCATGTTTTAGGATGAGAAGACCTTACTTCCTAACATGTACAATTTCCTAATATGACAATTACCAATAACACAGAAAGAAAGAACAATAAAAAAGCATGGTCCAATAACAATAATATGCATATGAATGTTGAAATTATATTCTTCTCATTCAATATACTTGACGATTTGGAGATAAAATAAATTGGTTTTGGAAAGAGCTAATGAATGGATATGAATATCTGACTAGATCAGTGTAAAGTACACATGGTGATAGTTGAATTATAACCACGCACCTATTACCACGTTAGCCACCATTCACACAGATAACAGCCACTATTCACCTAGGCATTAACTCCACTAGACATCTGAAGATGTCCATACAGACCCACAGCCATGCTGCCTGCAAGGCATTCCATAGCATTAACATTTGATATTTGCGTATCCATACGCCTCACTTCCCATTCTAAAACATTACACGAGTGTTCAATTGGATTGAGGTCATGTGAATTTGGATGCCAATCAAGATGAATGATATTTTCACTGTGTAGATCAGTGTAAAGAACACACGGTGATCACCGAATTATAACCACCTACCTTGAGCAGGCTTCCATCCTGCAGTGGATTGATAATGGGTGCAGTTTACCTTTTTTTAACCTATTACCATGTTAGCCACCATTTGCACAGATAATTGCCACTATTCACCTAGGCATTAACTCCACTAGACATCTGAAGATGTCCATACAGACCCACAGCCATGATGCCTGCAAAGCATTCCACAGCGTTAACAGCTGACGGTTATGTGTTCATACACCTCACTTCCCATTCCAAAACATTACATGGGTGTTCGATTGGATTGAGGTCATGTGAATTTGGAAGCCAATCAAGATGAATGATATTTTCACTGTGTTCCTCGAACCATTTGTGCACAGTGTAGGCCTGATGACACAGCACATTATCATCTTGGGATGATCCCGTTTTTGTCTGGGAAAAAAATGCAACATGGCAGGGTGCACATGGTTTCTTAAAAGCTGTCAGTACACCTCACCTGGTGTGAGAAAGAGAGACTGGATGTGTAAAGAAAAAAAGAAAAAACACAATTTAACACACAAAAAACTATAAGATCAGAATGAGAGCAGAAGGTGAATGAGCATGAGTGGGGAAAATGCCTCCTCCCCCCCTGGATTGACTGGTAGACAGATGGCCCATTTATGGCCCCCTGCCCATCCAAGCAGACATCATGCCATGGCTACTTAGCCAGTGTGGGATAGAGCAGTAGCATGCAAACTTATTTCGCTCGAGACCCCCTTTATTAAATATAAAATTGAAGCGACCCCCTCAATGTAAACCCTGACGGAGGATAACCAGATTTTTAGAGAAGAAAAATGGCATTTCATAAATTATGTAGTAGGAAATTTTATTTGAGAACTGAGAAAGGAATAATACAATTGCTTCCTTTTTAATTTGCACATTAAAATAATTGTTTAATATTTTAATTGAATACAGCAAAAACAACAGATCAAATTCTTATTCTTCAATTAAGATTACAAAACAATTAAAATTTAAAAATTACAAAACAAAACAATTAATGAGAAGGATGAATCTGGATAACCGATAATATTTGGACACAATATTTGAAATTGCTGATCTTGTGTCATCTTCTGGATCAAGTCTGGAAAGCTGTTTTGTTTTTATGGCTGTTAATTTTGAGAAAAAAAAACTTCACATAAATATGTAGACCCAAAAGTTAGCAATGTTTGTATTGCCATTTTTGATAATTCTGGATGCTCGCCTTGAAGATATAGCCAAAATTTTTTACAAGTAGTCTTGAAACGAGCACATAATGCTTCATCAGACAAGTCAATAAGATCTTCCTTTTGCTGAATGGTAATTTTGGGACATAAAGAAATTTCAAAAGCAACAGGATCACGAATCCAATACAACTTTTTTTACTGGAGATACATTAAATCATTTAGAAAAATTCTTAATTAGCATTGTTATGTGGGTGGCAATGATATCCCTAAATTTTAAAATGTCAATATTATTGCTATTAACAAAATCAGAAAAGCATGGAAACATTTAAGTATTATTACACTCAAATTCAGTTTTCCAAAGGTTAAGTTTATTTTTGAAAGCTTCTATTTTATCACTGAGTATTAATATATTTGTTCCCTGTCCTTGAAGGCTTAAATTTAAATCATTAAGTTTTTGAAATATATCAACAAGGTGGCTAAGTTTTCCAAGCCATTTTTAATTTGTAAAGAATTGAGCAAGGTTCTGATCTGTATCTGATGAAAACAATAAAACTTCATGTTTGAAGCCATGAAGGATCCCATTTCATGAAAAAGTATATTGAAAAGTCTGCTATTTAAGCTTCTACTTTCAGTAAAGTTGATAACACTTACTGCCTCTTTCAAAACTTCGTGCAAACCAATTTGCATTTCCTATGTTACTAATGCTTCCTTGTGTATAATGCAATGATTAAAAACTATATTTGGAGCAACTTCCTTTACTTTGCTTTTTAGACCTTTATTTTCTCCTGTTAATGCAGCCATCAGTACAAATCACAACACAGTTGTTCCACGTTAGATCATTTGTTTGAAAGAATATATTTATAACATCAAAAATCTTCTCGCCCTAATCTACTAATCTACAAGGGGGATATTTTAGAAAATCCTCCAAAATATCCCCCTTGTAGCAGTATCCAACATACACAATAAGTTGAGCAAGGTTTGAAATATCTCTGGATTCATCTAACTGTATTGCAAAAACTGGACTTTCTCTCAGTCAATTTAATAAATTGAATTTCAACTGTAATACACCGCAAGACTCTCTGGATAGAGGAATGGTATTTAAATCATTGCTGTACTTTTCTCCATGCATAATTGAAATAATTTTTATTGCAGCAGGGAGAATACATCGAATTACAAAGTAGAATAAAGCTTGCATGCAATACTTGATATACATTTACTGTTACCGCACATTTGCATCTCTGGCCTTTAGGTAATATAGTACAGGCAATTTAAGAATTTGTGCTGCTGTAGGAAGCACAAAATAAGGGCTAAAGGGATTAATTGAATAGTACCTCTCAGCATTTGAGTGGTACTGAGAAGTATTAATACATATTGAGAAGTTGCACTAGTCAGCTGTTTACTTTGTGTCCATAGTCATTGAGCAAATTAAGGCGTATCCCCGACGAGGTAGGCAGTAGGGTTCATTTGTATCTCAGACTTATTTCGAGCAGCAAGGGCTCTACACCTACAGTATTGAAAAAATAATTTTAACAACAGGTTTTTTTAGCTTTTATGTACACAAAAAATAAATTTATTTAAAAATTTCTGTGACCCCTTTAATTTATCTGGTGACCCGTCTGGGGGTCACACCCCACAGTCTGTGCACCACTGGAATAGAGCACCAAAACAGGCACTGCAACCAACATAGGGATCCCTTTCCCTATGAACTTTCACTCCTACCAGCTGGGTTGGATGTTCTCTCACTCCCCCCCTCCCCCAGCCTGGGTGGCACACTACCCCCTTCGCACACTACCCAACTGCCATCTCTCAACTCCCACTACCAGGACAGGATGGGCTCTAGTCCTGCGGGACCCTCTGCTGTCTCCCTTTTAACCAAGTGGGCTCCTTCACTACTGCCCCCATTCTTTCTTTCTACCACTTTAACTCCTCTTACTTCCTGTCTTCCCACTATCACCTTCAACCTTTCTTTTTTTTTTTTTTTTTTTTAACTGGGCTCTTCCTGCCTGTAGCTTTGGCTACCAGTGTTTACCTTGCCAGTACTTTCATACTCCTTACTGCACAGCCCACCTCCTCATGGTGCTGCATGTAAACTAGAGTTTTTTGTGTGAAAACAGGCTCCTAGGCTAAGAGGCCAGATGAACAATACAACCAACACAACTCCACACTACATGAATACTCACTAACCTACATAAATCTGGCTTTTACAGAATTTTATATTTATCACACTGCCTGACATGGAGTTGGGAGAAACCCTGGAGCTGCATTACAAATGATACACTTCACCATAACTATACACTTCACCAGTGAAATTCAAGTTCATAGTCAACAGGGGTCCTAGTTTTTGCCAGAAAAAAAATGCCACATATTAAGCAACCACTGCCGCCTTCCTTGTTGGTGGGCACCATGCATGTTCTCTCACTCCATTTGCAGCATATCTTCATTTGGAATATTGTTCTTGCATACCCCATACTATATTGCACAGACTTGCCATTGAGCCTATATAATGCACTGAACCCTTCACTCACCACGAAATATCCACCTTGCATAATCCTTTCCAGCTCGGTCGGCAGAAGGTGGTATCGCCCGCCTGACACCATTCTTTGCATACCTTAACCACATTAGGCCATGAGCAACAGACAAGGCATGCCATTTCCAACATGGAAGCACCCGACACACAAGCTCCCACAATTGTGCCCTTTTGAAACTCCATGATATCTTTACTATATCCCATAACTGCTACTTTATCACTTTGACTTACATGATGCAAATTGCTACTGCTCTAGCATAGGAAGCTGTTCAGTTTTTTATACTGTGAGCTATGTGGAAAGTCCAGGCTATTTAAGAATTTGTGCTGCTGTTTAAGAATTTGTGATGGGGTGGTCATAATTCAGTGATCGCAGAGTGTATATAGGACGCCTATGCAATTACAGAATACAAAAGGTCAATTATTAAGGCTAGTCTGTATGATCATGGTGCATTAAATACTGTCAATAACTTTGAGAAAATCTTATTGTATTGGAGATGAGGAGGAGAGGGATTTAAATTGGTGCCAAAAAACTCTATCCGCTGTGCATGTATTCTGAAGTTTGATGTCAATGAGTAAGAGGAATAAAATAAAGGAAAATCCTCCTGAGAGAGAGAGAGAGAGAATAGTTATTGATACCTTTAACAGAAGTGGAGGGGATTTGAAGAGTCGTGGATTCTCTGTAAAGTCTTCAACTCTTAGTGTTGCTGACATGATTATCATCTTCAAAGGGTTTCCTCTCTGTAAAACAATAATATCATTTCCAATTAAAATAAAACTTAATTGGATTAATCATAAGACATGACACAGGAAATGTACCATAAAATATAAAATGAACATGGTCGAAGTAGTGAAATTATAAGTGTTCCTTTTCAAGATTGTAGAGGTGATATAATCTTTTCCCCTACTACAAACACTTTCATTATGTGTCTTATAAAAATGGGATTAATTTCCAAAAATTTTATAGAAGAAAAAGTCCACGGAATTTTTTGTGCTATGGAATATATACTCAGTGATCAATAAATTATGATCATAATGGTGGTTGTTGTTGTTATTTGGTTTTTAGGAGCATTAGCAACTAAGGCCATATTGCTCCGGGGATATGTGGTGGTCATTCCCTGACCTTTCCGCATCCTCCGTATTTGGTGGTCATGGGCTCGAACCCTGGTCTAATCAAGAAGCGTGTGCTATGCACTGCTGCTCCTGCCCACCTGGCTACGGAGGCTCCATGATCATAATGGACTATGCCACATAGCTCACAGTATACACCAAAAGGACAGAATTTGTGGGCTACCTGGTTCCTGGGCAATGCGATGCTGTCACCCCTCTCACTAGTGAATGAACCCACCACTTGGCAGGTGTATAGGTACACTGCATCACTGCATTCACGTAGATGGTAATTTGATGTCAGTATGGATAAACGTTGTGAGTTAACTGACTTTGAAAGAGGGATGATAGTGGATGCCCAATGCATGAATCACTCTATCGTGGGGGTAGTACAGAAATTGCACTATCCCCGTTCAACAGTATCAAGAGTGTATCAGAATATGCCATTTCCGGAATAACATCTCATTGTAGACGACGCTGTAGTTGGACAAAGGTGGTGGATGAACATGGCCATCGATGTCTGTCTCGCATTGTTTCAGCCAACTGGATAGCAACAGTGGCACAAATCACTGCCACCTTTGATGAGGGAGGTGCCAGAAACATCTCCACCAAGGCCATCATGCACAATAGGTTATGGGAGCCGCCGACCCACCACAGTCCCATTGCTAATACCACGACATGGAACTCTACAGTTCAACTGGGTGAAAGAATATTGGTACTGGACCTTGGATGATTGGAGACTGGCCTCCTGGTCCAATGAGTCCCTTTTACAGTTATTTCGAGCGGACGGGAGTGTGCGTATCTGGTGGAAACCGCACGAAGCTATGCACCTCTCATGTCAACAAGGAACTGTTCAGGCAGGTGGACAGTCGGTAATGGTCTGGGGCGTGTTCAACTGGCACACGTTTGGATGTCCTAGACGTATCTCTGAATGGTCTGGGTTACGTGTCCATCCTTGCAGACCATCTTCATGATCATTGTGCACCCACAGGGCAATGGACTCTTCCAGCAGGACAATGCACATCCCCACAGAGCCGTGGTGACTAGAACATGGTTCGCAGAGCATTCTGCAGATTTTACCACCATGGAATAGCCTCCCCATTCACTGGACATGAACCCTGTGGAGAATCTTTGGGATGCTGTGAAAAGGTCCTTTTAAGCTTTGGATCTTCCACCCAGGAATGTAATGGAATTATGGACAGTGGTGCAGCAAACATGGATGGAAATACCTGTGAAATGCTTTCGTGAACCAGTGGACTCAATGCCTCACCATGTAACTGCTGTTATCCGAGCAAAATGTGGGCCTACCCATTACTAGGTAGGTATCCCATGATTTCTGTCCACTCAGTGTAAAAAGACAAACAGCTTCATACACTAGAGCAGTGGTAATTTGTGTTTGGTCATGCAACTCTCATCTGCTGCACAGTATTCAGTGAGGTGCAATTTGATTGCCAAAAATATTGCTCTACAGCAGGGTTAGCCAATGAGTCAATCGCGGATTTAATTTTGGTCAATCACGACAAATTTTAAATATACAGCCATCCCTTGATTTGTGCACCTTGTGCAATGAAATTTTTAAGATGGTAGATCACAGCACATTTTGAAGGAAAAAAGTAGATCAGGTCACAAATTAAGTTGGCCACTCCTGCTCTACAGTATACTTTTAGAGACTGAAGGCAACGCCACTTGCATTATCATTAACTTTTTTTCCAGACATTGTTAAAGGATTTTTTATAAAATGCAGTCCTTTTTTTACAATGTGCAACACTTAAACTAAATTTGGGCGGGTGATGCTACATTATGGGACAAATAAACAGGTATGAAATTTGTAGCAAATAAAATATAATTTGATAAATATAAAGGACATAGTATAAATATTATTACACAAATGATTGCAATATGAAAAAGCATATGGCAAAAAACATTGATATGCAAATATACATAATATGAAATGCCAGTAATTGTAGAAACAGTGTTATACAAAGTGGCATTGGGCAAAATGAAAAGAGAGGAACTGCCTGTACTTCATGTGTGTCAGTTTTTGAAACAAAGGCACATAGTAACAATGTGGCATGTAGTTTTACGTAATACAGCAGTAAAACTGTCTGGCTACTTTGTTTGCTTTTATTTTTCATATTTCATCCATTCAAGTTTTATTCATAAAGTACAGAAAAACTGCTTTGTTTAAAGCAGTTTTTCTGTAATACGAATAAAACTAATAGCCATGCATTTTTACCACTACTGCCAACACGCTTGCACTATTTTGAAACCTCTGAACTCATTAATGATCGCCAATATGGATTCTGTCAGTGCTGATCCACCCGTAATATCTTGGCTTATTTTACTCATATTTAGAAAAATTCAATGTAAGGTCCTAGAAAAAGCTGAATAGTTGCTCTAGACATTTCTAAGGCTTCTCATAGTGTTTGACATAAAGGCTTTCTACACAATCCTCCATCTTAACAGGATACCTTCTGTTTTTTACTAACTAGATAGCTGGTTTTCTTCAATAACCACTCATTGCATGTGATAGTGGATATGAGGAGTGTTCAATAAGTTATCTACTTAAGCTACTTCCCATAGTTATATTTCAATGATTCATGATATATCATGTTCCTACATATCTCAACTTGAATCATACTAATTTTGATTCACTATATTTTTAGGTTATGCTGCTGGAACATAAAAAAGGAAGACACCTGTATTAAATTATGGATTTGCTGAAATTGGAACAGAATTAGTATAATTATGGAGTTTCTGCATTCTTTGATGGACAGAACAAAGAATCCTATTTGTCTGGTATTTCCCCATTGCCAACAAAAGGGAACAAGTGTATTCAAGTTCAGGGGAGTTGAATTGAAAAATAAAAACAGATTTTTGCCTCTATCTCATTTCCTTCATAGGTAGGTAGATAATTTATCGAATGCCCCTCATAGCTTTGTCTTCTAACTCCTCAATAATGTTGGAGTTCTCCAAGGTTCTATTTTATATTAATGACCTACTTCCACTGATTGTAAATCCTGTTCACAATTTTGTTGATAACAGTCCTATAGAGAATTTCCGATCCTCACTTTTTATGTAGCTTTGCATAATTATTGTTTATCATAAGTTATCATTTACTGTTAATTGATGGCACTATGTCAGTCATATATATATGCTATTATTACTGAATGTTTAGATAAGAACAGACCTGTAAAGAGATGAATATCAATTGCTTTTATGTTGCTAAATGAACTTTAAGAAGAAAGAAAGAGAGAATTTACTTTAATTTAGAGTAATCCTGTAGTTTTACAATACTAAGCTAATACAACTTTTGGTAATATTTCTCTTTTATGCACAAGCCTGAGCAACTACTACACATTCAATGCTTGGCACAAGCTATTCTCACCTGCTACTTAAGTGAAGAAATTTCACATGATGTGCAAGTGACACTTATGACATAACAGGACAGTCAGCAATAAGGTTATTGCATATGTCACTGTTATGCAGAATTTACACACCGGTTTTATTAGTGTTCACTAATTAGTTTTAATAAGAAAAGTATTTGTTTTAAGTGTGTTAAAGGAATGCATAGTGTTCCTGTCAAGAAGTGAGGATAAATACTGATTTATTTTGCAAAGATATTACATTAATAGTTTCAATTCCACTTCGCCAAATCCTGCAGCAGAGTTTGGTACCCACTGGTAGAGTTATAAACTTATCCTAAACTAAAAATCTAAACCCCATGATGGTTTCCAACACAGAAGTCCAAATCATAGCTAATTTATTTGGTTGTTGGACCATCTGGGTTTCTGTAATAATTGTTCTCTCATTCCAATAAACTAATTAAATACTTCATGTGAAATATTTCATTAAATACTTCATGTGTCTTTACTCAACCAACCTCTCTCCACGTGCTCAATGCTTTAATTTCAAATTTTTTACAGTTTGTGAAAAATCTGTAACCATGTTCCTTTCGCACCACTACTTTTTCATCCCAGGTCCAATGTCCTACAACTTCTTAAACTTCTGTTAAATTACAGGATGCTATCTTTTCATATAACAATAACTCTTGTATTATTTCACCAGTCTGGATTTTCCTCAGTGAAGTGCTCTCAATACAGATTTTTTTTTTTTTTTTTAACTGAATCCATTCTTCAGTCAAAATTCTAACTTCTGTGCTCAAGCAGCTGACATTCCATCTAACTGGAGAGATTATTGATCATGTTTCTGAGTCTACCTACAAAGAAATGCAGAGTTTTTTTTTTTTATTATTATATTAGGCTGTCTGAACTATCTGTCAATCCTCTTAGAACAAAATACATTCAACTTGCAATATCTACAAATAACTTTCTAAGGGTAATCATCCAGTCAGTACTTATTTCTCTGGCACATTATAGCCCTGGTTGCTGATGTACCATTAAAATCCAAACAAACTAAACCAAACTTATTTGTCTTGTCGAGTCAATTAAGTTTTTTGGGCATTCGCATAGATTACAAGCTTAATTTCTCTTAAATTACTCAAAATTAAAAGTTTCTATCTTAAAAGCTTTCTGGTCAATGAAATGTAATTTTGTATTGGCTTCGAACAGAAGAAACATCAAGTATTTTCACATACACATCTCACCCCCATCCTTTATATTCCTCCTCCATCTCAACATATGCTTCCAAGTCTGTCATTTGTCTCATCAGCTCTGTCAAATATTGTTCTCTACTGGTTCGATGCAAAAATGGGTTATCCTCAAATTCGCCCCCACTACTAGCTTTATATCTAACTTCAAATCACACTGATCCAGATGTACTGGAAGTTAAAAGACACTATCTAATAACTGAAACTTCTTTAGCAAAGGAAGGTTAGCCATCCTTCTTTAGCAAAGGATGTCTAACCCACCAAGTTTTAATACTATTTTTCTTTCTTTTATTGAGCTTGTTAACCTTTACTCTCTTTTCAACCTTATGTTTATTTATAGAATCTGTTTAAAACAGATTCTATAAATAAAAGATTTGATAACATAAATTATTGAATCTTCTTCAATTTTTATTAAACAAAGCCAGTAGTACAATGGATTTTGAGAAAAGTATTTTAAAATGCTTAAATTTCATAAGAAAGTACTCACCTTTGCACGTAGGGATGAAATACGAGACAATAATCCAATCAGAATGTCAGAATGCATACTCCTTTCATGAGCTTCATCAATGATAATTACTGAATATTTATTTAGAAGGAAATCCTATAAAAAAAAGTTGGAATTAATGTCACACAAACAACAACAAGTTAATACCCATCCTAGTGAAATTAATGAGCTGGCCAAGCTCAATAAATGATTATGGCACTATATGGATAATCAAATTGATGATAATTTCAAATAATAGTATGAGCATTAATAAAGATAATATGATGCAAGGAAGTTTCCTGTCACTGATTTCATCTAGGTATCTGTGCAAACCTTTTTATACAAGTTCTCTAGTTTTACAAAATTAAGTTTTGTCAACACTTATCAAAAAAGTAAAAAATACTTTACTAAAATACAAAAAAATAAAAAAGTAAAAAAAGTAAAAATGTAAAAAAAAAAAGCCACCTTATATTCAGTCCTACCTTACTCTAAATTATGCCAACTATGAACAAAAGAAAGAAATAAAAAACAGATCGAATAAAAATCAGATGGTCAGTCTCAAAGACTTTTAAAGCCACAAATATTTAAAACCGATCAAGCAGTCTTTCTCAGTATGATATCAAAGATGTGGTCCTGGATGGCTCACAGACAGAGATACTTAAACATAAAATTCTTATAGATTATCTAAAATTAGTATTAAATCAGAAAACTCAATTAGTAAAGATAAGAGATAACTTGAAGTTATCTGGAACTGGAACTACAATCTCTCATTTGAAATGTTTTCTCGTGGGCAAATCCAGTGTCAAAGATAACCCTTAATCTGAAAGACCTCAATATGCCATAAATGACACAATTTATACCATTTTGACAAATATATTGGGAAAGAAAAAATTGCATACCCACCTTCCATCCAAAGCTCAAAAGACAATCCCAGGCAAACTGTATCTCTTCTGCTATCCAGAAAGTTTCCTTTTTATATGAATCATTGCAATTGATGAAGTATGGTTATGGTATTCTGATCCTGAGTAAATTAAAAGAACAATCTGCTGAATGGCACCAACCTTCATCATGTAGACCCTAGAAAGTTCAACAGAATCCAAGCAACAAATAGCCATTTCTGCTCTGCTCTGCTCTGTTAACACTTCCTCGGGTGTTCCCTGCATTGACTGGATTCCGCAAGGTCAGACAGTCAATAGCAAATATTGTTTCATATTTAAGGAAATTTTAGACCTGCTCTAAGAAAGATGCAGCCTGTCAAATCAAGATCACATATGACTTCACTCTTACTAAAAAATTATATGATAATGTTAAGTATTTGATGTTATATATGATGATGCTATTATACAAAAATTTTATGTATTATAATAATGTTAAGTGTTTGATGTTATATAAAAATTTTATATATGATAAATGATGTTATAAAAAAAAGTTATATATGATAACGATGTTAAGCATTTGATGTTATATAAAAATGTTATACAGTGTGTCCAGCAGAATTACTACCAATAACAAATGCATATATTCCATAAACTAATGGTGACAGGATTGTGATTTTTTTTACTCACGAATGCACCAACTTCCAAAATGGTGGTAGATATCCACATCTATGCCTTTGGTGGCACTACAGATACCAAAGCAGTATTCTATCTCTTGCCAGGTGCTTCGAAGCATCTGTGATGTGACAGATCTGCAAGAAGTGATTATTCCCTGCCATAGCTCAGTCACATCCTGCACCATTGTTTAGTATACATCTTTTATTACGTCCCCCATAAACAGAAATCTAAAGAGCTCAAATCTGGTGATCTAGAAGGCCATGCAGAACCATGCTCTACCAATCCAACTCTCTGGAAACTGCTCGTTCAAGTAGACTTTAACTGAATTGGCATAATGTGGTGGGCTCCATCTTGCTGAAAAAGTTATACTTGTGGTATCTGAGGGATTGCATAATTTTGCAGAATGTTGAGGTATGTCGCCCCTGTTACTGTGGCTTCTGCAAAGAAGAATAGCCCAATCATAAAATCCAAAGTCATGGTACACCACATGTTCACTTTCAGGCTGTAGCACTCATATTCCATTACCACATGTGGGTTTTCACTTTCCCAGATTTGACAGTTGTGCCATTTCACTGGACCAGAAATGTAAAAGGTGGCTTCGCCAGAGAAGACATTACAGAAGAGAAATGCATTTTCATCATCTATCCATGATAATGTAGTGAATGCATCTTGTTTTAGTTTGCCACTTGCTTGTATCTTCTGTACCAACTGGATCTTGTAAGCTTGCAGTCTTTTGTACACAATATCATATATGGTAGATTATGGAATACTCAATTCACAACCTGGCTCATCAAATGGATTTGTGGGGGCTATGCCACTTTCTTTCTTCCTCAACAAAGAACTTTTTTCCAACAATTGTTGCCATTTCACTATGCTGTGACTCTCAGGTGGATTATCTCCATATTCCTGCCTGAATTTCCTTTGGAAGGTAACAGGAAACTTTAATTCAGCAAGCCAAAAGCAACACTGAATGGTGAGCAGTGCCATTCAGTTTTACACTGCATGATGAGCAGTGTAATTTTTATACTGTTATGCATGCATAACACAGTACACGTGATTAATTGCTCTTCTAGCTGCACAAATTTAGCAGGTTTCTGCACCTGCAAAAAAATAATATTATTCTATCATTAGTTTATTAAAATATATACATTTTTTATTGGTACTAATTCTACCAGACATGTTATGTAAAAATTATATTAATTTGTGTAAAACCTAGTCTTGCAGTAAATTACACTAAAATATACATTATTATTTAAAACTAATAATTCAGAGAAGCAGAGAAAAAAGTTGTAAATTTTAATTAATTAATTTAATATTACTGAATTAGTAATAGCTATTGTAATACACGGGTAAGCTTGAGAAATGTACTATGGGTCAGAAGATAATCCCATTGAGAAAGCTAAGTGATTTCTTTCCCATGTGGGTTAAAAATGTGGTTTTGAAACAAAAAGAACAACAATGCCTATAGGCTCAAGCAATCAATCGGTGAAGGTAATAAAGACACCTGATGCAACACTATCCTAGTTGACTTGTGGTATTTCTGTCATGATGGGAACAATATGGATGTGGTTGCTGGGGAAAAATAAAATGAAAACACTTTTACACACATATACGCGCGAGCGCCTCCGTAGCCAGGTGGGAAGGAGCAGCAGTACGTAGCACATGCTTCTTGATTAGACAGGGGTTCAAGCCCGTCACCACCAAATATGGAGTATGCGGAAAGGTCAGGAATGACCACCGCATATTCACGGAGCAATATGGCCTTAGTTGCTAATGCTCCTGAAAACCAAATAACAAACAAACACATGCGCGCGTGGAATTTTGGCAGGAGCAAATAGCAGCGGAGGAAAAGAGAAGCAAGTGAGAGACTCTGGTCAAAGAGAACAAAATGTACCCAAGGAAATTTTTGAAGGGAAGTACAGGTCGCACAAGGTAAATATATGCCAGAAATTTTAGTATGGCAGTGAACTGTTATGTTATTTGGTTTTTAGGAGCATTAGCAACTAAGGCCATATTGCTCTGGGGATATGCGGTGGTCATTCCCTGACCTTTCCGCATCCTCCATATTTGGTGGTCGGGCTCGAACCCTGGTCTAATCAAGAAGCGTGTGCTACGCACTGTTGCGCTCCTGCCCACCTGGCTACGGAGGCAACATGGCAGTCAACTATCAGCTGATTTTGATCAGATATCCTAGACATATATACTTGACACAATTCTGAAGATCAATTCACATTGGAAACTGCATTTGTAGTTTTAGGATTTGTCCCTAGCTTGATTAAGCCAAGCACCCACAATGTATGCATTAGGTTTCTGAAATAGTTACAAAGTAAGCTATCCCAAAAAATAATCCTGACTAAAAAATATGAATGTCTTTGGAGTAAAGAAAGCAGTTAGAAAGTCTTGGCAGCCAGGGAACCTATTGAGAAATAGCCCAGAGCCTGTAACAGAGCTCAACCAACTTAAGTGGAAAGCAACGCAGCAGTCTCGAGCAAGAATAAAATCTAAAGTAAGTGTGTTCCAATTTTGTTACAAACATTAGGGATATTTGAATAGAAGTGTAGTATAATTTATGTAAAAGTTTCATAAATTGGTCACATGTATATTGGCACACTATGGCCATAGATGCTGATGCACCAAATAAATCCCCAATCAACCAATCACATGTATATAT
Organism: Mastigoproctus giganteus; assembly: GCF_048544385.1. Lineage (NCBI taxonomy): Eukaryota > Metazoa > Arthropoda > Arachnida > Uropygi > Thelyphonidae > Mastigoproctus > Mastigoproctus giganteus. The sequence goes on from NC_143575.1 coordinate 212,990,658, forward strand.
TCCATTTATTAATATCTATATACTAATTACGTTTTATTAAATTTATTTTCTTATCTTAACATGATGTGTTGTTGATTTCTCAATGTTCTACTAACTAGCTATTTCATACATGCCCTAGAGCCCAGAGTCTGTGATGTAAACAGTCAAAACTGTGTTTGGTGCATGCCTGTGGTTTCAAGAGGATGGAAGCTTCTTCCACACCAAGAAGGAAGGATTTATTGGCTGTATCAATCCAGGAGTTTTAAAATATATATATCTCTATATAAAATAATAGTGGGTTTTTTTTTTTTTTTTTTTTGATTTGGTAGTTGTTGGCGCATCGGCTTCTGTGGCCATATTGCACCTCCCAAGGTTTTTGCAGTACTTTGATCCAAGCCCGAGGCGGGAATCGAACCCGCGACCTTTGGGTTGCCAGGCAGGTACTTTACCCACTCGGCTAGCCCGGTCGGCTAATAGTGTGGTTACCAGTTTATTTTTATACTACTAGTATTAGGAATTAGCCATGTAATGCAAAGAAGCCATAGGGTTTTGCTGCACCAGTTAAAAAAAAAAAAAAAAAGTAAGAAAATACAAATTATGCCTTTCCCTCCTCGTCTAGGGAAGTATTCAGCTGACCTTTGAATTTCTTCAAGCTGTCAGCCTCCACTACCTGTGAGGACAACTTATTCCAGCAATCAGTGACTCACTGGCTAAAAGAAAACTTCCTGCAATCTACTCTAAACCTGTTCCCAGGTAATTTTAATTTATGGCCCCTAGTTCTGGAATACTTTAAAACAGTGAAAATTCCGCTTGCATTCATTTTATTAACCCCTCTCAGAGCCTTATAAACCTCAATCAGGTCACTTCTGAAGTGCCTGGTTGCCAAGCTCCGTAGCCCACATAATCAGAGTCTTTTCTCGTACAGTCGCATTTCTGCTGATCTCATCATGTGTTGCCCGTCTTAGGATCCTTTCAAGAAGCTTAATATCTTGACGTTCAATGTCTTTTTTCAGATGAGGTCTTCATACTTGGACACAGTATTCCAAATGCAGTCTTACAATTACCTTATACAGTGGAATTATGACCTCCCTATCTCCACAGAATAATGTTCAATATATCATCACCAGAACATCATGGGCTTTCCTAGTTGCCTGTTTACACCGGTCAAAAGACTTTATATCTACCCATAACATAACTCCCAGATCACTTCTTCCTCTACTGTCTTTAATTTGACTCCGTCAAGTGTTTAATTTATTTTGGGGTTGCTATTCCCCAAGTGTAAGACCTTGCATTTTGCTGCATTAAAACATACTGTAACTGCCACTTTTAAATAGGGTTCAAATCTGCCTGGACTGTTGCCAGGCCAGTTCAACACTGTAATGCCAGCATTTCTGTGGTATGACTGCACCTTAAGGGAGAAAAATGAGGCAAAACATTGATGTAAGTAGTAGTAGTAGTGGCATGTGATGCAAGAAAGCAAATGTATGAGCTTATGCATCAGCCAAAAAAAAAAAAAATCACACCATTACCTCCAAATGCCTGTCCAGTTCCTCCTTAAATTTATTCAACCTATCAACTTCCACAACGACAGATGGAAGTTTGTTCCAGCAATTAATCACCCGCTGGCTAAAGGCAAATTTCCGCACATCTATTCTACATCTGTCTTTTCTTAATTTGAATTTATGCCCCCTTAGGTTCATAATCTGAACAAGTGGAAGGATCCCATCAGAATTCAGCGTGCTCAACCCATTCAAGGCCTTATATACCTCATCAGATCACCGCGCAGGTGCCTAGTCTCCAGCCACTGCAATTTGCAGAACTTAAGCCTCTCTTGGTAAGAGGATCCCTTCATTCCCCTCACCAATCTTGTTGCCCTTCTCTGTACACGCTCAAGTAAATCTACATCCTTCCTAAAATGAGGCCTCCAGACCTGTACGCAGTACTCAAGGCGTGGCCCGACAATTGCCTTATACAGAGGGATAATCACCTCCTTTTCCCTGCTAGCAAAATTCCTATATATCATTGACAAAACCCCATGACCTGCCCTAGCAGCATGTCTGCATTGCTCAGAGAACTTCATATCTGACTGCACAATTACTCCCAGGTCTTTTTCATTTTCTACCACCTTAAGTGTAGTACCACACAGTTGGTACGTTTCTCTGGGGTTACTTCTACCCATATGCAGTACTTTGCATTTGTCAAGGTTAAACTTCAGTTGCCACTTCTTAGCCCATCTGCCCAAATTATCTAGATCCTGTTGCAGTAGCACACTGCCATTACTGTCATTAACAACCCTGCCAACCTTTGTATCATCTGCAAACTTCGACATTAAGCCTGATATACCTTCATCAATATCATTGATAAATATACAAAACAACAGTGGACCTAACACCGAACCCTGTGGGACACCACTAATAACATTAGTCCAAGAAGAGCAGCACCCATTGATTACCACCCTGTCTTCTCGCACTTAACCATCCTTTTATCCATTGTAGCAACTTACCCTTAATACCATTCTGCTCCAATTTGTACAATAGTCTTCCATGCGCAACAGTGTCAAAAGCTTTCCTGAAATCCAAATATATGATATCAAAATTATTTTTTGCATCCAGTTCCTTTGTAACCACATCATAATATCCTATCAAATTTGTCAGACAAGACTTTCCCTTACCAAACCCATGCTGTGTCTGAATTATTGCTGCAGTCTTGTCTAGATGGTCCTGCAATGCATCTTTAACCAGCGACTCCATTATTTTACCCGGAACAGAAGTTAAACTAACTGGTCTGTAATTACTCGTGTCACCCTTCGATCCCCCTTTGTGAATTGGGGATACATTTGCACATCTCCAGTCCGTGGGAACCTCCCCTGAGTCAAAGGATGCTCTCATAATTATGGCTAAGGGTTTGCTTAGTTGCTTTGCCGCCTCCTTTAATATAACTGGATAGATCCCATCCACCCAGGTGCTTTTCTTACGTTTAACTTCAACAATTTCTCTTCCACTTTGCTCTCAGTTATTACAAGATCATTAAGCACCCTGCTACAATTTGATAACCTTCTGCCATTTTCAAACCTTAATAATTCCTCACGTGTGAATGTAGATGCAAAATACTCATTCAGTTTGTTTGCTGTCTGAGCAGGATCTTCAACAGTCGAACCATCGATGTCAAGTGGACCAATCAGATTCATCCCCTTTCTTTTAGAGTTTATATAAGTAAAGAAATCCTTGCTGTTTTTCTTAGCATCTTTTGCCAAGGATTTCTCGTAATCTGCCTTCGCCTGCCGAACCTCCTTTGTGACCTGATTACAGATTAACTTATATCTGCCATAGGCTTCTGAGTCGCTTGATAATTTATATGCATCCCATGCATTTTTCTTCTCTGTTACGAGTCTCATTAGTTCATTTGACAACCATTTAGGCCTAAACCTTGAACAATATTTCTTAATAGGTATGAAACTTTTAGTAGCTTCCACGATTAATTCCTTGAATGCTTCCCACTTAGAATTTACTGTTGGTAACATCGTCAGTTGATCCCACTGTACAGAATTTAAAAACTGTCGGAGACCACTGTACTCGCCTTTACGGAAGCAAAAACCCTTTCCTTTATCCCTGATGGTAATTAAATCTTTAAGTAAATCCCACGTCAGTACGCTGTGATCACTGCCACCTAGTGGTTCTTTTATCTGCAAATTCCTAATACATGAATGATCACTGCTGATAACCAGATCAAGAGTATTACTTTCTCTGGTTGCTTTAAGTATGTTTTAAGCCTTGTGAGACAAGAAGACAAACTCATCATTAAATCTAAATAGCATAAAACTTACCAGTTTTGCTGTGTGGCAAGGTGCTGAGTCGTGTTGAAAAATGCAGCTTTCAACAGGAAGTCTGTGTGGTGATCTCTAATAATAAGTTGCAGGCACTCCTCCAAGATAGCAGTGTAGGTTTCTGCATTCACCGTTCCATTAATACACTTAATTCGCCCCACCCCTTTGCTTGTTATGCATCCCCAGACCGTCTGACTGGCTGGGAACTTTACAATCAGCGTTATGCAGTCAGGATGGTGTGCCACCGATTTTCATATTCTGACACATGGCTTCCCATCCGAGCCATACAGGTTGAATTTCGATTCGTCAGAAAAGATGACAGTGTTCCATTGCTCTTTTGTCCATGAAACATGTGTTTTAGCCCAAGCAAGCCGTTTCTTCCTTATTTGTTGGGTCAACAAAGACTTCTTCTTGGGCCAATAGGCATGCAGACCACATTCTGAAAGCTGTCTTTGGATAGTTTTTGCACTTGTTTCATCAGAGGCCATCTCAAAGTCCAGTTTTAGGTCAGGAGAACTAGCATGGCGATTACGAAGGCATATCCATTTCAAATATCGATCCTGGGAAGGCATAGTCACTCTCTTACGGCCTGATCCAGGTCTTCTCTTCACATCACCAGTTTCACACTTTAATTTCAGCACCTGGGATACTGTTGACTGGTGGCAGCCTATTTTATCAGTCTGAGGCAATAGAAGTGTTATCTGATGCAATACCTTTGTTTTGTAACAAACAAAATGACTATAATCAAACAATATCTTATACGCTTCACTACAAGTGTTACTTTTTTTAAGGTGCAGTTTTTTTGTCCACCACTGTATATACATATATATGTATTTTTGGGAGAGAAAGGGAGATCAGAAACATCTCCAAGCAAATGAGAGTAGAGTAAACAACAATTATAAAATATAGAGTAATTCAGTGTTTACTTTACTTTACTCTCATTATGGTTGGAAAATTGAAAAGCGAAGTTTTAAACAAGCAGTTAAAGATACACAAAGCTGAGATTGTAAAAAAAATTGTATGTATATTTCATTATAATGCACATGTTACTCCTCCCACTGCCTGATTTATTTTGGTTTTGCACTCTATATGATTTCACACACAAGCAGTGGTTCCTGTGACAATAATCTCCATGAAAAATAATGTGTTATGACTCTAAGCAACTATTATGGAACAGTAAAACAAATTTCCTCAAGCAAGTGAAAGCGACAATATCAACAGAATTATTGAACACGTTAATTTTAACAAAAGTGGAAAATTTTAAAATAACTTTTATATTGCAATACTCACACTTTGTATCTCCTTTAAGAGAATACCATCAGTCATGAATTTTATCTTGGTATTTTTAGTAACATTCCCTTCAAATCGAATTTGGTAGGATACTTCCTCAGAAGTAAGATTCATCTCATGGAAAACTCTGTTAGACATTGAAATTGCTGCTACTCTGCGTGGCTCAGTTATTCCTATTATTCCTCTGTCACTAATTTAAAAAATGAGCAAAATATTAATACAAATAATGTCTACCAAACAATACATTCCAATAAAATATGCTTACATATACACAAAATAATTGTCCTTCTATTAAATTTTTTTCATGTTGGTGAATATATCAATTAATTTCTGTCTCTCTTGATTGCTTGATGGGTGCCTACACCCCTACCAATGAGGTACCAAAATGCACACAAATGGTTGTTTGGGAGGTAACACTACATTATTAATCTCATATTATAAGAGATTAATACCACTGTATTAAGATAGTTTTAATCATAAAAGACATTGCCTGTTCTGTTTACCATTCTCTTTATAGGAAGTGTAGTGACAATGACTTGTACTTTTATAATAAATATTGGAAAAAGAAATTTTTCTATACTAGATTAACAAAAAATTTTAAATGCACCTTTTTGCATTTTTAACATTTAAAAAAATGTTTATGCATTTTTTTAAATGCATAAGCATATTTTATATATGTAAACAGTGAAAGAATTTTACCTATTTTACTTTTAAAAAGATAATCACTTTTTGTATCACTAATGTTTTTGGGAGAGTTCATAATACTGAGGTTTTTGAATTTGTAAGTTGAATCTGAGGTGTCAAAAATCCATGCTTGTATGACTGAAACTTATAAATTGTTATATTTTTGTATTGGAATCCACAGAAAACAAAAAAAAAAAAAAAACAGAACAACTAATCTTTGGAGATACCACAAGTATTTTACATACTGCATAACAACAGTGTTCTCCCAAGAAAATTTTGCCAGTCGGGTGGGGCATTATGAAGTAGTCGGGTGGGGAAGTATAATACTTCACAATATAAATTTTTCTGTTATTTATAAATGTAACTTAAGCAATCCAGAGCAAAAATTAATTGCATAATTTAACATTATATGCTCCTGACACATTGACCCCAATCGCATAGTATGGTTGAATTAATACTGATCGAGATCAGTGAGCAGAACAATACGGTACCGCAAGAATCATTTAAATTTTAGCCGGGTGATGTGCACATTTTATAGGTCCTGGGGAGAACACTGAACAAGAACCGGTGATATTTTAGAGCTTAAAAAGTTTTAAGCTTCTTAGTACATCTAACATATATTTTGGACAAAACCTAGATATCAAAATCAACTAAATCATGACCACCAAATAACCATATTATGAACTGCTGACTATTAACCTAAAACATGGAAACCTACTGCCACACCTCATAGAGCCATTTTGGACCTTATTAGTATCTCATCAGTGAAGAGACAGGCAAAACAGAAAGACCAAATGAATAGGCATACTTTATAAATTCTCTAGGTAAAACCATTATAATTCTGGATGAACTGAAAATCACATACATGAATAAGTTTGGGAAAGAGGAAAGAACAAATTAAACACAAATAGCTAAAAAATTTGTATCTCAAATAAGACAATAAACTAAATAATTGACTTCATTACTGTGTCAGTGAAGGAAAAGCATAAATAATAACAGTCAAAACTAATAAAACAAACTTATCTGCAAAAAACTTTACTCGTTCATTTTACAAATATATGTCTCAGTTTCAATATCAATGATGTCTATTTTCACATACAGTCTGCCAAGCCCTACTTACTTTTTCTGACAGAACCTCAATTATCAGTTAATTCAACCACTACTTATCTCAGTTGTTCTAATCAATCAATGTACGATTCCTTTCACTTCAAAGTGGTACATGGTCTGATATTCTCTGTCAGGGATAGTAATTTTGAATCTCCTCTTAAAATTTCATCCTCTACCCCATTCTGTCAAACTCATCTGTTACCACTATCAATCTCCCAATTCCATTAATCACTTGGAACTCTTTGACATCCTTTCCTTGAAACTCAACTTTCTCCAGTCCAACTTTCCTAACAGTTTCGTACTCATACAAACCCAGCTGGTTGAAATGCTGAGGTTTTTGCAATTACTAATGATCTCACACAGAGTGTTCATTTACCTTCCAGAATACTAGACAATCCTAACCATGCAGGCAACAATCTTGATTTTTTTTTCTCATGAACAACCCATCTAAGTACACTGCTGAGGTGAGTGGTCATGTAGGCACCTCAGACCACAACTTGGTGATGGTCCCTTCTCCAATGGAGTCTTTCTCTTGTAGCCATTCTCACCTTGTGTTGTTTGGCATTACAAGAATGCAAAACGGAATGATCAGCAAGATTTCTGTTCATTTCTGTTCAAGATAAGAACATTGTATATCACATTTGGCTTCCATCAAAACCTCCAGGTTCATTTTCTGCCTACACCAAGGCTCACAATAATTGTAAAGCAGCTATTAGTCAGTCCAAAAAGCTTTGTTGGATAACTGTTTTTAATCTTGTGATATCAATTTTTGCTCAGACTGTCAGTGAAATTATTTTTATACACCTTAAAACCTCATCCTTTATCCAAACCTTGTTTTTCCAATAAATGTGCTTAGGCTGTTCAAGATAAGAACATTGTATATCACATTTGGCTTCCATCCAAACCTCCAGGTTCATTTTCTGCCTACACCAAGGCTCACAATAATTGTAAAGCAGCTATTAGTCAGTCCAAAAAATAATTTCTTAGCCTGTCTAAACAGATTTTATACAGGCTAAGAGTGTAAAACTTGCTTCTTGTCAAAATGATAGTCAAGCATTCTGGTCTTTTGCCAAAGCTCTTAGCCACAACTTTTTCCATCACTACTCCTATCCCTGTTAAAACCTGACAGTTCTATTGCCACCTCAGCTAAAGATAAATCCAACCTGCTAGCATTCTATTTTCCTTCTAACTCATGTATTGGCGATCTTGATAAACTACCTTCTACCATTCCTAGTACACTCCACTCAACGTCTCATGTGGTTTTCCGTCAAAAGAATGTCAGAAGAATTTTGAAAAATCTTGATGCCAAGAAAGCTCCAAGTCCTGATGGTATTTCTTCACTTGTTCTCAAAACCTGTGCTTCTGAGCTTACTCCTGTTATGTGTCACATTTTTACACTTTCTGATTCCACGTGTTTTTCCTCTGCTTGGAAATTTGCTGATATCCAACCAGTCCCTAAAAGTGTGACAAATCCCTCCCATCCAATTATTATCCCATTGCACTTACCTCTATTCTTTCTAAAGTAATGGAGAAATCCATTACCCAGCAACTCCTCAACTATCTTGAAACCCTCCGTCCAATTAATGATCATCAATATGGATTTCCTGAATGTTGATTACTGGTGTTATTTTGGCTTATGTTACCCATTTATGGACAAATTCAGTGGAAAAGTTTGGTGAAACTCAAGTAGTTGCTGCACATTACAAAAGCTTTAGATCATGGCATAAAGGTCTTCTAATTAAGTTTTCATCTTATGGACTGTTAACTGTTTTTTGTAAATGGGCATCCAATCAATTTTCTGTCTAACTGCTCACTGCAGGTGACAGTCAATGGCTCTGTCTTCTAATTCTCCACTAATACTGGTGTTCCCCAAGGTTCAGTTTTATCTCTCACTCTTTTCCCTTCTGTATATTAATGACCTTCCACTGACTTTCCGTAGTTTTGCTGGTGATAGCACATTGCATTCCACCATCCAGTTTGAGAAACCTTGCCCTACACAAACAGCTTCAAACTTCTCAAATATCCACCACCAATTTCTTAAATATTGATCTCCATGTAATGCTCCAGGGGGTAAAGATAATTTAGTTAATTTCAATTCTTCTATAACTAACTCAGTCCTGTCTTCTTACACGTGGTAACGATGCAAATGCTTCCTCTGGATCTAAAAAAACTGGATTTTCTCTTTCACTCAGGGCATTGCTTTTCTCCTAAACAGCTACTCACTCTGTACAAATCTCAAATCTGCTCTACCATTGAATATTGTTCCTGCATCTGGGGCAGTGGCCCCACAACCTTTCTCAGGCTTATAGACTCAATTCAAAAGAGGGCAGTTAAGTTAATTAATGACTCATCTCTTACAAAGTCTCTCCACTCCCTGTCTTTTAGATGTTCTGTTTCTGCTGCATGCCTTGTCGACAGATACTTCCATGGGCTCTGTTCTGAATTGGCTTCTGTAATTCCTCCCTCTTCCAAACTAGTCTGAAAACGTGCCACAACCAGTTAACATCCATTTTCTGTCCAAGTTCTAACGCACAGAACTAACTTTTGTTATTTCCTGAATATTACAATCTACAGAAATTCGTGTCTAATGTCAACAAGGTTTTCTTTCATCTTCTCAACCTTCAATCCATGCATGGTATTAAGTACTATAGGTTCTGATAACTTTAATGTTTGGAGTTTTTATAAAAAAAAAAATAATAATAATAATAAACCACACATTATATAAAATAAACCATGACATCAGTTAGTGCACTTGCATCATTACTACACAGTTGAATTTTTAAGACAAACCAAAGTTCATACGATGGCATCAGTATTGTAACGTCTCATATCATGAAATCCTTCATGAGTTGCCCTCATACTTCAAATAAGTAACGCTTCCCCATTAGAGAAGACTACTGTTAATTATTTTCAGTTGAGTGGGTTACTTACTTTAAATTGAGTACCACCAATCATGAATGGTAGTTCTCAACTGAAAATAATTAACAGTAGTCTTCTCTAATGGGGAAGCATTACTTATTGAAGTATAAGGAGGGCAACTCATTGTGAAGAATTTCACAATATCAGATGTTACAATAATGATGCCAACGTACAAACTTTGGTTTGTCTTAAAAATTCAACTATGTACTAATGATGCAAATGCACTTAACTAATCTCAATTTGAATTTTACATAGTTTGAGGCTTTCTGCCCTAAAATATTTATAGTTTACAAAATAAACCTCAAATCCATGAAATTCAAATGAAGAATTTTGTGCTGCAATTATATTAGTGGTGGTGGTCCGCATCGTATCCAGGTACCAATGAGAGGGGGGCATGACAACCAGGTTTTTGAGTATTTTTTTAGATAGACCTAGGAGCATTTATATGCATACACTTATCACTATGAAACTAAGAGCTACCCAAGCTCAATATATCTTATTTTTTGTCAATATTTAAAATTACAGAAGAGTTTACCTAAATACTTCTTCATAGGATAGCTTCTGCACCATACTCTCCAAGTAAGACCAACTTAAAAATGTATAATAACTTCTTTAAAATAATTTAATGTGTTCATCACCCTTAGCACATGAACTATCCGACAAACCAGGATCACAGTCGAAGGTCCCCAACTCGACCCAGACCCATCAAATCTTCATCAAAATCTCAAGTGATCAAAGACATTATGTCAAATACAGTTGGACTGCCATATAACGAAATCGATCATTCGCTTGAAATCATTCGTTATACAGAAATTTTGCTATAAAGAAACATTACCTTTTCAACAATGAAAAATACCGTAATTCAACTCAGAAATACAGCATAATATGGGAAATAAATCAGAAATAAATGGGAGTAAAAAAATTTTCTAGCATTTTAAAACAATTAATTTATTAATACACACATATTAAGAAATGACTACTTATATGATGCACACAATATATTAGTACACTTTTAATAAAAATTCAAAGCTACAGGGCTTAATAACTTCCACGATTTTTTAATATATTAAAAAGTAAGATATTACCTCAATCTTTTTCATGGAATGCTTCCAGTCAATTCTCTCTCACGTGTGATGAATAAAATAAGATGAAAAAAATTGAAAAAATGAATTAATGAATTCCCTCACTCATAGAGATAAGATCAAATCCAATGCGCAACAGAACTGAACCAAACCCAACCCCGAAACACATCAAACCGCCGCAGCAAGACCATGACTGCAAGAAGACATTGTGTCATAATAAATAGTTAAAACAGGTTCCGATAATAAATAATTAAAATCACTAATTAAAAACACTATTAAAATCACAATTAAAAACTATTTAAAATTAAACGGATTAAAAGTTACGATTTGGATGAATACTCAAATTAAACGAAATGCACAGCTGTTTCCCTTCCTTAAGCAGACCATTCTTTTCGGTTGATTGCAGTGTTCACAGGATGGGAATATCACAAAGTGTTTGTGCATGTATTTGACTCTGAAATAGAGAGAGGTTATTTATATTGGTACATGCACAAAAAATACCAGAAATCCGAAATTAGATAAGGCCGTTGCACATTGATAGAATTTTCGTGTAGTTTCATTTCAAGCATTTCAGCAATCAATAATTTTATGTAATTGTGTTGTATATTTAAAATTACTGCTTCATTGAATAGGAATATTCATCATTGACTGCATGAAAGGCTAACTCCGATGTGTTTGCGCACAACGTGCGGATGGAAGCAGCATGTTGCTTGACATGTAACTCTAACGTGCAACAAGTGGAACCCTTGTATGATGAATCACACTGACTACACGAAATCTTGTACACAAGGTCATTTACCTGTGCTGAGCAAAAAGGAAGAATTGTGTGATTTTTTAATATATTATGGAGCTTCTGCATGGGCCTGGCTATTATTTTGAATTCAGTATTTCTAAAGAGTTTTTTAAGCTGCCTGCACCATTGTTCAACGTATGGTATGGAAATAAAGTGTGTTTTATTGGTATTATTAATGGGTATCATATATTTGCTGTTTTATTTTTAGCCTGTAACCTGATTTGATTTATAACAGAGTGAGGATAGCCTCTATTTAAAAACCTATCGGTTAGTGTAACAATTTCTAAGTGTAAGGTGGGTTCAGACGTGGAATATTTGTAAGCATTGAAAAACTGGTTGAATATAATAGATATCTTGTACGTGAATGGATGATAACTTCAGTAATGCAGGTACATCCCCGAATTGGTGGGTTTTCGGTAAATGCTAACTTGGATTTTTTGCATGTCGTGTGCGAGAGTGAAATTTAAGAAGTTTAGGGCTTTTTTGTTTCTATCTGTTCCTCCTCCAGTGTATAATGTAGTGTCATGTGAATATTACTGAATACCTGTAGAATGTCTTGAGTGGTGTTGTGATCTGTTATGACAAGTATATCATCAATAAATCTCCCATAGTAAGTAATGCGGTGAAGAAACGGTGTTAAATGAATATCCTCGATATTGGCAAGATAGATTTCCGCTATAAGACTGCTCAGGTTCAAACCCATTGGTCATCTGAAAACCTGTTTGTATGTCGTCTCTTTAAACGTGAAATAGTTTGCTTCAAGAAGAAGTTTGATTAATTTAAAAATTTCTTTTTTGGGTAATTCAATGTGATTTATCACAATAGAATTTTTGTTTAACAGTTTCCAAACTACATCGAGAGTGTAGTCCACATTTAAATTGGTGTACAAAGAGGTCACATCTAATGAAAATAATTTATCATGCCAAACCTAATCACCTGTCTAAATGGTTTAATGATGTTGTATAAGTGAGCAGTTAAGTGTGAAAACACTGAATTTTTGTATGATACAACAGGGCATATGGGAAAACCAGGTTTATGAAGTTTAACCTCTGAAAAGTACAGGAATATCGTATGTCCTCGCTTTCAGCTCTTTTAATTGGACCATGGAAATAAAATCACTTTTGTGATATGTCGTTAGGGTTTTGTTGTATTGGTTTACTAAATTCGAAAATACAGACCAGTCTATCACCCTGCACGTAGAACTGTCCAATATGATAGAGTCCAATTTTTTAAAATGATCACTATTCAATGAATCGGCAATTTTAAATATACAACACAATTACATAAAATTATTGATCACTGAAACGCTTGAAATGAAACTACACGAAAATTCTATCAATGCGATGGCCTTATCTAATTTTGGATTTCTGATCTTTTTTGCGCATGGGCCAATATAAATAATCTCTCTATATTTCAGAGTCAAATACACGCACAAACACTTTGTGATATTCCCATCCTGTGAACACGGCGATCAGCCGAAAAGCGTGGTCTCCTTAAGGAAGGGAAACAGCTGTGCATTTTGTTTAATTTGAGTATTCATCCAAATTGTAACTTTTAATCCGTTTAATTTTAAATAGTTTTTAATTGCGATTTTAATAGTGGTTTTAATTAGTGATTTTAATTATTTATTATTGGAACCAGTTTTAACTATTTATTATGACAAAATGTCTTTTCACACTCATGGTCTTGCTGTGGTGGTTTGATGTGTTTCGGGGTTGGGTTGGGGCTCTCAGCTTTCGATTCCGTTGCGCATCGGATTTGGTCGTATCTCTATAAGTGAGGGAATTCATTAATTCGTTTTTTCATCTTATTTTATTCGTCACACATGAGAGAGAATTGACTGGAAGCATTCCAGAAAAAGATTGAGGTAATCTCTTACTTTTTAATATATTAGTACACTTTTAAGAATTATGTTGCAAAATATTTGGTTGTTTTTTGTTGTACATTGGATTTTATTGTTCATCGTTCATAAAAATGTTCACATTTGTTTAAGCACTCAAATATATTTTCTGACACATTCTTGATAATGCCTTGGTCCACTGGCTGCAGTTTAGATGAGGTATTCAGAGGGAAGAAATCAAGCTTCACAAATGTAAGCTTTGAAATTACCAAGTGAAGGTGGGGAGGGCAGTTGTCAACAATCAAAGCGATTTTTCTGTTTTATTTCGTCGTCTTTCTATCGAATTTTAAAATCCATTGTTCAAAAATTTCACTTGTCATCCAATCTTTTTGCTGTAATCCAACTCTAATGACTTAATGACTTTTCTCCTTTGAAACATTGGGGTTATTTACTTTTGCCTATTACCAAAAGCTTCAGTTTTTCATTATCAGCCATATTTGCACCAACCAAGACTGTAATTATCTCCTTACTATTCTACCACCTACATATTTATCACCTTTAAAAATCAGCGTCTTGTTTGGCAAACATTTAAAAAAATAGACCTGTTTAATCAAGGTTGCATATGTCTTTGGGCTAGTAATCCTCTATCATTTTTTTCAAAACTGCTTTCCAATGGGTACAATCTTCTTCAATTACAACCCCACTTTCACCAGAAATAACTTTTTCAAGTAAGCCATGGAACTTTTTAAATTTGTCCAGCCAACCAGAACTGCCTTGGAAAGTTTTATGCCTGAGAAATAATCCATAGCCTTTTCTTTTATTAATGGCTCTGATATTAGCATGTTTTGGTCTCAAATCAAGTTCACACACTTTTTTTTTTTTTAACGCCGCGATCTACACTATTAAGCACTTCCACTTTTTCCACTACTCAAGGATTTCCTCTTAGACATTGTAAGGTTACTTGCATAACAGCTAAAACAAAACTGATTTAGGGACAACTTGTACCTACCATACAGAGACAGGTAAAATTTCTTGAAAGTGTGAATGACTCATTTCTGCGAAACAACAGAAGAATTTCCGGGATAAAGGAAAATCGTTCTCTCCTAGTCCTCTAATAGGGTGCTTACAATAGAAAAGAAGTTGACAGAGCCAATGTCCGTGTCGGGAATATTCCTTAATCTTTGCCAATGACTGTGGACACAGATAGCAGTTGACCAGCATGACTTCTCGGTACAGTAAATGCTTTACGAGCAGCACTAAATTGTGGAATGCTCTTAAGAATTACACTCTTTAGAAGTGCGAACAATGCACATTCAAGTCTTTCGAAATTAGTTCATTATATGGAAACTATTTTCAATGTAATGACCAAGGGGAAATCAAAAAAGGTTTGCTACACAGAAAAATTTGCTATATGGAAGTTCATTAAAGAGAGGTCCAACTGTATATCATGGCTTAAAAATAAAAATAGATGCAGATAAAATGATATAGTGAAATAAAAGTT
Organism: Mastigoproctus giganteus; assembly: GCF_048544385.1. Classification (NCBI taxonomy): domain Eukaryota; kingdom Metazoa; phylum Arthropoda; class Arachnida; order Uropygi; family Thelyphonidae; genus Mastigoproctus; species Mastigoproctus giganteus. The sequence goes on from NC_143575.1 coordinate 213,005,676, forward strand.
AAATATAAAATGCAATGACAAAAAATAATTTATGACAATTTTCTCCCTTAAGAAGCTTTTTGACTCCTATCTTGTTCACAGGTTGGAAAACTAATGTGACACTCAGAGATCATAGTCGCAGACCCAGGCGCATTAGTTTTCCAACCTGTGAACAAGATAGGAGTCAAAAAAGCTTGGTCCACTTAAGGGAGAAAATTGTCATAAATTATTTTTCGTCATTGCATTTTATATTTAACTTTTATTTCACTATATCATTTTATTGGCATTTATTTTTATTTTTATTTTTAAACCATGATATATTTGACCTAATGTCTTCAGTCATTCGAGGTTTTGTGGAGGGTGTGATGGGTCTGGGGTCAGGTTGGAATCTTCGACTGTGATCCCGGCGTGTTGGATCATTCATGCACTAAGAGTGATGAACACATTAAATTATTTTAAAGAAGTTATTATACATTTTTAAGTCGGTCTTACTTGGAGAGTATGATGCAGAAGCCATCCTATGAAGAAGTATTCAGGTAAACTCTTACGTGTATATTCCGAGTAAATAATTATGAGCAGACACAATTTGGTCTCAGTAGCCCTTGTGAAGCTTTGTTAAGCCAAATACTAACAACAACAAACTCTTACATATTTTTAAGCATACACTTATATATACATGGTTAAGGGGGAATGTATGCCCCGCTCTGTCGCCCTGAATATGCCCCTAGTTGTGGTACTACATTAGCAGACAAATTCATATCAAGACACTGAATTCTTCAAAAGACCATGATCAAAAAACACACATTGTGCTGCTGTCTCAAAAATTTTACAGCCAACTAAATTCACTTTGGACAAAGCTTGATTTAGTGGGTCTTGATCTCTAGGCTTTGCCCAAAATATATTTAGCTGGCTATAAAGTTTGAGACAACAGCACACTATGCATTTTTTATTCATAATAAATCTTATAAAACTAGCAAAATGACTCAGATTAGTGAAGCCTTCTCGTGATGAAGGAAAATAACTAGCTGATTTTCATCCAATCCAATAGCAACTATTGAAAATAAGTTGGCAAAGATTGAAAATTTAGATTTTGGCTTATTCATAAAAAAAATTTATACCATACTAAATCAACCGTAGATCACTACATGCTAGTTGGGAAACAACAGAATACACTTAGTCAACAAACATTACAATGAAGAACAAAAATGTCCTGGTCTTAGAAAATTATACAAACAAAAAAATTTTAGTGTGTGCGTGCGTACACACACCATATTTAACGATTACTGTTTTTTGTTATCATTTTAAATTATTTATAACATACCTAGCATATCCAGCTTCATACAAAAATTGAGGAACCTGTGTTGTTTTTCCAGAACCTGTTTCTCCACATAAAACAAACACAGAATTTTCATTTACTGCTTCCATTATGCTGTACTCTTCAGAAAAAATAGGAAGTGCCTCACGAGCAGACTAGCAAGAAAACAAAATTATATTTATAAAATTTATCAAGACAGATGAACAAATATCTAATTATAAGGAGATTTCTGTAGTGATGATTATGTTAAACAATAATGTTGTGTTGAATCATTTATTCAACACAACAACCAATGACTACTTTATTTTTTAGACACTTCTTGAACTAACATAGTTGGCAACTTCTGATATCCAAAAAGTAGAGAATCAGGTAATTGAAAACAGAAGGAATAATACAGATTGTCAGAAAAAAATCAGGAGGAATGCAGATTTTCATAAAAAGCAGAAGAAAAATAGGAGATTTTTCAGAAAAGCTGAAAGAAAAATGATTTTCAAAAAAAGGAGGTTTTTAAATCTGTACCAGTGGCCTCAAACTCAAATTGAAAGTGGGCCGAATGCACAATCTGAAAGCAGCTGACAGGCTGGAATTTTTTTTTTAACAAAATGAGTAAATGTAAGCACCGTATTTACAACAAATACATAATTGAAATGTATTTGCGGGCCGTGTAAAATTGCTCGGGGGGATGTGGCCCGCGGGCCGCCAGTTTGAGACCACTGGTCTATACTACACTAGAAATTAAATTTCAATGGCAATATATGCATTCTATATTAAAATATAACTGTAGGAATTTTTACCAGTAAAGTATGCTTTCAAACCTTAATTAACCTAAGTCTCTTCCACCTGTTAGACAAACTGATTATGACTGCTTCGAGAAAGATGCTGCTGCTGCAGACTTTGCCCTCTTCCAAAATGTTGAGTCAAATTTTGTTGAGAACAATGGGGCACTGCTGTTCAGACTTAGCTGTCAAAGCATTTCCAAGCCAAAAAAAAAAATTACAAAACAATTCCCTCTAAATGCCTGTCCAGCTCCTCCTTAAATTTATTTAACCTATCAACTTCCACAACGACAGATGGAAGTTTGTTCCAGCAATTAACCACCCGCTGGCTAAAGGCAAATTTCCACACATTTATTCTATATATTTGGATTTGAGGAAAGTTTCTGATACTGTTGCGCACATAAAAGACTACTATACAAATTGGAGCAATGTGGCATTAAGGGCAAGTTTCTGCTATGGATAAAGGGATGGTTGAGTGGGAGAAGACAGAGAGTGGTAATCAATGGACATTGCTCTTCTTGGACTAATGCTATTAGTGGATTCTCTCAGGGTTTGGTGTTGGGCCCATTGTTGTTTCCTATATTTAACAATGATATTGACGAAGGCATATCTGACAATGTTTACAGATGATACAAAGGTTGGCATGGTGGTTAATGACAGTATGCTACTGCAACAGGATCTAGAAAAGTTAGGCAGATCGGCTGAAAAAGGACAATTGAAGTTTAACATTGATAAATGCAAAGTATTGCATATGGGTAGCAGTAACCTCAGAGTAACATACCAAACCGCGTGGTGCTACATTCAGGGTAGTGGAAAATGAAAAAGACCTGGAGGGTAATTGTGCAGTCAGATATGAAGTTCTCTGAGCAGTGCAGATGGCTGCCAGAACAGCTCTTGCGGTTTTGTCAATGATATACAGGAATTTTGCCAGCAGGGATAAGGAGGTGATTATCCATTTGTACAAGGCAATGGTCTGGTCACATCTTGAGTACTGAATACAGATCTCGAGGCCTCATTTTATAAAGGATGTAAGCTGCTGAAGCGAATACAGAGAAGGGCAACAAGGTCGGTGGGTGGGAACAAGGGGGTGCTCTTACCAAGAAAAGCTTCAGTTCTGAAAATTGCAGTGTTAGAGACTAGGCACCTGCGAGGTGATCTGATTGAGGAGGTAAGGCTTTGAATGGATTGAGCAAGCTCCATGCTGATGGAATTGTTCATCTTGCTCAGACCACACATGAGGGTGCACAAATTCAAACAGAGGAATGGGTTGCAGAAAAGATGCACAAAAGTGTGCCTTAAGCCAGTGGTCTCAAACTCAAATTGCATGCGGGCCGAATGCACGATCTGAAAGCAGCTGATGGGCCATGCGTTAGTTTGTCTCCATCTATATAGCAATATGAACTGCGCAGCTGTGCATCCAGCTAACCAACTAGTGACTGACTCAAGGAAAATATATATCAGAAATACCAACTCAATAGAAAAAAATCAGAAACATCACAATACTGAAGCGCCACCAACTGTCGGCTGGCGAACTAAATTTACTGATTGTACCGACGTGGGAAGTTCTCCCACCTTGCCCCAGTCATGTGGCCTGGCATACAAGCAAAGACAAAGCCCCAACCTATTCATTCTATCTCTTTTTCCTTCAATAGCAGTTGCACACATAAGCTCAGTCCATATTTCTGCCTCTAAAATTATAAGCACCATATTTACAACAAATACATCATTGAAATGTATTCGCAGGCCATGTAAAATTGCTTCGGGGGCCGGATGCGGCCTACAGGCCGCCAGTTTGAGACCACTGCCTTAAGCCATTCGGTGGGTGATTGTTGGAACAAACCAAACTGCCATCGGTTGTTGTGAAGCTGATAGTTGAAATAAATTCAAGAACTAGACAAACAATTGGAGGGAATAATAAGTGAAATGGGAAGTCATCCAAGTTTCTTGCTATGACCGACTAACTGGTTAAAATAAATTTATTAGAATAAAAATGATATATACATAAGATAAAAGCATTAAAATACAATAAGATAAAAGTGTTAAAAATATAATATAATATAATATAATTGTTATTTGTTTTTTTTTTTTTTTTTTTAGGAGCATTAGCAACTAAGGCCATATTGCTCCAGGGATATGCGGTGGTCATTCCCTGACCTTTCCGCATCCTCCGTATTTGGTGGCCACGGGCTCGAACCCCAGTCTAATCAAGAAGTGTGTGCTACGCACTGCCGCTCCTGCCCACCTGGCTACGGAGGCGCCAATATAATATAATAAAAGCATTAAAATACATAGTAGCTTTCGAAGCGAAGTGCCTCTTCATCAGCTAGTCTGTGAATGGTGTACTTCAGTATATATTGATGGTTACAATAGCACAAGTCAGCTGGGTATGATCATGTATCACGAGTCTGGTGTCGGTAGAGCAGAATTACGTACACATGATGATCGCCAGCACTCACTGCACTGCAATACAGTACATTCTATAATAGGGTGTAAGTGTACTCCCCTCATGCTATTCACAGTACTATTATTGGTGGATATGCGCAGTGCTTCAAGCCATGAGCACTGGTGGTAATCACGTGAATAGTTGACGATTTCAATATCCCATTGGGGATCAAGATTGTGCTGCTCAACCCAATAATAATGCATATAGCTTTGCAATTATCAATAAGTTATTCGTGAAATTATACAGTAAATTCAACCCACACCTTTCCAAATGACAAGCAGCAAAGACTCTATACTAGAACAGAATGGTATTTTGCAGTAATGGCAATATATTTGCAATATTTAAAGAAAGGACAGAGAAGAAAGCAGTGGTTTCATGGTATGTATAAGCAATTTTCATTTGTCAGCTACACAAACCAGGATGAGTTGATTGGTTAAGAAAAAGTGCTTAGGCAAGTAATGCCATGAAGATTTATTGTGTTTATAAACTGTATATATATTCATTTGTCAGGCTTTTTTTTCCTCCTGGGAACTGACTTTTCAGAATACCCAGAAGTAAAAAAAACCATGCAACAATCACCCAAGACTGATCAACTTAGCTACAGTGTGAAAAAAAGCTCTTAAATGCCCACTGCATAAATGCCCTTTATCTAACACAATAGAAAAATATTTATTTTCAGATAACTAGGGTTTTGTTCGTGTAGCTAACTTCTAAGCTTCAGTGTCTAAACAATCATTAACTACATAAAAAAAAGGAATGAAGGTATAGAGAGAAATATGAGAAAATAAAAATTACCTGAATTTTTGGTGAACGATGAACTATAACATGCATAGGTTGTTTTACTTTTTTAATCATCTGATCTAAATTGTTAGCAGACAGAGACTCTGCATTTTCTAAAGATTTTTCTTTGGAAAGAATTTGTTCAGTTGCTCTATCAGTTATCTCATTTCCTGATATTTGAACAACTTTGTTTTCATTTTCCTCTTTATTATCAGATACCATAACACTGCTTTCATCATCCTTTTTATAATCAGGCACCACAACATTTTTTTCGCCTTCCTCTTTATTATTCATAATAATACATTCATTACTTTCTTCTTCATCGATCTCTTCCTCTTCAACTGATTCAGATGAAGCTTCATCTTCAGACTTTATTACTTGTTTTGCTCTTTTTGTAGGAGGTCCTTTAGACCTAAAACCTTTAACACTGTTTATCTTGGCTTCAACTGATGATATCAACAATACAGAATTATCAATCTTGTTAGCTGAAGAAAGCCTAAACAAATAAAGTGAGGTATAAATACTTAGTATTAAAGCAGTCTATAACAGAATTAACATAATTCACATAAAACTTTAAAAAATTTTAAAAAGAAATTGCAATAAAAATTAAAAATATAATTATAAAGAACCAACCTGTAGTTAAAAATATAAGTGTACCCATTCTTTTTCAATGCAATTAAATATGAAATGGTTCAGATGCCTTCCATTTAATATTAAAAGAAATAAGTAATACAATATACATTAGTGTCTATCTTTATAAGACAGAGATAGTAATATATGCATTATTTGTTTCTTTAGATATAGAGACTAATTAAACCAAAGTATTGCCGTCATGGTAGTGCAGTTGGTGCAATCACCATTCTGATCACACTGGAGGAAAAGACTCAAGTTTAAATCCCATCAATGATGCAAGAAATTTTTATGGGTCTTTTTCACAATGTGGCTGAGTTAGTCTGTCTCAGGAGAGGGTAGTATGGTTTTTTTCTCCGAGAAACTCAGGTTTTTCATAAATTGCCATATATATATACAAAGGGTACTAGGAAAGTTTTGCAATACAGCTTTGTTTATTTAATTTTTTCAAAGTAATTTTCTCTACATTCAATACACCTCTCCATCCTCCGAAACCAATCTTTAAACCAGTTCTGCCAAGTTTCACTAGGGAGTAAAGCACACTCGTTGTCCCAAGCCCATAGAAGGTCCTCATCACTGGAAAACCGCCTCCCTTTTAGCTTCATTTTCACATGCGGGAACAGTGCAAAGTCGCAGGGAGCAAGGTCTGGACTGTAGGGAGGGTGCTCGAGAAGTTTCAGTCCTGTCGTGGTCAAATATTCGGTGCAGGCTTTGGCGCGGTGAGCTGGAGCATTTTCGTGATGGAAGTACCAGGTGTCCATTCTTGACTTTGGCCGCAGGTTCTTCATAGATCCAATGACTTTAGGCAGGCATTGTTCAGCATACCACTTAGCTGTGACTGTCTTCTGCGTGTCCAAAACGACACGTTCCACAATTCCACTCGATTTGAAAAATACAGCTATCATTTTCTTCTTTACAGATCGGGATTTTCTGACAATTACGGGTGTGTCGTCATCATTAAAGACCCAAACTTTGTTTTGAGCCTTGGTCGGCAGATCGTAATAGTACAGCCAAGTCTCATCACCTGTCACGATGTTGTTCACATACCGAGATTGTCCCTTATCAAACTTTTTTAACATCTCCCAGCACCAAGTCACACGTCGTGTCATCTGCTCTTCAGTCAGTTGATGCGGCACCCTGAGAGAACAAAGTTTCTTCACGTGCAAATGATCTTGCAGAATCGAACGAATTGCTGGTGCATTTAGGCCCAAAGTATCCTCTATCTGTTGGTAGGTCACTCGCCTGTTTTCGTCAAGCATTTTCCTCACAGCAGTAACGTTTTCCTCCGTAACTGACGTTCGTGGCCTTCCCGGCCTCTCAGAATCCTCCAGAGTGAAATTTCCCCTTTGGAATTCTCTATACCACCTGAATATCGTTGTACGATGTGGACAATCATCAGCTAGTGCAAGAGTCATTTCTTCTAAGCACTGGTCTATGGTTAAACCATGCACGAAATTATACCGCAAAACTGTCCTTATCTCATTTCGTGACCACGATGCCATCGCAAGCACTTTACACTCTCACTACTAATGAATAACTGAGGATGCCATGCACCACCTACTGACAACAGTTAAAAACACAGAGGAGAAATATATGCTGGCAATCTCCATTGACTTTGCTGGGGCATTTGACTCACTGTGGTGGCCTAGTGTCCTTAGGAGACTTCGCCAGGCAAATGCCCCACAAAACCTCTATAAGGTAATAAACAGCTACCTTACAGACAGAAGTGTCTCAGTACACACAAGGTTCCAGGAATTGACACGCCCTGTGAATAAAGGCTGCCCGCAGGGATCAATCCTTGGCCCTTTCTTTTGGAACATTGTTCTGGATGAATTTCTGGCCTTGGATCTGGGCCCCGTGGAAAGCCTGGCCTTTGCAGATGACATGATTTTCCTTGTAAAAGGCAACTCACGAGTGGTTGTAGAGCAAAGATCAAATGCCGCTCTCTTGCAGCTGCAGGAGTGGGCACAAATGCACATGCTCAAAATATCGCCTGAAAAAACCAAACAAATACTTCTAAAAGGTAATTTGGACATGAGAAGACATCCACAAATCAAAATTAACACAATCACTATAAAAATGGTAACAGAACTAAAATATCTTGGAGTGGTCTTTGATTCAAAATTAACTTTTTACCCCCATTTGATCTACTTGGCGAAGAAAGTGCGAAATTATGCAGGTATGATTGCCAGGATCAGTCGAGCAGACTGGGGACTCAAAAGAAAGACCTTGGCAATCATATACCGTGCAATGTTCCTGCCTGTTATCACCTATGGAGCCGGTGTGTGGTTCATCCGCTCGGCCATAGTAAGAAATAGGAATAAATTAGAATCGATACAAAGGACAATACTACTCACTATTACCAGAGCATGTCGCACAGTAAGCACACCTGCACTACAGTTGCTGGCCGGAACTCTCCCACTTTACCTGGAAGTAGCCAAAAGAGGCTTATATTATAGATTTAAAAAGGGCATATCCACAGAATTTCTGGGGATAGCCCTTGATAGAACCAATACCTTCAATGATGAAAGAAAAAGAATAGCCACAAAGCTCCACGAGCTATGGCAAACAAAGTGGGAGCAGGAAACCAGAGGTCTGGTCACCAAACGGTTTCTGCCACTGGTGTCAATGGTTAGCCCAAAGCCACCTAAGTGGTATGCCCCTGGACTTTTTACAACATTTATATTGACAGGGCACGGCTCCCTAAAGGCGAAACTAACCTCCTTAGGCCTGACCGATGACCCAAACTGCACCTGCGGCGAAAGTGAAGACTGGGCACACATTCTCTATGAATGTATAATATATGACATCCCCAGAACAGAGCTAATAGCACAAATTGGTCCCCTTCCCAGGGGAGAAGAACATCTCTTCATCATAGAAGAGCAAAATTATAAAGCTTTTACATCTTTCACACAGAAAGTTTTCGAAATGCGCAGAGCAATTTCAGCCCCCCAGCAATTAAACAATAATCTAATCAATAGTAAAATTGCCCAAGTTTCCCACCACGCCCAGATGATGATGACTTAAAAACTGTTAGGATAGCAGTATTCTGCACCCTGACAGAAACCTGACATAACAAAACTCCCCATGACTACCATGCCATGTGTAGGAACCTGGAGCCCCAAACCAATGTAGGGGAGGGGGATGGGAATGCATGCAGAGAAAGTGAATGGGAGTGAGCAGAAGAGCAAATGTAATTGGCCGAAAGAATACAAAGTTAAAAATAACTTACATTACTTTATATATACTGTACCAACAAACATTTACAAACCACATAAACACTATCACTGCATTCTCCCCTGGCCTGCAAAAAAAAAAACTTGCGGCTAGGCCTGCACCACAACTGAAGAATAACAGTAAGTTGCAGTGCCCAGAGAGTGCAGTGCAGAAAGAAAGAGTCGAATAAATGAGATGAGAGCTAGAAGAATGAATAAAAGTGCAGGCGTGAGAGAAAAGAACACAAACCACAAATGCTAAGTTAAGTACACACTAACCCTGGTTTTAATTAGTATTTAAATTTACGCTACCCATTATTGCATCTCCTCCTGGTGTGTGAGAAAAAGATGAATGAGTTGAGTGAAATAAAAAAAAAATAATAAATAAATAATAATAATAAATAAATAAAAAAAATACATATATATATATATATATATATACATATATATATATATATAAAATTATAAAATAAGAAAAAAGTATAAAAAAAATAAATAAATAAAAAAAATTATAAAATAAGAAAAAAGTATAAAAAAAAAATAAATAAATAAATAAAAAATAAAAAAATAAATAAATAAAAAAAAATTATAAAATAAGAAAAAAGTATAAAAAAAAATAAATAAATAAATAAAAAAATAAATAAATAAATAAAAAAAAAAAGAATGCAAGTAGAGTAAGAATGCACATTACGAATGAAGTAAATGTGTGTGTCTCCCCCCCCCTTCACCTGGTAGGTTCCCCACTGCCAGCTAACATATCCCACCCCCAGAGCAGGATGGGCAGCTGGACCTTCATACCGGATTCAACACTCCTTGGACAAGACACCGACGAAGACATTCTGCGGCTTTGCTGCCAACACGCCATTGGCGATCCGAACTGGGTACTCTAACCTGGTTCCCTTTAAAACCCCATCCCCAGGCAGGGAATGGAGGAGATGGATCTCTGTCTCCTCTCCTCCCTGCCTACCCCCCATATTTCGCCTGGTGGGGCTCGTCTCCACTGATCTCTTTGGGGATGCCTACTCTATCCGTCCCTATTCTTCTATCTGTTTCCTCCCCAGTCTTCAATCTCCCCCCCTCTCTCTCTCACTAAATCGACCAAGTACACCCCTTAACAATGCCGCCAAATTATAACCAACGTCTAAATTCTACCGGTTTTGTGCAAATCTCTAAGATATCTAACACTATCCGCTTTTATCTAGCGTTACATGTCTAAATTTAATAACATCAAAATTTTGCCCGACCTATTTGGCCTTTAACACATCTCTTTAGTGTTCAACCCTAACCAGCGATTTCCTAACAGCAATCCCATTAAGCATTAATGTCAAATGCATAAACTTTTTATTTTATTTTATTTTTTTTTTTTTAAATAGGCCCTAGCCACTGAAATCCCAGGAAACTAGGCGGCAGGACCTGCCAGAGCAAATTGTTGTGATACTGGATACACCCGGCTAGCCTCCACGTGGCAGGGTATGGGCAACGTCGGGCCCCACTAGGGGCCTGGCGGCCAATAAGCCGGATAAACAATGGGCACAACATATCACACTGCACAGACACGACCCACACATTTTCAAGTCTCTGGCTTGACAGTGTACTGTCCTCGATACAGCGAAACACACGCAGAGATGGGAGAAATCCCAGGTGCCGTCTGACACGAACATACCTTATACCTTATACTAATGAATAACTGAGCCCATCGACTTGGCGCGGCGGCTACTATGCACGTATTAACATGTCTCAACATGCAGCAACAAGCAGCTTCCTGTGATTCATTGTTGCGTCATATTGCAAAACTTTCCTAGTACCCTTTGTATACTTAACTTATTTATACATTAATACTTTTTAAAATTATGGTACTGCTTGGGAATATCAGGTTTGTAGTGACCCCAACCAACCCACTATTTATATATAAATCTAGCCCTGGTATGGATAGCCTTATATATAAATATATATAACATAGATACATATAAAAACAACAAAATTAATGTAAATTTAAATAAGATTAGAACCTTTTAGAGAACGTTGGAGAAATTGGAGAATTAGAGAATACTGGAGAAAATTAGTGAAAATTAACATTCTCCCTCAAAGCCATACATCTGCTACTTCCTCAGGGGCTTTGAGCAGACATATAGCCATACTAGAGGATTTTATTATACATACCCATTTCTGTAATCTCTATACCAGTTTTGCTAGGTTAACTTTAGGTAATTACTTGGTGAATAATTTGGAATAATGAGAGTAATTTTTTTGAATATATGTACTTAATTTTAAATAAACAGGGTGGTTTACATATATGACAGCAAACTGTGATAGGAGATTCAAAGCCCTACGGGTATGTATCAGATTAAAATATCGTACCTCACCTCCATATCCTGTGGTAGTCATCAGTCTGAAAATGTTCAATTTTCCCGCCTTCTTTAGGTTTTATGTCTGTAGTACTATTTATTGTGCAGACGTACCAGATTTTATCCGTGGCATGATAGTTTACCTTGCAGTAGGCAAAATCTAATGCTCTGCATCCCTCAGAGTGGACGGGATGTTAAATTATGAATTAAAACTTGGGAAAATTGTATATTTTTGCTTGTTTTATTGTAGGAAGCAGATACAATATGATATCAATTTTTATATTTATGTTTAATGCATTAAATTAAGCTAAAAATGAGAAATAATTTTCTCATATTTCCCATAGGGCTTCCTCTTCTTCCTCTTGCTCAGAATAATCACCTGAGAGGACAAATTCAAATTGAGGAAAGACAGTTGTGGAATAGATGTGTGTTTGCCTTTAGCCAGCGGGTGGTTGATTGCTGGAACAATCTTCCATCTGTAGTTGTAGAATTTGATAGCTCAAATAGATTCAAGGCAGAACTATACAAACATCTGGAGTGAATGGATGGACAAAATGAGGAGTTTTTTTTTTTTTTTTGGCTGATGCTATATAAGCTTGCTTTCTTGCATCATGTACCTTTACTAATGCTAACTGTATACTGCATGTTTTCCATGGTCAGTTTGCCTAGTTTTTTTAATGATAAACTTGAGTTTCTGGGAGAAAAAAGCATACAATCCTCACCTGAGACTAACAAGGCAATGGTGTGAAAGAGCTTATTCTTACCCCCTCAACAGGATTCAAATCCATATACAGAAGAATAGCAATCTTAACTATTGTACTAACTGTGAAAACTGTAGGTCATCTGAAACAAATTTCCAATTATAATTACTTTAGTTCTGTCCAATATATTAATTTATTTATATAGTCATGGAATAAAATTAGTACATTTTATATTATAAGTTTTTGTGAGATGCCTTTACCCAAAATGCAGGCAAAATAATAAATACAAGATAGGTATCAAAACAGACCTTTTCAGTCCTTTAGTCTGCATTTCTGAAGTTGAAGTCAAAAGCTGTAGTTCATCTTGAGAAACTTGAACTTTCTTTAATGCTTCTAAAAGCAATTGTCTCTAAAAAAATAAATAAATAAAATAATCAGTGTCATATATTAACTTGAAGTGTAAGTTAAACTAAATGTCATATTACAGCCTAACAGAGAATCAGAATTTCACCCCTTGAACACTTTACATTTCAAATAAGAAACAAGTTATATAATGTATATAGTTCATTACATTTCAAGTGCATTTGATCTCTTTCTTAAATTAAATGATTTCTTTTATTTTTGTATGATTAATACAAGTGAAAGTTAATATATTTATCTTCTTATCAATTAATTACTAAGAGTATAACTTAATAAACTACTTAATAGAACTCTATAGTTTTACATTCTATAAATTTAGCCATTCAATTTAATTTCAACTAGATAATATTTATTATTTTTCTCCCATATATTTTTCTCTCTCTTTCTCTTTAAAGTCTTCTCTTCTCTTCTCTTCTCTTCTCTTCTCTCTCTCTCTCTCTCTCTCTCTCTCTCTCTCTCTCTCTCTCTCTCCCTCTCTCCACAAGCAACACTGCCTTCACAAGTTTTACATAACAATAAACACAAAGCATGCATTGGACTGCCTAAAGCTAACAATACTGCAGTACAACCACATTTTTTCCATACAAACTATATAAAAAAAAGAAATGATAACTGCCTGATTTTTGTTTGTCCAATTTTAATGAAATTTATGATGGTCCAACAAATCTTTGTAAAAGAACTAGATATAAAGTTTCATAAAAATCTGTCCACTGGGAGTCAAGTTGTTATGTGCAGATGGTGGACAGAGAGGGAGACATGGTGACAACAATAGGCACCTTTGCACATATATATATATATGTGTGTGTGTGTGTGTGTGTGTGTGTGTGTGTGTGTGTGTGTGAGAGAGAGAGAGAGAGAGAGAGAGAGAGAGAGAGAGAGAGAGAGAGAGAGAGAGAGAGAGAGAGAGAGAGAGAGAGAGAGAGAGAGAGAGAGAGAATGTGCCTAAAATGTACTAGCATGCAAGCTTATAATTTGCAGCTTTACTGAGTTGCATAAATGAAATTTCAAAAGCAAAGAGGATAAATTTTTTACAGATCAAGTTGTAAACTATAATCCATTCACTGAAGCAATGCTTTTCTATCTTGACATAAATGTCCATAAGTAATTAATACCTTATGCCAAAATAATATTAATGACAATCCATGCCAAAATAATATTAATGACAATCCATGCCAAAATAATATTAATGACAATCCATGCCAAAATAATATTAATGACAATCCATGCCTAAATGGATAAATAATCAACTATAAAGGAGAATATATAACTTCCTGTTAGAAATCTAATTACCAAAAGTGCGGATAAAGAGCCAACAGATTCATCTAATTAAATATACATAATAATGAGTTATATTAATGAGGTCTGGGTTCCATAGGAGAAATGTAAATAAATGTAAAAAAAAAAAGAAAGAAATGTAAATAACAAAAAAATGCTTGAAGTTAAGAAATGAGTACTTTTTTTATTTCATAAAAAAATTCTTTTGAAATTTTAAAATTCCACAAATCTCTGTTAGTTATTACAGACAGAAAAATGTTGGTTCAAGTATGAAATGCTACTAAGCCACTTTGGTTTATTCCTGACATAAGCAAGTGGGAGGTGCACATTAGCTAAGCTCACTTCAGAAAGATAGGCTATCTCAATTTGCTGGATTTTTTTAAGTATCTGTGGTTCGCGTGCTAACCACAGTGAATCATCTACTGCTAGCATGTAGTAGCCATAGCTTGTTTGCTTAGCTAAGGTATCCACATGCTCTCATGTGGATACCTTAGTGCCCCTCATGAATTGTTTTTCAAAAAAAATTATACTTTTTTCTTTAGCATGTATTGTATCTACTAACAAAATTTCAAGGAAATTTATTTAGTGGAATCTGCATTATAAACTTCCAAAACCTAGCATCAAATCAAAAAAAGAAACAAACAAAATTAAATAAATAAGACATTTTTAAAAATAACTACTGCAATTAGAGCATAACTCCCATTAGCGTGGCAGGGTGTCCTACACCCCATCATGATCAATTTGTATGTTATCCAATAAACAACAATAGTTTGGTATCTAAGAGTACCTTCTTAATACTAGTCTGAGAATACACAGGTGTCCAAGATTTCAATTGAACATTGGTTAGTGGTGAATTACCATGATAATATAAGTCACTGGGGGTGTTATGCACAGCACTAAGCATGTAATTTTCATTTATAAGTAAAGTTTTCAAAGTCAATTAGAAATATAATTTATTATAAATTTACACAGGTTTATGTTCTACATACCATGAATTACCATGTTAATAAAAGTCACTGGGGGGGCTTAGAGGGGAACAGGTATGCTGTGTGGTATCCTATATAAATTTACATAGGTTTATGTTCTACATACCGTGAATTACCATGATAATATAAGTCACTGGGGGGCTTAGAGGGGAACAGGTATCCTGTGTGTTATCAGACACTCAGCCTAAAACACTGATGGATCCAATATCTCTCTATTACAGAAGATTTAGGAGAAGTCCGGGTGGCCTGCCTCCCTAAAATCCACTCATGCACCCAATGGTAAGCCCTGTTACCATCACCCGATGGTAAGCCCTGTTGCGTCACTTAGGTGGCAACGAACATGTAGAGTGGTTCTCTTCAAGACGCCTGGTCAGCGTGAAGAGGGAAAGATCAAACCCTCCAGCACATGACAGCACGACAAAACAAATGGCCCTCAGTCCCCAGCAGCTTTCACTCCCTCTCTTATGGCAGCGAGAGGATCAGAGTGGAAGCAGAGGGTACTAAGAATCTCTGGGTACGACCAGGCTGCCATGCACGGAAACTGAACTTGGCCTGTTATATATTGTAGGATCACTCATTGATGAAGACAGGATATTAGAGCTGGAAAAGGAATTAGAAAATGTGAATTGGAATATCATTGGTTTGGCTGAAACAAGAAGAAATTAATCACTTATAAGTTTATCAAGTGGAAATCTGCTGTACACCAATGGAAACAGTGAAAGGAGTGAAGATGGAGTTAGGTTTCTGGTCCATAAAGATTTAAAAAACAACATTTTGGAATTAAAAAGTACATCACCAAGGGTGTCAAGAATAATACTCAAGATTTCTAAGAGGTACAAGCTAAAGGTTATAATGATTTATGCACCAACATCGAGCCACGATGAGGAAGAGGTT
This sequence comes from Mastigoproctus giganteus, assembly GCF_048544385.1. Taxonomy (NCBI): domain Eukaryota; kingdom Metazoa; phylum Arthropoda; class Arachnida; order Uropygi; family Thelyphonidae; genus Mastigoproctus; species Mastigoproctus giganteus. Next base: position 213,021,435 of record NC_143575.1, read on the forward strand.
GAAGAAATGTACACTGCAATTAAAAGTCTTCTAGATGAGCAGAAAACCCACTACGCTATTATTATGGGGGACTTCAATGCTAAGGTTGGAAAAAGACAAAACAGCGCAGAAAGGGGAACTATAGGAAATTTTGGAATTGGTGAAAGAAATGAAAGATGTGAAAGACTTGTGGAATTTGCAGAATCTCAAGGATTGTCAGTAACGAACACTTTTTTCAAGAAAAGGATGAACTTAAAGTGGACATGAAAGAGTCCAAATGGATTAACAACTAATGAAATCAACTTCATCCTCACTAACAGAAGATACATTGTGAATGATGTTACTGTATTGAATAAGGTAAATGTTGGAAGTGATCACAGAATGGTAAGATATACACTTGCTATAGATGTAGGAAAGGAAAAAACTGACTCGAGTAAATAATACAAAGGTCTTTGAGATAATAGAAGAGGAGAAAAAGCAGTATGTACTAGAACTTAAGAACAAGTTTGAGCTTCTGCAGACTGCTCGGGACCAAGATATCGACGAGGAATATTACAACTTTCTGAAAGTGATAAAGCCCAAGAAACCTATAGGGAAAAAGAAATCCAAAGAAAAAAAAATTAGTCAAGAAACACTTGTTATGATGAACCGAAGGCGAAAAATGAAGAGCAAGTTAAACAGTGACAAGGAAAAAAATTGAGTATACCGAGTTATGCAAAGCCATTAGAAAGAAAGGCTTACCGAGTTATGCACAGCCATAAGAAGATTTAACACAAGAAAAGTAGAACAAGCATTAAGGGAAAACAAGGGATTTAAATCAGCAGCCATGAGCAGTAATACAGAAAGACAAATGATACTGAAACCGAAGAATAGCGATGGTGTACTTATAAACAGCAGAGAAGGCATAATTCAAATAGCAGAAGACTACTATAGGGAATTATACAAGGAGAGAGGAACAGTGGGGAAGATGGATTGCAAAGTAGCAACACATGCGACATATTGTTGTTATTTGGTTTTTAGGAGCATTAGCAACTAAGGCCATATTGCTCCGGGAATATGCGGTGGTCATTCCCTGACCTTTCCACATCCTCCGCATTTGGTGGTGATGGGCTCGAACCCCGGTCTAATCAAGAAGCGTGGGCTACGCACTGCTGCTCCTTCCCACCTGGCTATGGAGGTGCCCACATACGACATACCCGATATTCTTCCTGATGAGGTAGAACATGCACTGAAGAAAATGAAGAATCAGAAAGCCCCGGGGGAATATGAAGTTACTCTAGAGTTGTTAAAATTGGGAGGAAGAGACATAACACAAAAACTGGCAAGGCTCTTCACAAAGTGCATTAGAAAAGGTGTGACGCCTAAGCAGTGGAATAATGCAATCATAGTTTTGCTGCATAAGAAAGGAGATAAATCAGAAATTGGAAATTATAGACGAATTAGCTTGTTATCCCACATCGACAGGTTGTTCACAAGGGTCATTACTAACAGATTAGAAAGAATACTTGATGAGAATCAACCGAAAGAGCAAGCTGGCTTTAGGGCAGGATTCTCAACTATGGATCGCTTTCACGTAATATCACAACTAATGGAGAAAGCAAATGAATATAAAACACCATTATGCCTGGCATTTGTGGATTATGAAAAGGCATTTGACTCCATACAGCATAAGGCAATGTTTCGGGCACTGGAAAGACAAGGCATAGATACTCCATATATTATGATTTTGAAGAAAATATATGAGAGTGCTGTAATAATGATAAATGGCTGGAAGTCAAGAGATTTGATTTTGATTTGATTTTATTGGCGCATTAGCATCTAAGGCTATAATGCGCCAAAAAGAGGTAATATATAAAAATTTATTCTCTCAGTGACCTAAGTAGTTAGGCCACCATGTCCAGATATATAATAAAAGACATAACAATAACGTAAAAATTTTAAATACGAGTAAAAACCTTTATTGATTTAAAAAAGCTAAAAACAGCAGACACATTGTCATTGTCAGATAAAATCTGACTGAGTGTATACGGCTCAGTCAGATGGTTAAAAGCGGTAAGACGGATATTGCTAAAATCTGGACAGTCAATTAAAAGGTGTCTAATCGTTAAAATTGTGCCACAGGACACACACAGAGGAGGGTCATCAGCACTCAAAAGAAGTCAAGAGAAGAATAAATTTTGGATGGATAGCATTCAGGAAATATAGTCACATACTGAAGAGCAATATCCCAGTTTGTCTGAAACGTAAAATAATGAACCAATGTATACTCCCCACCATGACTTATGGAAAGTGAAACTTGGGCACTCACCAAAAGAATGGAAGAGAAGCTGAGAACTACACAGCAAAGAATGGAATGAATTATATTGGGAATCAGACTGTTAGATAAGAAGAGAAACACATGGATTAGGCTGCAAACACAAGTAAAGGACATTCTTATCAAAACAAAAGAACTAAAATGGTCTTGGGCAGGACACATAGCTCGAAGACATGATGACAGATGGGAAAATAAAGAAAATAACAGAACAGTTCCCAAGAGGAGCTAGAAGAAAACCTGAAAGACAAAGGCGGAGATGGATAGATGAAATTCATGAGTTTATGGGTAGTAAATGGATGGCCAGTGCTCAAAACAGAAGGAACTGGAAAGTTCCTGGAGAGGCCTTCATCCTGCAGTGGATTGAAAATGGCTGATGATGATGATGATACCGTGAATTATATTATCCCAATTCACAATGAATTATGAGAGAAAAAGAAAACTTATTGGAGATGAACAAGGTGCAGCAACATATGAAGAAAATGACCAGCTAAGCAGCTCAAGTGAAACTGAATAAATATGATATGTTCAAATAAGTCTTCATGAAAGTCAAAAATAAAGAGGAAGGAGAATTATAACTGGATTTATTCCTTCAGTGCCCTTAAAAAAGTGATAGTGGGAAAGCTTTAAACAGGAATGTCACAGCTGTTAAAAAATGCAGAGTACTTTATAGGATTGACCATGGAACCAGAAGAAAAAAGCATTAAAATTGGAATAAAACCTCTACAAGCAGAAGTGAAAAGGACTTTGCTATTTGTGTTAATTACTTGGAGTACAGTTATTTTTCTTTTTTTGAAAATTCTTTGAGCTATTACATGTCCATATCAAGAATGTGATACAGATTAAATAATTTCACCATCTAGTCCAGAGAAATTTCTTTGAGCAAACCTATTTTAGAGGGTAAACCTGAATGGGGCATGTCTATTTTAATTTATATTGTAGAAATTTAAAACTATCAATATTTTCTATTGAAGACCTCCCCCCCTGCCTTTTTTGTTTAATGCAAATAAGTGATTATTATTATTTTTAATAAGCAAATGTAATTCAAATAAGCAGATCATTACAACATTTGTAAAAATAATCTGCTTATTTGCATTAACTCTGAATAACATATCACTGAAACTGACTAGTAGAGTTTGGATCTTGAAAGGAAACTCGTTAATAATAAATGAGAAGTGTAATAATATTTGAGAAGCTCTCCCAAATACATTTTACAGTAACATGTTAGCAACCATTAGCTTTAGTGAACATGCACATGAACACTCAGAGAGATAAATATAATGCCTTTGTGTCACTTGTCCATCTGTTGATATAAAAAATACTATTATAACATTACTGTCCTTTGAAAATTGTATGCTTTTCCCTCCTGGACATAGTCTGAATCTCTCCAAACAACAAAAATTGGAATTTCAACTTTAAGGCTTTTGGCTTATGCTCAACATTACAGATGACACCATTATCCATAAATCAACCTAAGTTGCTAATATCATTTTATACCAATAGCATCACCAAAAAAGGTGAGATTTGTCTGAAACTCAGGACATCATCATGGCAACTGGTTCAACAAAGGATGCATCTATTAACAAAGTTATGTTAACCTGTGAAAAACATATCAAGTCTGTTTAGATAAAAGTTTTTAAGGGCATATTTGGAGTTATGTGGATTATCTAACAGAAAGTGAGAAAGTATACCACTGCATATATAATGCTATTAAAAAGTTTATACGGTTTAGCTTCATACCTGATGTAGATCAGTTAGATCTTTCTGTGGGAGCCTCCGTAGCCAGGTGGGAAGGAGCAGCAGTGCATAGCACATGCTTCTTGATTAGACAGGGGTTCGAGCCTGTGACCACTGAATACGGAGGATGCGGAAAGGTCAGAGAATGACCACCGCATATCCCCGGAGCAATATGGCCTTAGCTGCTAATGCTCCTAAAAAACCAAATAACAAACAAACAAACACAGATCTTTCTGTATCCAGTATCCAAACATCCCAGCCCAGAAGAAGAGAGCAAGGTGATCTTCAAAATGGCAACTACACTTAACCTAGATTAACTGGCTAGCAGCATCATCAATTTATTTTTAATATACATGTGCACTTGGAAAAAGTAACCCCATATTAAATATTGCCAAAAAAATGTAAAAACTGTTCACATTTTGATACCAGCTTTATTTTCAATCTTTTCCGAACAACTACGAAAAATCCTTTTTTTTTTTTATACTGAAAACATATATTTTTAATTAATTTTTTTAAAATAATCCTCCCCTCTCTCCAAGTGGCACTTTAGGACATTCAGTTTGTAAAAATGTTTTTTAATGTTAACATTTGGGCATTATCTTCACTTGGCAAATGAAATTTAAAAGAAACAAAAATCAAAAACCCCACATCCTTCAATGATTTGCTACCAGTCTGATGAAACATTTGAAGCATCAACAGTTCGGAGACAGTTCAAACATGAATCCAGCATACTGAATGACTAGATGCCAGAGCTACCACTAATTTTAAATTCTCATTTTGTAACACTTGATAATTATGCGTAATAGGCTTAACACAATCACTAAAAAACTGTGTAGCCTTTATTTTTTATGGAAATAAAATGAATTTTTTTTGTCCTATTAAAAATAGGACATAAAAATTATTTTTAATTTATTAATTAATTAATTAATTATTAATTTTAAAGCAATTAACAATATATTGAAAGTCAAACCAATAATGAAGGAAAACTAAAATTCCTATTAATGTTGCTTCATTCAATTTTAAAATTTAAGTCATTTTGATGGACATTTCCCACCCAATGCCTGGTAAACAACCTAAATTACTTAACCTGTATTATTTTGTGTATGAGAACAACATAACCTTTCTAATAATATCAAGTCTAGTGAGCAGCGATGTGGTGTATGGAACTAAGGATGCCAAGTAAACACACAACAAAGGTTATGTGCACTTCAAACTCTATAATGGATGTCACTTACCTTATACAGCAAAAATAGTAAAAGGCCTCAGGGTTATATTTTAGTGCTGACATCGAAATAATCTGAAAAACAGTATGCATTTCTGCTTTCAGTTTCTGTCTTGGAAACATTTTGATGCCCCAGTGACAGAAGCCAACATTCAGCTATCAAGGCTCATGCTCACATTACAGATGATACCATTATCCAAAATGCCAACTTAAACTTCTAATGGCCTCTATCACTGAAAGGTCTCAAGTGTCTCCAAGACAGAAACTGAATGCAGATATATATACAATTTTCAAATTATACTGAAATGAAATTTAATCCTATAATACTATTCTGACCAAACATATTTTGATAATTTTGGTCCATAGTGAAAATATAAATTAAAATTTAATAAAACCTGAAGTTCAGCCATAACATTGGATCAGAGTTTAAAAAACTGTTCTTATATATGTATATAGGTATCTATTTATGACACACAATCCCATTTTCCATTCATGTTTATTTCCAAAAAAACATATCTGTAGCTTACTAAAGCATACTTACATTTGCTTTCTTCTTCTTTACTTCACAAATTTTTTCAAGTTTCTTTCTCTGTTTCTTTGATAGGGGCTTTGGCTGGGGAACATTTTTTGTTGTGATTTTAGTTTTCCTTTTCTTTGAAGGCAACACCAAAAGGTTACTGGTATCATACTTGTCATCCTGTACACTCAGATCAACTACTACCTGAAATTGAAATTTATCCAAAGATAAATGTAATAAATCATCAACAATGCTTATGTCAGAGTGAGTGTGTGTGTGTGTATACAGGTAACCCTCGTATAACAGGGTAGTTAGGTTCCTAAAAAATCTTGTGTAGTGCGAAACCATGCTATAAAGGACTAAGAACCAGTACAGAAAGGGGGGTTACGTTCCAAAAGCTAACAAAAATACACCATTTTTTTTATAACTATCGGAAACTTAATTTTTATTAAAACTAGTAATAACTGAACAAATGTCTTAGAAACTGTGATACATATAAGTCAGATAATGTACATTCATTTAACTTTCTTCCTCTTCATTGCACCTGAGCACAATCAAACAAGAGTCTTCTCTGTTGCAGAATATCTTCACCTTTTGAACTTTCTTTTGCAGCATCTAGATTTCGTATATCTTCTGCTCTCTTTAAAAAATCAGTAATCTGGGATTGTTTGCTTTTGCTTGATAGATCTTTGTAAATTGTACGTATGGAGCTAAGCATCTTTTGAACTTCGTGTTCCTTTCAGTTGAAGGATCTGAATTAAAAAAAAATAAGATTCGAATTGCTCAGATAAGTTTAAACCTTCCCGTATGCTCTTTAGGGTAAAATTTGGGACTTCAGAATTTTCATCTGCACTATCATCCTCTGAATTGATTTGGTTTATCTCCAATGCCATTTTCACCAGCCTTTTCTACCAGTAATTCTTGAACGTCTTCAGTAGTCACATCATGAAAACCTTCCTCTCCTACCGACTTAGCAAGTTCTACTATCACATCAATTCCGTTTTCTGCCAGTTCGACCATATTTCCTGAATGAACTGATACTGGCCATACATTTTTCCAACATACATTTAATGTTGATGGTTTTACTTCTTTGTGTGATAAAGCTATGATTCCGATACAGTCCGCAATTGAGAAATATTTTCATGCCTCCATCACTTCAATGGATTCGGAATCAAATTTTTCCAAAATCTGTTGTAACAATTTTCTGATGTAATGAGCTTTAAAGGTAGATATAATGCCATGATCTAATAGCTGAATTAAAGAAGTTGTATTAGATGGTAGGAACATTACTTCAATATTTTGGATAACTTAAATCTTTTGGATGGCCTGGCACGTTATCCAATAGTAATAAAACTTTGAAATCTAGATTTTTTTCCGCTTTAAATAGTTTTCCACAGCTGGCACAAAACAATTTAGAAACCATTCTTTAAATAAATCAGCTATTGCTGATTTATTTAAAGAATGTTTAAGAACAAAGTTTAGTAATACATACCTGGAAAAATTTATAAACAATCAAATAAAAACCAAAATACCCTTAAAAGTCATGAAATGCATGCTTGGAAGTCACAATTTTTTTATTGTCTCAAACAATTACAAGTTCAATAGCACAAAACCTAACATGGGGATTTCCCAACAAAATAATTTTTTTGCATAACAACTAGCAAGTCAACAGCAGGAATTCACAAAAAAGAATGGAAATGTTGAAAAATTACATCCAACATAACAGCAGGGTTTTCCCCACATAAGCTCAAAAATACTGAGTTATGTGAGGTTTGCCGCAATTCTCTAACCGTGTTAAAGCGAAACCGGGTTATTATAAGTACCGTGTTGCGAGAGGATTGTCACAATTTATCAATCATGTTAGAACGAAACCATGTTGTAGAAGTGCTGTGTTATGGGGGGGGGGGTTGCCTGTATGTGTAAAAGGTTTGAAAATTTAAGCAAAAACTAAGTTCCTCTAATTGAGGATAAGTAGCTATTCATTAAAATGGTAGCACTTACATGAATACTTATAGCCACTTTTGGTATATTTTTCCTTAGTTCATAAGTGATTTTTCAAATTTTTATTAGAAAAACAAGAGAAAACTTTTTTGAATGGCATTACAACCATAGATGAACACTGCACTTTTCAGAGTGCCAAAGAGCTAAAACATGGAATGAGAAATTAATCCTACATGGATCAAAATAAAACTGCAATGGTACAAAAATATTCTGCATTCTTCAATATTCTGTTTAAGTATTTTAACAGTAAGGAGGCAGGCTTGCTATGTAGAATTTAACCACATCTTTTTAATTAGCGAAGTTTAAAGATGACACCAAACGGTTAAAAAAAAAAAAAAACTTAAATGATTTAAATTGATGTGTTTGTTTACAAATTTGAATTACAATATTAAGAATTCTGAATTGTAGATAATGTGAAAAAGTGTCTGGGCAAAGTAGCACTACTAAATACAGTGACGTCATGAATTAATGCATACACCTGGCAGTCCTAGCTCAGCTGTGACTGATTTTAGCAACACTGTCACGGCCAATCCTGAGAAAGTCAAGAGCATTTTTCGTGGCTAGGGACCTGAGATAACATATTTGGTCATTAATATGCATATTGCACTATGGAATCCATATGTTGCCACAAAAAAATGAATGGCTCATTGTTAACTGCTTTCACTGATACCTTGGCCGTCCTAACAAGAGAACCCAATACGGACACATTGGACGGACCCATATATTCTCACACAGCTATGTACCTCTCTATAACAAACTTCTATATAAACGTTTGTGCCCTCGTTCACCAAATGATTATTCACGTCGAAAATTTATGTATGTATTTATGTAAGTATTTATAAATTTTATGAAACTTCTAAAATATATAATACTGAAATATAAAAAAATTTAACCTTTTATTTAGCATACAGACAATATGTTAATGATGTGAATTTGAATATAAATTTTAACTCGGTTCGCAATAATAGTGCACCACATAAATATATGAATATATAAAATAACCTTCGACTTGCCTTATTCGCCTCTGTATCTAATATCGTTGATTCAACAACTTGCCTAGCTTTCGAATTAAATCGCTTTTTAACACGACCCATGACGATTTATAGGTTACGTATACACAAATATACAAAACTAACTTCAGATTTTAAATGACTAACCTACAACACACGTGCTCTCCAACCAAAAGCACATACAAAATAACAACAGCGCCACCACATATCAAAAATACTCTGTTATAAAGGCGTGATTTATGGTAAAATGCACACATTTTTATCACAAAAAGATGCTCTAGCGAATCACGAAGTTAGTAGAATGGCCATCCCACCACAACAGGTGGAAAAGATCTAAGGCCAAATCACGTCGTTGTATCACGTCGATGATACAAGGAATTGTTATGGGGCTTTATCACAACGTCTCTGAGTTAGTTGATTACAGGCGCAGGTAGCATAGTTTGTCTCCCAGACTCTCGGTTTTCCTCCCAGCAAACAAGCAAATTGACCTTCGGCACACAATTTACAGACACAATACACAATGGGTGCCCGCATTCCCTCCAGTGGGACTGCGGGTACCCATCAGTAGTACTGATGGATACATCCCTCACAACATATCAAAAATCACATATCATCAGTAGTAGTGAAGGGTGCGGGAGTGTGTGCTTACAGCATGGAACGGTTAGTGCATCCGGGTTCGGCTACACGTGCCAGGAAGGGGCGCCAGGTAGCGGAGCCCTGGTGGCTTCTGCTCCCTGCTAGCTAAGTGGCCTGACAAAAACACGAACATTACACTACAATACACTTACACTGACACATTTACACTGCAGGCCTATATGTGGAAATTCCACTCGAATAAACAAGATACAAGGTGGAGATGGGCATTGGCCTGGGTGCTGCCGTAGACAAGTTGACATACGATACAATACAATAGACACATTATACAGTGGCGGACAAAAAAAACTGTATCACCTTAAAAAAACTAACAGTTGTAGTGAAATGAATAAGACATTATTTTATTACAATCATTTTGTTTGTCGCAAAGCAAATATTGCATCAGATAACGCTTCTGTTGCAGCAGACAGTAATTGCAAGGTATTGCATCAGCCATTTCTATAAATACGGAGTTGGAATGGTACATACGCTCATTAGTATCCTGTTTTGCAGAGGTGTAAGCATGGCTCCATATGTTCAGACGACCCCAAGAAAAAAAGTTTGGCTTTTCTCTGTCCCACGAAGGGTTTTCTACACATGCTATCACTGATAAAATAGGCTGCCACCAGTCAACAGTATCCCAGGTGCTGAAATTAAAGCCTGAAACCGGTGATGTGAAGAGAAGACCTGGATCAGACTGTAAGAGAGAGTGACTACGCCTTCCCAAGATCAATATTTGAAATGGCCACGCCTTCGTAATTGCCAGGCTAGTGCTCCTGATCTAAAATTGGACTTTGACATGGGCTCTGACGTTGAAACGAGTGCACGAACCATCCAAAGGCAGCTTTCAGAATGTGCTCTGCATGACTATCGGCCCAAGAATAAGCCTTTGCTGACCCAACAAATAAAGAAGAGGCGACTTGCGTGGGCTAAAACGCACGTTTCGTGGAAAAAAGAGGACAACGGGCACTGCTCTTCGAGGACTAATGTTAATAGTCGAGTCGCTCAGGTTTCAGTGTTGGGTCCATTGTTGTTTTTTGTATTTATAAATAATATTGATGATGGTATATCAGGCTTAATTTCCAAGTTTGCAGACGATATGGAGGTTGGCAAAGTTGTTAATGACGCTATACTTCTGCAATAGAATCTAGAAAAGTTGAGCAGATGGGCTGAGAGGTGGCAAATGAAGTTTAACATTGACAAATGTAAAGTTCTAAATATGGGAAGCAGTAACCCCAGAATAACGTATCAACTCTGTGGTACTACACTGGCAGTGGTAGAGAATGAAAAGGACCTGGTGGTAATTGTGCAGGCAGATATGAAGTTTTCTGAGCAGTGTAGATGGTCTGCAAGAGTAGCTCATGGTGTCTTGTCAAAGATATACAGGAATTTTTCTAGCAGGGATAAGGAGGTCATTATCCCTTTTATAAGTCGATGGTCAGGCAACACATTGAGTACTGTATACAGGTCTGGAGGCCTCATTTTAAGAAGGATGTACAGCTGTTGGAGAGAGTACAGAGAAGGGCAACAAGATTAGTGAATGGAACAAAGGGTTGCTCTTACGAAGAAAAACTTAAATTTTGCAGATTACAGTGTTTGAAGACTAGGCACCTGCAAGGTGATCTGATTGAGGTGTATAAAGCCTTGACTGGTTTGAGCGTGCTTAATGCTGATGGGATTCTTCCTCTTGCTCAGAATAATCACCTGAGAGAGCATAAATTCAAATTGAGGAAAGACAGTTGTAGGATAGATGTGCGGAATTTTGCCTTCAGCCAGCGAGTAGTTGATTGGTGGAACAGACTTCCATCTTTTGTTGTGGAAGTTGATAGCAAAGATCACTGAAAGGGATCGATATGGCGGTCGAGCTGTTCTCGTCTGTGGAGGCGTTATCTTTGATGGGTTTGCGTGGGTAGCACAGTGGTATCGTCACCGTCCTCCCCACATCTGGTGCAAAAGGTCCGGGTTCGAATCGCGTAGATGACGCGAGGAACTATAATTGGCTTTTTTCACTCCGTGGCTGAGTTAGTAGGAATCAGGCGTAGTTAGCAAGGTTTTCCCCAAAAACTGGGGATTTTCGTCCAGCAAAACAGACAAATCGACCATAGAACACACGCAATTAACATACATAAGACAGCATGGCATATGAATTTAATTATTTGGGTGGCCTAAAAATGACAGGGTTTTTTTTTTTTTTTTGGTTATCTTGGATGGACGTACACAACTCCAGATACTGGAAGGCGGTACTGTAACCGGTGCACGCTACTGTACTAAGGTAATCCTTTCCCATGTGCGTCTGTTCCGAGGTGCCATTGGCCACGAGTTCGTGTTTATGGATGATAACGTCACACCCCATCGCACTGCAGTTGTTGATATGCTTTTGGAAATTCATTTTTTTCCATTTATTTACACACAAAATTTTTATGTACATTCTCATGATATAAACAATTTATATACAAGATTATATACAGTTTTATTCACATTATCATATATACATATATATATATATATATATATATATATATATATATCCATTCTATATAATGGTAATGAAGGTACTGTGTGTATGTTCTTATATCGGGGTGGCTCCTAGGCCTTAGCCCATCTCCACCTTTGTACTCTGTTAGGGTGCAGAAACTCTGCATAATGGGCCTGAAAAGTGTCAGTGTATGTGTGCAATATTAATATGTGTTGTTTTGTTTGTGTCAGGCTATTATGCCACCAGGGTGCAGCCAACGTATGGGGAGCTGCTGCCTAGTGCCCATCCCTAGCACTGGACCTGGGTCGACAGTTCTCTTGTACCGGTGTTATTACCACCAAAAATCTCGCACCCGCCAGAGGTAGTGCAATACTGGCGAGTGCCTGTAATCCTGCTCCCAGGCTGCCCTTACCGGAGAGCCAGCAAAAAAAAATTACTAGTTATATACATTATGGTCTGAGTATTTCGATCAAACACTCCTGTTCTTAGGAGATAGGTAATTTTGGTCCCGAGTCACCAAGGCTACGAGGATGTTCTAGCAAAACAATTGTAACAATTATATTAACATATATACATGATTTCGTAGTCTTAGTCTTTTTCACCACAGTTCAATTATTCTCAGTACATTTTCTTATTTTCAAATGAAGTCACAAGTTGAACTGTCCAGTTTGATTTCATTCAAGAAAGAAGTCAGTCCCAGTAGTCTTCTCCGTTCTGGTCCAGCATAAGTCTTAAAACTGTTCTTCAGGTGGTTCTCTTCTAGTTGCTGAAGACTTCTAATTATTCTCTTTTTCTCGAGAGTCGTAACTTGTGTATGATTTGGAATTCCACTGACAGTCCATAGGTAAGAAAATGGAGTATTTTCACTTACAAAAGTTCTCGTTGTGAAAAACACGTTTCATTAAGTTCATGTAGATTTCAAGTGTATGCATGCGGTAGTTCATATCTATATGGCATTCCACCGATCCTGCCACACAGATGTCAGATGTTCCCACAATCTTTTCTTTTCTTGTTTGACCTGGTTCACTGGATCAGATGTTATTCCCATTAGTTCCGAAGCCAAAGCTTTCCTAAGCAGACCTGTCCTCCCCTTGAATACGAGATACAGATCCAGGGGAATGGTTCCTGCTGAGACTTGTAATGCGTTGTTCGATACAGTTCTAGGGGAATTTAAAACAGATAATAACATAGATCTTTGAAGAGATATAAGTTTCATTTTCATTTTAACCTTTATGACTCTGTGATACCAAATGGTTGCAGCATATGAGACTATTGGCAGAAATATTGTTTTATAATATAAAAACAAGATCCTTTTACTAAGTCCCCATTCTTTCCTTGATGTTCTTATTATTGAGGCAGTAAAATTCCTTATTTTATCTCTAAGTTTACATACATGTGGCAGAAAGCTAAATTTATCATCGATTAGGATGCTTAAATATTTGTTTTGGGATACATATGGGATTTGAGAGTTGTCTATCAAGATCTTAGGAGGACGATTATAGTTAAAATGAGCTTTGAAGATCATAAATTTGGTCTTTGTTGGCGATATTTTTAGTTTGTTAAGTTTGGTCCAAACAAATAGATTATTTAATATAATTTGCATTTTTTCCTGAAGTATCCTCCTCGAACGGCCCTCAACAGCAATTACTAAGTCGTCGGCGTAAGCGATTTTCATAGCCTCCTCGTGGTATTTTGTCATCCACTGATCTAAGACTGGGTTCCAGAGGAGAGGCCCAGTACCGACCCCTGAGGGCATCCTCTGGAAACGGTAGCTGAATACACCAGGTGTTTTGCACAAATTCTGATGGATCTCTCTTGGCAGTAGGACCTGATGATTCTATAAATATAGTGTAAAGTGTAAAGTGTGTTTAGGGTCAAAAGCGGCACCAGGGGTTTCCCCCATCTCCGCGTAGTTTACATTGTGGGTGAACCAGTTGACTGGAAAAGCCAGAGATTTAAAAGTGTATGGACTTTGTATATATTTGATGCCTTGTACCGTTGTTCATCTGGTCATTTAGCCGCCAGACCCCTACTGAGGCCCGACGTTCTCCCACTTTAGCCCCGTGGAGGCAGACCAGGTACTCACTAGTATATAGTTCACTCTGGCAGGTCCTGCCACCTAATTTCCTAAGATTTCAGTGGCTAGGACCTTAAAAAAAAAAAAAAAAAAAAATCGCGTGTTCACGTTGCTATCAGAAAGAGTGGGGTGAAGGCTTAAGACTGGGAGGGGGCAAATAGACAGAATAGACGCTAAGCCTAATCACTGCGTTTACGGAGAAACAACCCGTGACATAATGTATTAGCATACGGTCAGCAGAATGCTAAGCCTAATGAGACAAACTTTATAATATGTAAAGGAAATACCTGATAAAATAGACAAAACTTGCACAGGAAGTTAGATAGCATCCACCTAGCTATAGGAAAATAGTGACATAGTGACATAGTGTTTTTTGACAAGCGGCACCGGTGCTTTCGCACAACTCCGCATTTGAATCTCTTGTGAAGTAAGACAGTACAGTACTGTCAAGGCCAGATATCATATGTTAGTGTATGTTCATGTTTGCTTAGTGCGGGTTATGTTGTTCATCTGGCCGCTTAGCCTAGGGTCTGTGGAACACACAGACTGCTAGTTACCGTCACTGGCACTGGGAGCCGGACCAGGTATGTGGAAAGAGAATTCTGGCTGGCCGACCCTGGGGTTAGCCTGAGCTTCCCAGGGAGGGCCGAGAAAAAAAAAAAAAATAATAATAAAATAAAATAAAAAAGAATAATAATAAAATAAAATAAAAATAATAAATAATATAAAAAAAATAAAAATAATAATAATAAAAAAAAAAAAAAAATTAATAAAAAAAAAAAATAATAATAATAATAATAAAAAAAAATAATAAATAAATAAAAAAAAATAAAATAAATAAATAAAATAAAATAAATAAAAATAAAAAAATAAATAAAAAAAAAAAATAATAAAAAAAAAAAATTTTTTTTTTTTTTTTTTTTTTTTTTTTGAAATAGGAGAAGGGGTGAGAGATTGAGGAGAAGAAAGAAGGTAAGCAGAAGAGAGAGGGTGAGGTAGGGTGGGCTCCCCCCTGGGGGGAGCCCACCAGGGGGGAGCCCAGGGGGGAGCCTTTTCCTAGCTATAGGAAAAGCCTTCTTTCAGTTTATAATGCAAACATTACCTTAAAATAACAACTAGAGCATAAGCAACAATTTCTAAAGCATCAGTCAGCAGCGCCACACCGTTTTTTCCCCGATTCTATAAGTATAGCTGTCACATCTTCCCAAGCGCAGTGACACAAGGGCACTTTCCCACCATACCGTGTCAAAAGCCCCCTCAAAGTCAATAAACACTGCCAACACGTACTTAGCTTGGGAGTTTTCTACGTAGTTCTTGAGGGTGGCAATGGCATCTTCTGTTGAAGAACCTTTTTTAAACCCGAACTGATTAATTGAACATAGATGGTTATCCTGTAACGTTTTTTGTATTCTTGGAGAGAGCAGCCTTTCAAAAAGTTTCCCCAAGTTTGCCAATAAGGAGATTGGTCTGTATGCCCTGGGATTATATGTCGACTTCATAGGCTTATGTAAAATTTAAGTAGGGCAGTCTTCCACACTCTTGGAAAGACTCCCTCGATATAACACTTGTTCATGAGATTGAGGAGGATATTGGGAAATAGGTCATAAAATTTGACTGTTATTTTGTTTTCTATCAGATCCATCCCTGGAAATCCTTTTATTCTTGTTGAACTAGGAACAGCTGTTTCCAAACTAAAGAGTAAAAAATGTCCGTCACACCTTCCAATATATTGTTGATTGTCTCTCCTAATTTCTGCTTCTTCGGGAGAATCATCCTCTGGATTCTCTTGAGGAAAAAGCTTATTTACAATAGTATCACCAGTAGAATACCAGTCGGAAGTTTCTTTTCCGTCCACTATAACAGTGTTATATATGTCTCCGGAGATTAACTTGTTCCTGGAAATCTTGTGGAAAGTGAGGACATTGTTCGTATGGATTGGCCTGCCCGTTTCGGTCGATCTAAATCCCACTGAACACATATGGGACGCTCTGGGGAGACGCCTAGCAGCACGTCCACACCCACCAGAAAATGTATACCAGCTGAAGATGTTGCTGACAGAGGAAGGGACGATGTTATCGCAAGAACTTATCAACAACATTGTTCTAAGTATGGACAGGCGGTGCAAAGCCTGCATCGATATTAGGGGTGGTCATATCTCCTACTGAGGACCACCTCTTTCCTTTGTTCCATCTTTGACAGTGATGCATCTGTATCGTGGCAGCCATTGCTATGTTGTCATTTTTGAATAAAGTCACTCTGTACCGTTTTTGTATCGGTGTTGTTTCCTTCATCAATTCTGTACCTCACCAGGTTCCGTTGGTATGCTTTTTCCATATCCAGGCCACTCCTATGAGAAGCTACAGATAAAAACCTGACTAGTCGTTAAATTTTGCACACCAGTCTATTAGTATTATCAATATGGTTATTGCTGCACCAGCCGAACAATATATATTAATAATAAATAAATAAATAAACTACACATTTCATTACTTTCTCATGCATGCAGGTATCCGTCCCGCTGACTCTTGAATTTCCCCGTTAATGGCTGAGACCGTCAGCCTCAAACCCTAACGGAGGTAACTTACTGAAGTTTTTAATACTTTTTGGCTAAAAGGCTTTAATACTTTTTGGCTAAAAGAAGAAGACATCTATCAAGCCTTTTCTAAACACTTTTCCCTGTAATTTGAATTTTATCCCCTCTAGTCGCGGAATAAACTTATTTCACACTCGTTCATTTTAATTTCACCTCTCAGAGTCTTATGTACCTTAGTCAAGTTCCATCTAAGGTGCTTATTTTCCAAGCTGTATAGTGCATATATTTGAAAACTATCCTCATATGGCGCATTTTTACTGATCTCACAAGGCGAGTTGCCCGTCTTAGGACCCTTGCAAGAAGCTTTTGCTTGCTATGGTTCCTTCAGAATTCCGATTCTGTGTAAATGATCCTGTACTGAAATCTTCAACATTGCCTAAATAATTTTTCGCATCCACTGACGTCAGTTAACCAGTCGGTAGTTACCCACTTCACTCTTAGATCTAGCTTTATGTATAGGTTGGCCTCAGCGTGCAGGGTGTTTCTTCTGTAAATATCGATGCAAACTACCTGTTTAATTCATCTGCAACATCAGCTGGGTTAGTAATAGTAGTAGTAGTGGCATGTGATGCAAGAAAGCAAGTGTATGAGCTTATGCAGCATCAGCCAAAAGAAAGAAAGAAAAAAAATCACACCATTCCCTCCAAATGCCTGTCCAGTTCCTCCTTATATTTATTTAACCTATCAACTTCCACAACGACAGATGGAAGTTTGTTCCAGCAATTAACCATCCGTTGGCTAAAGCCAAATTTCTGCACATCTATTATACATCTGTCTTTTCTAAATTTGAATTTATGCCCCCTTAGGTTCGTAATCTGAACAAGTGAAAGGATCCCATCAGAATTCAGTGTGCTCAACCCATTCAAGGCCTTATACACCTAAATCAGATCGCCGCGCAGGTGCCTAATCTCTAGCCACTGCAATTTGCAAAACTTAAGCCTCTCTTGGTACGAGGATCCCTTCATTCCCCTCACCAATCTTGTTGCCCTTCTCTCTACACGCTCAAGCAAATCTACATCCTTCCTAAAATGAGGCCTCCAGACCTGTAGGCAGTACTGAAGGCGTGACCTGACCATTGCCTTATACAGAGGGACAATCACCTCCTTTTCCAGGCTAGCAAAATTCCTATATATCATTGACAAAACCCCATGACCTGCCCTGGCATCCTGTCTGCATTGCTCAGAAAACTTCATATCTGACTGCACAATTACTCCTAAGTCTTTTTCATTTTCTGCCACCTTAAGTGTAGTACCACACAGTTGGTACGTTTCTCTCGGGTTACTTCTACTCATATGCACTACTTTGCATTTGTCAATGTTAAGCTGCAGTTCCCACTTCTTAGCCCATCTGTCCAAATTTTCTACATCCTGTTGCAGTAGCACATTGCCATTACTAACCCTCCCAACAACCTTTGTATCATCTGCAAACTTCGACACTAAGCCTGATATACCTTCATCAATATCATTGATAAATATACAAAACAACAGTGGGCCCAACACCGAACCCTGTGGGACTCCACTAATAACATTAAAATATTAATAATAAAAATAATAAATACATTTAATAATGTATTTAATAATAAAAACACTAATAATAAAAATAATAAATACATTTTACAAACCATATTGAAACTTGTCAACCCTATTTCGAGTAGCACAACGTTTCAGTTATCCTATTGTCAGTTTTAGTTATCCTAAGCAGGAATTTGATGAAACATCATCTGAATCACTCATTTTACTGATAACATTCTATTATTGTATACATTGTTAGGGCTAAGTATTCATGGAAAGTTTACTACCCTGACAAACCACTTGAAATTAATTAAGCTTATTTTTGTAGCATTAGCTTCCGGAAACGTCATTACTCTCAGAACAGCTTTATAATATCCTTTGTGAATTGGGGTCACATTTGCATAACAATTGTCCATGGGTACCTCCCCTGAGTCCAAGGAAGCTCTCATAATTATGGCCAAGGGTTTGCTTACTTCCTTTGCTGCTTCATTTAATATAACTGATAGATCCCGTCCACCCCGGGTGCCTTTTTTATGTTTATCTTCAACAATTTCATCTCCACTTTTCCTCTCAGTTATTACAAAATCATCTAGCTCACTGCCAGAGTTTAAGTCACCTCTGGCATTCCCCTCGCTGAATAACTCCTCATGGTTGAATATAGATGCAAAATACTAAAAAATGAATAGCAAATGCTTAGAAAACGGTACTCACCTTGTATAAATCTGCAATAAATTTTTTTGATAGATGGTGGTTAAATTTAGGTTGGAAGAAGCATTAAAAAGAACTAAGGCGGGGAATTGGGTGAAAATATTTTAAACAGACTTAAACTTCTACTTAAACTGTCATAAAGAGGTTGAAAGACGTTACGTCTTTCAACCTCTTTATGACAACCAAAGATTGGAGATCTGCATTTCTACTTCCTTGCGCTCATTTTAAAATCTGTTTAAAATATTTTCACCCCATTACCCGCCTTTTTAATGCTTCTTCCAACCTAAATTTAACCACCATCTATCAAAAAAATTTATTGCAGATTTACACAAGGTGAGTACCGTTTTCTACGCATTTGTATATTCATTTTTTAGTCAGATTTATCACGGTATTATACGGTTACTATAATTTCACTATATGCAAAATACTCATTTAGTTTGTTAGCCACCTGACAGGATCATCAAAAGTTGAACCATCAATATCCAGTGGACCAATCTGATTCATCCCTTTCCTTCTAGAATTTACATAGGTTAAGAACTCTTTGTTGTTTTTCTTTGTATCCTTTGCCAAGGATTTCTCATAATCTGCCTTTGCCTGCCTAATCCCCTTTCTGATTTGGTTACAGACCAGCTTATATCTATCATAGGCTTCCATGTATCCGATTTATATGTATCCGATACATTTTTCTTCTCTGCCATATGTCTCATTAGTTCATCTGAATCTATTTAGGCCTAAATCTGGAACAATATTTCTTAGTTGGTATGTAAAGCCTAGTAGCTTCCAAGATAAATTCTTCGATTGCTTCCCACTTTGAATTTGCTGTTGGTGAGTGACCACCAATTTGCTGTTGATGGTTAGTGTGTGAGTGACCAACCCACAAATTCCAGTCAATATCTGGGAAATTAAAATCCCCCATTATAAGACTCTGTGATTTACTGGCCCATTCTATTTCCCTGTACAGCTTCTTATTATACTGATCAGAGTCATTAGGCCTATAGCACACTTCTACCCTCAGTTTTGATCTCCCAATGCTTATGGCACACCAAACTGACTCGACACTGCACTGTCGACTGGCTTCACTGTGAAGCCAGTCAAGGCTTCACTTCCTTGTCTAATGTATCTCATGAGTATAATGAACAACTGTACAGAGGACATAGTGACATAGTGTTTTTTGACAGGCGGCACCGGTGCTTTCTCACAACTCCGCATTCGAATCTCTTGTGAAGTAAGACAGTACTGTCAAGGCCAGATAGCATATGTTAGTGAATGTTCATGTTTGCTTAGTGCGGGTTATGTTGTTCATCTGGCCGCTTAGCCTAGGGTCTGTGGAGCACCACAGACTGCTAGTTACGGTCACTGGCACTGGGAGCCGGACCAGGTAAGTGGGAAGAGAACTCTGGCTGGCCGAACCTGCGGTTAGCCTGAGCTTCCAGGGAGGGCCAAAAAAAATAAATAAATAAAAAATAATAATAAATAAAAACATTAAAAAAAATTATAATAAATAAAATAAAAATAAAATAAAATTAATAATAATAATAATAATAATATATATATATATATAATAAAAATAATAATAAATAAATAAAATAATTTTTTTTTTTTTAGTGGGCTAGTAAATCAGAATGTTTTATAATGGGGGATTTTAATTTTCCAGATATTGACTGGAACTTGTAGTTGGTCACTCGCACACTAGCAAGACTTTTTTTTTTTGGATTTATTGGATGACTGTTTTCTACAGCATGTTCGAGAGGCAACCAGAGGGAGTAATATTCTTGACCTGATTATCAGCAGTGATTATTCATGCATTAAAATTTTGCAGATAAAGGAACCGCTGGGTGACAGTAATCACAATATACTGATATGGGAATTACTTAAAGATGTAACTACCATCAGGGCTAAACGGAAGGGTTTTTGCTCTCCTAAAGATGACTACAGGAGTTTCAGACAGTTTTTAAATTCTGTACAATGGGATCAACTGATTATGTTACCAATTTCAATGTTGAGTTCTAAATGGGACGCCTTCAGGGACTTAATCTTGGAAGCTACTAGGCTTTTCGTACCAACAAAGAAATATTGTTCAGGATTTAGACCTAAATGGATGTCAGTTGAACTAATTAGGCATGTGACAGAGAAGAAAAATGCATGGGATACATATAAATTAACATGTGACCCAGAAGCCTATGGCAGATATAAGCTTGTCTGTAATCAAGTCCCAAAGGAGATTAGGTAGGCGAAGGCAGATTACGAGCAATCTTTGGCAGAAGATGCAAAAATATCAGCAAAGAGCTCTTTACTTATGTAAACTATAGAAGGAAACGGATGAATCAGATTGGTCTGCACTGGACATCAATGGCTCAACTGTTGATGACCTGCTCAGGTGACTCACAAACTAAATGAGTATTTTGCATCTACATTCACACATGAGGAACTATCCAATGAGGGGTGTGCCAGAAGTTTATCAAACTAACAGGGAGCTAAGTGATTTTGTAATAATTGAGAGCAAAGTGGAGGAGAAATTGTTGAAGTTAAACAAGGAAGGAACCTGTAGTGGTATAACGGGGATCTATAGAGTTATATTAAAGGAGGCAGCAAAGAAAGTAAACAAACCCTTAGCCATAATTATGAGAGCTTCTTTGGACTCAGAGGAGCTCCCCATGGACTGGAGGTGTGCAAATGTATTACCAATTCACAAAGGAGGTTCAAAAGGTGATACAAGTAACTATAGGCCTGTTAGTTTAACTTGTGTTCCTGGGAAAATAATGGAGTTACTTGTTAAAGAAGCATTGCAGGATCATCTAGACAAGACTGTAGTAATAGCTAAGGCACAGAATGGGTTTGTTAGAGGGAGGTCTTGTCTGACAAATTTGATTAGATACTATGATGTGGTAACAAATGTACTGAATGTCAAAATTAATTTTGATATCATACACTTGGATTTCAAGAAAGCTTTTGATACTCTTGCAAATGGGAGACTGCTGTACAAATTGGAGAAGTATGGCATTAAGGGTAAGTTGCCACAATGGATAAAGGGATGGTTGAGTGGGAGACGACAGAATGTGGTAATCAATGGACGCTGCTCTTCATGGACAAATGTTATTAGTGGAGTTCCCCACGGTTCGGTGCTTGTCCCATTTTTGTTTTGTGTATTCATCAATGATATTGATGAATGTATATCAGGATTAATGTCCAAGTTTGGAGATGATACAAAGGTTGTCAGGATTATTAACGACAGGAAAGACAGTATACTCCTACAACTGGATCTAGATAAGTTGGGCAAATGGGCTGAGAAGTGACAACTGAAGTTTGACAGATGCAAAGTACTGAATATGGGTAGCAATAACTCAAGAGAAACGTGCCAACTGTGTGGTACTACACTGAGGGAAGTAGAAAGTGAAAAAGACCTGGTGGTAATTGTGCAGTTAAATATGAATTTCGCTGAGCAGTGCACATGGGCAGGTCATGGAGTCTTGTTAATGATATATAGGAATTTTGCTAGCAGGGACAGGGAATATTGTTATCCCGTTATACAAGGCAATGATCAGTACACACCTAGTGTACTGTGTACAGGTATGGAGGCAACCAGATACAAGGACTCATTTTAGGACGGATGTAGAGTTGCTAGAACGGGTACAAAGAAGGGCAACCAGATTGGTGAACAAATAGGTGAACAAGATTGGGGAACAAAGGGGTGCTCTTACCAAGAAAGGCTTAAGTTCTGCAAATTACAGTGCCTGGAGGGTAGGCACTTGCGACGTGATCTGATTGAGGTGTAAAAAGTCTTGAATGGGCTGAGCAAGCTGAATGCTGATGGGAATCTTCCTTTTGCTCAAGATTTTGCAAAAATCTGAGGGGCATAGATTCAAATTGAGGAAAGACAGTTGTAGAATAGATGTGCGATCAACTTATTCAACAGGTAGTTGATTGGTGGAACAGACTTCCATCTTTTGTTGTGAAAGTTGATAGCCTAAATATTTTTTGGCTGATGCAGTATAAGCTTGCTTTCTTGTATCGTATGCCTCTACTAATGCTAACATGTTAATGATACCAGTTTACCTAGAGCCAACTACTATCCTGTATTCATTGGTAAAATATATTTTTAATTATTCTTGTGCCCATAAAAGAGTAAGCAAAAGCTTAAAATGCCGAAGTTCATGACAAGAAGTATGCATTTAGTCAAAGCTTCATAAAGCAACGGCACTCACCTCAATAATCCGTTGAGGTTAATACAGTTTCATGATTCATATAACCACAACGGATTATTGACTAATTGCATATTTCTTATTCTTTGCTTTGACTAATTGACTAATTCAAGCTTTGACTAATTGCATATTTCTTATTCTTGTGCTGAATTGCATGCGTGCAGCAGGCCCAGGTTTTGGTAAGGAAAATAGATCTCTGGATGGAGTCGAGCTTCTTCTGGTTCTCCACTATTGTTGCTTTGTTATACCTGATTGCACTTGCATAAGTTATGGCCAGGATGAAAACCGCTTGATAAAGGGCAAGTGTCTGTTTTTGGAGCCCCAGTTCCTCAGGGTAACTCAAGCGACTAGGGCTGAGTAGTTTTTATCTTCTGTTGTATGTAACAGGAATGGGAATTGAAGAATAGGTTTTTGTCTTAGAGTATGACCAGGTAGTTGATTTCAGTTTTTAGCTCGACTGTTGTTCCTTGGATTTTAACCTGAGGCGGCCTATTTATGTTAAGGGTCCCTCTCAACAACATGGAGTAAGTCTATGTCGGGGAGATTGTAAGTTTATTCGAGAATGCCTATTTCTGTAGTTGTTCCAGCCTCTGTTGCGTATGGCCTCAAGTTGGACCCGATTGTCGGCCTTCAGCTTCAGGACAAGATTGTCCGCATAGGCTTGTGCTTTCACACCTCCCAGGTCAGTGTTCAGGTATTCATCCAGGGTAAGGTTCCACAAAAGTGGTCCCAGGACTGAGCCCTGTGGGCAACCTCTGTGAACTGAACTTGAAACTTCAGCACAGGGTGCTATTGCCAGTAGGCTTTTGGATGAAAGATAACCGTTCGCCGTGTTGTAGAGGTTTCCAAGCAGATGTGCTGCCCTGAGTCTGCCGAGGACTGGCTACTAAAGTGAGTCAAACGCCGCTGCAAAATCAATGGAAATCACGAGGAAATATTTACTATTAGACCACCTGACAGCCGTAATATTCTCTTAGGCATGGGGATGAAATGGGGACTGGTATGGGGATGAATGACCCGCACTATTGTAGTGAGCTTCAATCCTGAGGTAGAGAAGATGCTCAAAGGTCTTACTGAGCACTGAGAAGAGGCAGATTAGTCGATATGAGTTAGGGATGTCTTTTGGTTTATTTGCGTTCTTCACGATCAGTCACAAGCCAGCCTTTTTCCAATCTTTAGAGAACTAGCCCTTATGCAGGCAGAGGTCCTTGAGGTTGTCACAGACATTCTCTCAGATATGCCAGACAAGCTGTTCTTGCTACCTGGGAGTCTAAAACGCTGATGGAACTGATATTCGGGTGACACTCAAGTCAAAGTGGACCCAATTTCGGCGAAGTCCGGACGGTCTATGACAGCCAAATCCTCTGCTTGCACCTTCACGATGGTGGGACTGTTAGTAATCCTGGGTATAACCTTCATGCACAAGTACATGGTGGGTGACCACCCAGGTGTGAACCAACGTAAGCAGGGGTCGAGGTGTGGCGCCCACACCACATGGAGGAACGCCGCCCCTCTATGTTACCAGGCAGTACTAGGTGGTAGATGACTCTCATCAACCGGTGAAATACCACCACTTTGCTTATTGGATGCTTGAAGTGGTGGAACCCATGTTTAGTCTCTAGAGCTAAGTTCCGGCCAACCCTTCCCTATCTCTTCCATCATGCAGTATGATTGATGATTTTTGAGGTTATGATGAATGTCGTGGCGAGATCCAATATTCCTTACATTTCGAGGGTACAGCTCTAAAACGGTGTTCGCAGGCCGGCCGCTAGTTAGTACACCGGACTGAACCTATTGGTAACTCTCTAGGAAGCTTCCGGATCAGCTAGTGTATAATCTTGCTACCTCTACTCTGCCAGATAGTGACTGGAGGGAGTCCGAGTAGTGTGTATGCGGGGAGCATTGTCGAGGCCACGTTATGTCAAGGATCTGGGTATATTCTTACCATGTGTACGACATATCCAAAAATTTCATTACTTCATACAGCATGTCCCACCCACTTTTTCTTACTATTGAATACACCATGAATTGTCAAAATAATAGAGCAAGCTTATCTGCGAAAAGATCTAAACCTCCCAAGGACTTCCTAATTCATTTCACAAATATACGTGGTCTCAATTCTAATCTCAACGATGTCCATTTCCACTTGCAGTCTTCCAAACCCCATGTACTTTTTCTGACTGAATCTCAGTTATCAGTTGATTCAACTACTGCTCATCTCAGATGTCCAAATTATTTGCTGTATGATTCCTTTCGCCTCAAAGGTGGTACTTGTGCATATGTCCGTTCTGATATTCCCTGTCAGAGACTTGGCAATTTGGAATCTCCTCTCTTTGATCTTCTCTGGCTTAAAATCTCTCTACCTCATTGTGTAAAATTCATCTGTTGTCTCTACCGTTCTCCCAACTCGACAAATCACTTGGAGCTCTTTGACTTCCTCTCTTTGCAACTTGACTTTCTCCAGTCCAACTTTCCTAACAATGAGGTAATTTTCCTTGGTGATTTTAACGTTCACAACTCCAGCTGGCTTCCGTTTTCTAGTCACACCGACCCAGCAGGTCGAGATGCTGAGGCTTTTGCAATTACTAATGACCTAGCACAGATTGTTCACTTACCTACAAGAATACCTGACAATCCTAATCATACAGCCAATACGCTTGATCTTTTTCTCACAAACAACCCTTCTAAGTACAAGGTTGAAGTGAGAGGTCCTTTAGGCACTTCAGATCACAACTTGGTGATTGTCGCTTCTCCAATGGAACCTTTATCTCATGGCTATTCCCAACCTCGTATTGTTTGGCATTACAAGAATGCAAAATGGGATGACCTGCGAGACTTCTTTTCTTCCTTTCCTTGGTCTGATTACTGTTTCAAAATTTCTGATGTCAACGTTTGCTCAGATCGTGTCAGTGAAATTATTCTTGCAGGAATGGAATCCTTTATCCCACACTCCACTTTAAAATCTCGTCCTTTATCTAAACCTTGGTTTTCCAATAAATGTGCTAAGGCTGTCCAAGAGAAGAACGTTGCATATCGTAATTGGCTTGTTTCTAATTCTTCAGTTTCATTTTCTGCCTACACCAAAGCTCGCAACAATTGTAAAGCAGTTATTAATCAGTCCAAACTAGAGTTTGAACAGGCTAAGAGTAGAAAACTTGCTTCTTGCCCTAATGGTAGCCGAGCATTCTGGTCTCTTGCCAAAGCTATTGGCCGCAACTTTTGCCCATCTCTGCTCCCACCTCTGTCCAAACCAGATGGTTCTGTTGTCACTTCAGCCAAGGATAAAGCTGACCTGCTAGCATCCCATTTTTCTTCGAGCTCATGTATTAATGATCTTGGTAAAACACCTCCCACCATTCCTAACACGCTCCATTCAATGCCTCCTGTGGTCTTCCGTCAAAAGGATATCAGAAGGATTTTGATGAATCTTGATGCTAAGAAAGCTCCAGGTCCTGATGGTATTTCTCCACTTGTTCTCAAAACCTGTGCTCCTGAACTTACTCCTATTCTTTGCCGCCTTTTTTCACTTTCTTATTCCAAAGGTGTTTTTCCTTCTGCTTGGAAATTTGCTCATATCCAGCCAGTTCCTAAAAAGGGTGACAAATCCCTCCCATCCAATTATCGTCCCATTGCAATTACTTCTACTCTTTCTAAAGTAATGGAGAAATCAATTAACCGCCAACTCTTAAACTACCTAGAAACCTTCCGTCTGATCAACGATCGCCAGTATGGATTCCGTCAGTGTCGATCCACTGGTGATATTCTGGCTTATGTTACCCATTTATGGACTAATTCAATGGAAAGGTTCGGTGAAAGTCAAGTAGTTGCTCTTGACATCTCAAAGGCTTTTGATCGTGTTTGGCATAAAGGTCTTCTAAACAAGCTTCCATCTTATGGTTTGCCAACTGTTTTTAGTAATTGGTTATCCAGTTTTCTCTCTGATCGCTCACTGAGGGTGATGGTAGATGGCTCTCTGTCTTCTAACTTCTCCACTAATGCCGGTGTCCCCCAAGGTTCAGTTCTTTCCCCCACTCTTTTCCTCTTGTATATCAATGACCTTCTTCCACTGACTGGAAATCCTATCCATAGTTTTGCTGATGATAGCACATTGCATTCAACTTTCCATTTTGAGAAACCTTGTCCAGCTCAATCAGCTTCAAGTTCTCGAAAATCTGCTGCCAATTCCTTAAATGCCGATCTTCAGGGAATTCTCCAGTGGGGCAAAGATAACTTAGTTGATTTCAACCCTTCTAAAACTCAATCTTGTCTTATATCTCGCAAAAAGGATTCTTCTGCTCCTATGCTTATCTTTAGTGACACTCCGATTTCTAGGCAAAATGATATATCTCTTTTGGGGATTACCCTAACTTCTAATCTCTCTTGGCACAAGCACATTAAAAATATTGCTTCCTCTGCATCTAAAAAACTTGGTTTTCTCTTTCGCTCTCGGCATTACTTTTCTCCCATACAGCTGCTCACTCTGTATAAATCGCAAATCCGCCCTGCCATGGAATATTGTTCCCACATCTGGGGTGGTGCCCCCAGAACCTCTCTCAAGCTTCTTGATTCCATTCAGAAGAGGGCAGTTAGGTTAATTAATGATTCATCTCTAACAGAGTCTCTCCACTCGCTTTCTCATAGACGCACTGTTTCTGCTGCATGCCTCTTCTACAGATACTTCCATGGGCACTGTTCTTCTGAATTGGCTTCTATAATTCCCGCTCTCTCTTTCAAAACAGTCCGAACACGTGCCGCCACCAGCCAACATCCATTTACTGTCCAACTACAAACCCACAGAACCAACTTTTCATCTTCCTCATTTATTCATTCAACTGCCGTTTTCTGGAACAACCTTCCTTCTTACGTATTTCCTGAAAATTACAATCTACAGAAGTTCAAGTCCAATATCAACAAATATCTTCTTTCGTCTTCTCAACCTCCAACCCAAGCACGGTACTAAGTACTATAGGTTATAATACCTCTCGTGTTTGGGGTTCTCATAAAAAAAAAAAAAGAGGATGACATCAGTGATTGTTTCTATGGCCTTTTTACGATCTCCGGTTTCAGCAGATCGATGCCTGGAGATTTTCTGTTTTTGATCTTCTGGGTTACAGTGATGAGCTCATCTTTGTTGAAGGGTTCCTCCCTAGTCCCAGAACTGTAGGTACTATTATCAGCACATAGAGGCACCTGCAGTGAGGTGATTTTTAATTGGAACCTTCCCATTATCCCTTTTTTTTTTTTTTTTTTTTTTAATTCTATAATTTAGATGTAGATATGAAGTTTTCTTGTTGACTAACTGACTCAGGCATTAAATTGGTTTGGAAGAAAGATGTAAAACTAGACATGCTAATTGAAGAGAATGCTGCCCAAATAAAGGAGTGCAAACCAGAAAAACCAAACTATTATATTAGAGTCACCCAGTAATTTCTTACATATACCCATGCATATTGTATCTGTAAATTGTGTTTTCTCTGGTCGATTTGCCTGTTTTTCCGAACGATAAAAAAACTTGCTATCTATGCCTGAGACCGACTAACTCAGCCACAGAGTGAAAAAAAGCCCATTATTCTTCGCGTTATCTACTGGATTCGAACCCGGGCCTTTTCTACCCTGTGTTGGGAGGATGTGATAATACCACCGCGCAGACAATAGAGGAGTGCAGTACATTTTTAAGATAGGAATTATTAACTAATCTGACTGCTGTTTTGGGGTTTAGGATTTGAGTAGTTTTGGGAGCATCGCCCACATTTGGAAACTACATTCCAGAGAAGGGAAGAAATTAGTTGGGTACTGATTTAGCAGATTTAGAACACAAATATTCTGAGAGAAAAATTTAGCCAGGATCTTTTTTTTTTTTTTTTTTTTTAAGTGTTGGAGGAAGCAATATTTGTGATATGCTATGAAGGCTTTGAAGTGAGAGTTCCTAGAAAAGAAGTGTTCTTCTTGCCTAAAAGTTTTCATGTTGTTGAATGGAAAAGAAATAAATAAAACCCACACACATGCCTGCACGTGATCCTGAAATGTTTAGTGATACTCATGCGTCCTTTTCTTCACCGGCAACCCCGAGTGCCAAGCAATAGTTGTTTCCAACCGATTTTCGTGTAACTTTCTAATGTTTTATCTAGGGAGCTTTTCAAAACTTTTTTCCCTCGTACATTACTGCTAACCCTAATAGCAACTTACTGCTCTCTTCTTCTGATTGCTTGGTTACTGGTTGACACTGCTTTTGCCTCCTCGTGGCGGTGCCAATAACCTAGGAGAAGAAAGTCCCTCTCCAAGGGCTGAAAGGAGCAACCAATGGATTGCAATGCATGTCCCACACTAGTGCCAACTGGCTCTCAACGTATTGAAGATGTTGAAATGAAACCAACAGAATGGAACACGACCTGTCTTCCGAAAGGAATGATTTCAGATTTGAACAAATCAGAACCACCAGCTTTTCTGATAATGCATTCCTTATCAACACAGCCGGTAAGCACTCTTTTTTCGTCATCCAGAGATGTCTCGAAAATGCAGCAGGTTCCCAAGAATGGTAAACCGACTCCAGTCAGGAAATCTGTTGATTGGAACTACATAAGCAAGACATGCTGAATTATTATTAAAAATTTCCCTATAAGCGGAATCCAATCAAATCCATGCCACAACACTCTGAACGCTACAAAGGGAGCTATAAGTATAATTTATTGAACATCAAGAAGAAGAAGTTGTCATTGAACTGCAAGAACAGAAAGTAACTCAAGCAAAGCAAATAATGATTCGAAGGACAATAAGCTTGTTTTCACAGGAAATATACACCACGGTATCAGACCTAAAATATACACCTAAAACCTACACCACGGTATCAGACCATATGTCCCACACCCTTTAAGATGTTTCAAGTGCCAAAAATTTGGTTACTCTTAGAGACAACATGCAGAGGCAAAATTACTTGTCTTAAGTTTGAGTCAAAAAATCATTCTCAAATAGAGGGTACTGTACAGACTCCCAATTGTCTAAATTGAAAGAGCGATTATCTAGCATTTTGATGGATAATCCATCAAAATGCTGGATAATTTCCATTTTCCAGAAGTTACATGATTCAAAATCATGTAACCTCTGGAAAATGCAAAAAAAAAAAAAAAAAAAAAAAAGAATACAAAAGTATACGATCGAGAATAAGTTACATAAGAAGCAAGCGAATAAAGCCGACGTTCCAAAAATGCATCTACACTTCCCTACACAAAAATGCCAAGCTGTTTCAACCCAAACGGAGGCACCAATCCCGACTAACACATCCATTGCAGAATGGCGCGATCTGTATTATCGACACATCAAACTACTACCAAACTCGTTTTAGTTGATTAAATAAATAATACCCCGTTCCGCCTAAAATCTTTCTTGGTGATTCCTTTTTACTTCTCTCTCTCTCTCTCTCACTCTCAGGGTAACACGGGATTTTTTTTTTTTTTTTGGCTGGTGCAGAATAAGTCTCAGGCTTCCTTGCACCATACAGCTAATAACAATAAATTACACCAAGTGATAAAATTCCACATAAATCACGAAGGCAACAAGCTACTAAATTGCCAAAATCAAATTCAAATAGCAAAGATACTGGAGGTACAAAATGAATATGGAAGAATAAAACAGCACAAGATGAAACAGTATTTGATCTTCATGCAGAAAGATCTGGAGACTATTTTCACCTGGTCAAACCAAAGATGTAGAAGAGTACAGATTCTGAACGCTTTTTTCCTAAAAAATCTGAAATGAAATAGGACGCTGAAAAGCAAACTGCTCACAAGAAAAATATACTCACTTTCCCTCTTCAAACCCAAATAATGCAATTGCAGAGGTTTACACAGCAGTACCGATAACATCTATGATTTGATTTTCTGATATAGTCCTGTACCTGATTGCTTACAAGAGGCTAATTTAACTCCACAAGTAACTTCATCAATTAAAAATTTTACAACTTACAGAAAAGATAGTTCTTCAATTTCCGCACGTGGAGGAATTACGATTTTAGTTGTTAACAAAATACCTTATATAAACATTTCGCTTCAGATCCACTTAGAAGCTGTTGCAGTACACATAGTAGTGGGACTAATACCAACTCTAGTATTACTGCACCATCCACCTAACCATAACTGCACATTGAAAGAACTTGACCTAATAAAACAAATACCACCTTTTTGCCTCCTTGGTAACTTCAATGTGCATCACCCACTAGTTAGGGGAGGAGAATGGTAATTTAGATCTGCGTTTATCTGATATGTGCCAAAGTAATGCTTGTACTCACCTCATGAATTCTTGTTTGTTGCCACAACAGCCGATGTTGATAAGATGTTCTTAGGGTAGCAACGTTTCAAATGGGGGGGGAGGCAGATAGCTTGGGATACATAACTAAATAACTTCAAGTGTTATGTCAGGATAATAAACTAGATTACTTAGTCTCAACTGTGTCTAGAGTAATATTAGGAGTGTTGTCAATAAAAATGGCCAAATTTGAACTCCTGGTTAGAACAATAATGCTGATACAATAGGGCCAACAGAAAAGTGGTGCCACGTTTATAATGAATTTTGGAAAGATAGGGAAGGGTTCATGCTTATCAAAAGTAGCCTACGTACAAAAAGAGCTTTTTCTGTGTGTGTGTGTGAGCATAGAATATGCTGGCTGTGATTTAGTTGGAAGGAAATTAACAAGAGTGAGAGTAATCCACCAGATTATGACAAGCATTTACATGCAGGTGGAAGGGACAAACAAGAGTGAATGTCTTATTATGGGTGACTTTAATCTGCTCCAGTTTGATTGCAATAAGTGACTCACCAAGCAGAAAATTTGTTTTCAAAATAAACTAGATTTGTACCAGCATGTTAGAGAATGTACTAGGGGTAAGAATATTTTTGGCCTCATCATTACTAAAGAATCAGATGACATCACAGGGCTTAAACTACAGGAACCATTGTCAGGAAGTGATCATGCAATTGTCAATTTGAAGATGAAAGGCTTTACAGTAATTAAAGGTAAAGATACAATTTTAAATTCAGAAGAGGGGAATTTTAGTTTAAGGTGCTATATGGCATCTGTGAATTTCAGGTGATTGCTGAGGTATGGCAAATACATTTGCCATCCCTCAGAGAAGCCACAAACCCATACATACCTTTAAGAAAATATTTCAGGATGCCAAAACAGATGACTGCAGAACTGGCTGGTCAAATATAGCACAAAAAGATAGCATGGGACAGTTATAGAGTAGTGAAACCTACAACAAGTACAAGTTGATCTGTAATAGTACCACAAATAAGGTCAGGGAGGGAGGCAAAACTGCACATGAGAAAGCATTGGCTAAGAGAGCAAAGAACAGTGACAAGGAATTTTTTGTG
Organism: Mastigoproctus giganteus; assembly: GCF_048544385.1. Taxonomy (NCBI): domain Eukaryota; kingdom Metazoa; phylum Arthropoda; class Arachnida; order Uropygi; family Thelyphonidae; genus Mastigoproctus; species Mastigoproctus giganteus. Next base: position 213,053,775 of record NC_143575.1, read on the forward strand.
TATGTGAATACATCAAAGAAGAAAGCTAATCTTAACAACCTTTGTGCACTGGGCATGGGAAAGTCTTAAATAACCCAACTGATGTTGCAGATGACTTTATTAGGTACTTTGTGTTGGCCTTTACTGATGAAAGATGCTTCATGCTGAGAAGAGGCTGGGCCATATGAAATTAGTGATGTCATTATTGCAGATTTTTTTTTTTTTTTTTTTTTTATGAAAACCCCAAACACGAAAGGTATCAAAACCTATAGTACTTAGTACCGTGCATGGGTTGAAGGAGAAGTATGGGGGGGGGGATGCCGGAAACTTTGCTCTAGAGACTAAACAGATGATTGTTTATAGAAAAACTTTTGAGCATAAAGGCAAGTAGGGCTCCCAGACTTCATGGCAAATACCTATTTTGACAGAGCACAAAGGAGTGTATTGAACCATTAAGGTTATTATGAGAGCATTTTTAGATTCAGGGGAAATTCCTTTGGATTGGAGAAATGCCAATTACAGACCAGTTAACCTGACTTCATTGATATGAAAAATCTTAGAGGCAATGTTCAAGAGTGCAATCTAGGGACATTTAGATATGGCATTCTGAATGGGACACGTGGCTTTAAGGGTAAATCATGGTAAGATTCTAAGTCGGATTGCTCGGTGGCCACAGGGCAGAAGATTGTGATTAATGGATATTCTTCAGATTGGTTTGTCAGGAGTGGGGTCCCTCAAGACCAGCTCTTTGACCATTTCATTCTCATAAATGAGATTGACAAAAGGATAGAAGTTGTGATGTCAAAATTTCCATTTGATATAAAGATTGGCAGAGTCATTAATGATCAGTGTCAAGCAGCACTCCTCCAGGATGACTTGATCAGACTTCAGAGAAGTGCAGCTATGTTTTAATAGTGCTAAATGCTGTTTGTTTTTGTTTAGGGATTTATTAGGCTCATTGGCAACTATGGCCATAGTGCACCAGTGCTAAATGCAATCAATATCTTACACTTGGGGAATAGCAACCTACAAATAACTTATACATTTGGTGGGGCTAAATTAAAAACAATGGATGAAAGGAATCTGAGAATTACAATATGGGCAGATATGAAGTTTTCTGAAAGGTGTAAACAGGCAGCTAGGAAAGCTCATGATTTATCAAATGTTATCCTGTAGAGATAGGAAAGTCATAATTCCACTGTATAAAGCAGTTGCACAACATCTGGAACACTATGTTCAAGTATGGATACCTCATCTGAAGACATTGAGCTTCTTGAAAGGGTCCAAAGACAAGCAACTCAAATGGTGAGATTGGCAGGATGACTGTATAAGGAAAGAAAATTATGTGGGCTGCAGTTGTTGTAATTGAAGATTTTTGGCACAAGGGCCTCGTGGACCATATTGTGCCTGTTCACGAGTTTATGACTGAAATGTGGGCTACAGAGCTCGGCAACCAGGTACTTCAGAGGTGACCCAATTGAGGTTATTTCAGGCTCTGAGAGGGGTCATAAATTCAAACAAGGGTTGCAGTTTACATTAGATTGTAGGAAGTTTTCTAGCCAGAAAGTCAATTGCTGGAAGAAAGTGGCCCTCACAGATAGTTGAGGATGAGTTAAAATAAATTCAAAGGTCAACTAGATAGTTGTGTGTGAGGAGGGAAGCATATAACTTGTATTTTCTTATCTACTTGTTTTTTTTTTGCCCAGAAAATATTTTTTATGCAATTAACAAAAAAAATTTTTTTTTAAATAAAAGATGTAAACATTTAAAATTTTAATTTTTAATTATTATTATGAGCATACATTCAACAAGTACTGTAATCCATTAAGAAAGATGAAATATTGGCATTTAAAACCCAAAACATTTTCCATAAAAAAAAAAAATTTTTTAGGCAACCGTTGGGTGACCTGTCTCCATTTTTTGCTACAATTTGGCTAACATCACTGCCAGGTTAATATTACATTTGCACAATGCTATTTATGAAATTTAAATGAATTAGTCATACTGTTTTAATTTGCCTAAGTAAATGAGATCTCTTCTTGGTAAACTGACATGCTGCCATATGTGTATTATTAATGAAAATCAACTTTCATCAGAACGTTCATCAGGAAAAGGTAATCCAATACTCCTTTATTTGTTTTCTCTTTAGCAAAACTGTTTGTCATGGAGGTTTGTGAAATTTTTCTTGATCATGCATACATAGTTTTCCCATCTTTCATGCCATCTACTTATACTACGGTTGGTTTGAAATATTTTTCCTCAACATTACATAATTACTAACATTAGAGAGGTTATGCAAAGCTTTTACTTTTCACTGCAAAATAAAACAAAAATGTTTTAACCAAGCCATTATACTTTAGCATCATATGAATATTTTGAAAATGTCCATTATCTGCAAGGATAATATAATGTATTATCCTGTTTCTTTCTTATTTATAAATGCAGCAATAGTAAACTTAACCTTATAATGCATTGCACTCTCTCACCCCAATTAATTTTTTAAAAACAGTTTTCCAACATTAAAGAGTGATAGCATTTTGGCCTCCCATGCAGTCTAAAGGCTACCGTGATACTACCTCTTTCATTACATTGTAATAAAGATGTGATGCATCAATTATCAAATTGGTATTATGAAGCAATTAATTTAGATCTTTTATAAACACTTGTCATTACTTAAGACTGTTGAAAAGTGAACATTGTTTATTATGTTAATCTTTTTAGGCGCGTTCCCATATATATGTGCATATGGACCTATTGGGTTCACTATGCCTGCCCATTTGAAAAATAACTCAACTCTCAATGGATAGATTTTCATGAAATTTATATTTGACTTAAATTTGCCGAGTCATTCCAAATTTCATTAAAATCAGAGTAGTAGAAATTCAGCAATTATTTCTTTTTTTCGTACAATTTGCATGTATAAAAGAAATTTAGATTAAATGTAGTTTTAATGCAATATTATTAGCTTTAGCCAGCTGTGCAAGCTTTGTGTGGTAAATATTGAAGAGAAACACTTACTTAGAGAGAAAAGAGACAAAGTATATGGGAGAAAAATAATGAATTATAGTTGTAATTAAACTGAATGAAGAAAATATAAAACTATAGTTTTACTAAGTGTTCTATAAAATTATAATCTTAGTAATCAATTAAGGAGTTAACTATGTTTTCATTTCACTTATTAATCATAGAAAAAGAAAAAAAAATGCATTTAATTTAAGAAAAAACTGAACATGCCTGAAAGAAATAATACTAACTTGTTTTATTGCATCTGCATTAAAATCCACTTATTTTGTAAACACTATTAAAAGGTACATAATTATTTTCCATGATGCATATCAGTTGATAAGGCATGCACTTGTTTAAAATGAAAATAAATGTAGTCAATTGGACAAGCAACTAGCATAGAGACAGCTTTGAGTATCTATGCCCACCATCCCCCAGGAATAGGCTTTCAATTTGAAACATTTTACAAAAATCTGAGGAATGATTTTTTTTTTTTTTTTTTTTTTGATTTGGTAGTTGTTGGCGCATCGGCTTCTGTGGCCATATTGCACCTCCCAAGGTTTTTGCAGTACTTTGATCCAAGCCCGAGGCGGGAATCGAACCCGCGACCTTTGGGTTGCCGGGCAGGTACTTTACCCACTCGGCTAGCCCGGTCGGCTCTGAGGAATGAAAAGAAGTAATTGTTGAAACAACTTTTCTACCTGCACACCTGCTTTTTCAATCACATTTAACCTTGCAGTGATAGTGCATAGCCTGAAAGGTCCTGCAGAGAAATATTTACTGCTCACTAGTACCTGATTTTGAAATAGCAGCTGTCATTATTTGTAACTTCTTAGTGTCTATCTTGTATGTGCTGCTTTTTTTTCATCCATTTACAGTGGTACCTTGAATTAGGAGTAACTTGGTATGCGAGTGTTTTGCAAGAAGAGCAAAAATTTTTAATAAATTTTAACTTGATAAACGAGCGAGGTCTTGCAATACAAGTACAGTCAGTCCTCGTATAACACGTGTTTACACTACACGAATTTGATTATACATGATTTATAAATACAGGAACGATATCTTATATAACAAGAACCGTATTCGCTTATGCACGATTCGCCTTTGTGTTTACAGAAATGGCAGTCGAACGCAGAATCGCCCCAACCGAATGCAACACGATAGGAATGAAGAGAAGATTCTGAAAATGTATTTATGGTTTTTTTATATCAGTGAAGGGGAAACATTTCGCCATAATAATGTAAAAATCAAAAATTCCAGCTAGTATAATCGCAAATGCAATTAGATCGAGTTTACTACCAGTTTATAACAGATTCCACTAGCAGGAACGCAACTGGAAATTGTTTTTTATTGTTTTATGGTGGTAACCCCTAGAAATGTGCTTCAGTAAAATGTGAGGTGTTAATAGTGTATCTCTGCCTTACGGTGTTGTTTATTCAGTTGCTACACGCATGCAGCTTTGTTTATGTGTATCAAGCATGCCTCCTAATTTTGTAATAGTGCGAGCGATGAATCTGATTTCCGTGAAATCCTCAAAAGGAGGCAAAAGCAAGTGTCATTGGAAAGATTCCTTGTTAAAGTCGCACAAAAAGAAAAAGTCAACAGATAGCAGTGATTCCGTTAGACAGTGAAAGCTGTCCACCTGACTACCCCAATAATTAATAAATTCGATTGCTTTATGTATATTAAATTTAAATATTAAAAATATATTTTGTATTAATCATTTTTACAGTATATGAATATTTTTGAGTTTTGCAACAAATCATCTGGGTTTCCATTATTTCTTATGGGGAAATTCGCTTTGATATACAAGTGCTTTGGATTACGAGCACGTTTCCGGAACGAATTATGCTCGCAAACCAAGGTACCACTGTATATTGTTCCCTTTGTGTAAACTGAGAGGCCTCTGAGGCTAAGCAATATTGTTTATGTTACTCAGTTGTGTCCGATCAGGTACAGTTTGTTGAACAGTAAAACACTGCTTTTCAAAGGCATTTTTAACTAGCCAAAGGATTCCCAAATCTCACCTGTGTGGGTATCATCAGGGAAAATAAGAAATTCTGATAGTTTGTGGACACAAACAGTAAATCAGCTAACCCCAGTATATTTGCATTCGAGGAAAGCATTAATGATAACCTGCTGTATTACTGTGATGTGACTGGCCAAGGAAATAGCCAGACCATTATTCTGATATCTAATGTGCATCACAGTAAAACGGACACTGCAACAGGAAGGGGTGGGAGAGAAAAAAAAAAAAAAAAAAAAAAAAGACTGTCGCATCTTACAATTCCACAGAAAGGGGGGGGGGGGCTGACATAATTGGACAAGTGTCCAATTATGTCAGCCAGAATAATATATGCTGGTGTATGGTGATTCCAACCTCCATTCTATTAATTGATGCCCATTAATGAATTTAGCAGCCATCAATTTGCAAGTGACATTTCTTAGAACAATACATGTGCAGGTAGCATAATGTGAAGACTATTCATAAGAACAATAAATATGAATGCAAAAAAAGATAGGCACACAAAATGACATATTGCCATTTTGTGTGTATTCGAGTCATACAGAATTTCCATGTAGTGAATGTCATAAAGTTAGGAAAAAAGTTATGAATTTCGTGTTTATGATATTCGTTACACATACAAGTAGAATTAGTAGCAATTTATTATTTCTGCTCATTGAAAAACATAAAACATTAATTTCAGTGTTTTCATGAATATTGGCTTAAGTTGTGCTGGAGTTGGTTAAAGTAATTTGTTAACGAACAATGAAATGAAAACAGAAACATGAAATTAATTGTTTCACATTTCTATTTTTATGTACCAACCGTTTTCTGAAATTAAGTAAAATAAACTTTTTTTTTTCCATTATAAGTAACAAAAATTTATTGTACCAAAACACATTTGCAAAATTTAATTATTGTTAAAAAATATAAAGAAATCAAATTAATCTGCATGTAAAAGGGCAATTAGTACACTCCAAGCACAACTAAATAAAAAATAAGTAGTTTTATCCCAAATATTAAATTGTAATACTGTAACACGATACCACTCATGCTACAAAACAGCAATACTACTGGCTGGGTTAAGTAAGTGTGCACTATGTTAGCTATCAGTGTAACACATAGAAGAGAGTCATTTATAAACTTTCTGAAAAGAAAAAGTGGACATATCAACGAGTTGTAAAATGCTGACCAGATGGAGGGCAGAAGAAAAAGCTGGATATTTCCAACCTTTTCTTCTTTTATACAACCAACAGGTAGGGACTGTTGCAACATTTGCATTACAGTACTTTGAACAAAGGGGTGATGCAGAGAAATGCTCATTTGGAGCCATCATGTCAATGGAATTATATCTAGACATTTGTTAAAGGCATAAAATTAAAAATTACTTTGGTGGATTAATAAATAATCCAGTACAACAGCGTTATAAATTTTACATTTAACACAACTAGGTGTACCAAATTCATCATTTAAAGGAGAATAAATTCAACTGTCTACAACTTATAAACATTCAAAACAAACTAAAAACTAATAAGTAGAGTTAATGAAATATGCAAGTTTCATTAACATGGACCATCTCTTCAAAAAAGCAATTTATTACCTCAAAGGAAAATTTATACATATTATTTACTTCCCTTTTCAAAAGTGCTAACCTTAATACAAATATACAATAGTGTATATTCATTGAATGTGGAGCACCTAGAGCAAAATAAATTAATTGGTAATACATTTTTCTACTGCTTATTCTTTACATTAAAAAAAATTAAACTTATCAAATTATTAAGTATTTAAATAACCATCTGTTTGTAGTTTATGTATAATATTAATGCTCTCACTTAGGTTGTTACAGAACAAATCAGAATAAGCTCTGAACATAGCATTTTACTGCAAACAAAAGGTTACAGAATTCTCAAAAACTCTAGAAATCATGGAAAAATATCTAAAATTTTCATGAACTTTCAAGTGACTGTTGTTCTGATGTTATTTTTTGTGACCTATCCAAATAAACAATACCAGCTGCAGTGGAAATTACCAGTAATGGTGTAATTAAAGATGGAAAAATCAGTGTTCTGAAAATAATTACACATCCATTACTTTGTTAAATGTTTCAAAAAGTCAAGTTGAAGTGGCTTTTATCAATGCATTTAGTGTGAAATATCACAAAAATGTTACAAATGGCAAATTTTTGGGAAATTAGGGGGCCAAGGTTGGAAAGCTAAAACTCCCACTTTCTTGATCACTATCTTATACATCTAACCAAACAACAAACCGATAACAACTGTCAAATGGCTCAGGAATGGTTTAAATCAGTAAAACATTATAGTCAACAGATTGTTGTTGGATATTATCACAGAAGACATGAAAAGCTACATGCAGAAAACAAACCATTTTGAATTCAGGTCAAGTCAAACAATGTCTGGCATGATGCAATAAAGATCTTTATCACACTCACTACAAATTACTTGTGGCAACAAGTAATTTGTAGTGAGGGATTTCATTTTAAATTAATTAATAGCAAAACAAGAATGTTTGTGTAATTACAGAAATTGCACAAGGCAAAACTTATCATTGAATTTCAAGTAACAATATCATCTTTAAGGCAGAGGATGCAAGATCAGTATGTCTGTAGGTTCTTTATAGAGGATGGTCCAGGTCTAACTACAGTTTTACAAAAGATCACCTGAAGTAGATTTATGCTGGCATTAAGATTTTTTGCCACCTTGCACTGAGGCTTGTAAGACTGTCTTTTCATAGTTCATTTCTAAAACTGATATAGTTTTGAATAAAGGATGAATGAAGGATATTTTTACATCACCTAGAACAGTGTTTCCCAAACTTACAATAATCATGTACCCCTTTTGAGAGAAATGGCATACTCCTTCTCAGGCAAAGATAATTTGGGAGTAGTTTTAATAATACTATTTTATCTGGATTAGAGCAAATACAGTACAATATATGGTATTCATTTATTAATATATAATAAAAGTTACACACATACTATATGTAGAAATGCTAATTTAAAAAATGGAAGTAATAATAAAAATCAACAAATATTCTGACAGGACAGCGTAGATATATATATATATGGTGGATTCGTACCAGTCTGAAATTAAAGTACGCATGTTAGCTAGTGAAGAAAGCACATTTTTAAATACTATTTTGCTATTGAAATTGGTATTAAAATGTATAAATTTAAACGAAGTTTAAATTGTTATGTACCAAACACTTTAACATTTTACAAGCACTTTAACTGATAACATTCACTTAGTAGAAAGAATTAGTCAAAATTCAACAAAGCGCATTTTTTGAAAAGTACTACTGTCACTAGCATTCTAAAATTAACCCAGTTCCTGTTAGTATATACAACACAGAAGATTTCATTCCCAGAGAGGGGAGACAGGCAGCAATTATCAAGTGAAAAGCAACATTCATCAATTGATTACTTCCTACAGATGTCTGGTAAAATGCTGCCTGGGTCACTATATAAACAACACACATGCACGCACATACAGAGGTAATACGCATATACCGGATCACTTAAGAGTGCAGTCGAATAAAATTAGATAGGGGGGAAGAGAAAATAAAACTTGAAAAATCACAGATTGTATAGCTCTATCATCATTTATGATTCAATAAACTGAAATTGTGATTCTAATAAGAGAACAGTTTTACACACTGCAGCATACAAAGGGTTCAGGTTTTCAAGTTTTGATTAAATAAAGCAGCTGATTCCTATAAGCAAAACCCACTGTACCTAATTTTATTGAATTTTTTCTGCAACTAAAAAACTATGATAAAGTAAATTAAAAAAAAATTTTACCATGTATCATTTAAAACCCTTCTGAGTACCCCTGGGGGTGCAACATTACACTTTGGGAAACACTGATCTAGAATGTTCATTGCTGGAGGAACCTTTGTGGAAGTTTGTCTCATTATTCTAGGGCAGTGTTTCCAAAATGATGTTCTTCATAGATAGCGCGCGCGCGCGCGCGCACACACACACACACACACACACAATTCTAAAAATGTTTCTCAAAAATAATATTTTTTATAATTTTAATTTAAGAAATCACAGCACATTCAATTAATCAAATGAATTATAAGCATATAATTTGAAATGATAAACATATTGTTTAAATAAGAAAAGATACAAACAATTGGCAGTGCTGTACTACTATGCTGTACAGATTGCATGTGTGTTATCAGTATGTTGAAAATGGGCAGTCTATAACAGGAAGACATTAATCACCGGGTTCTACAGTTTTAATTTTTTAATCAGGCTTCTGTAATTTTTTTTAAAGATTTTGAAAGGGTTCCATTTCCAAATTAAATTGGGAAATACTGTTTTAGGGAATGTAGGTCAGAGGATGCCATACTACCAAATAGCATCAAATGCCTTTTCCATATAATCAAGTAGCCCATAACAGGGCATTCTTTTTGCATAAATTTATTTCAGATGTTCAATCCATCTTTTGCTATTAAAGCTAATGAACTGTTTTTCTAAAAATCATAATAGCTATTTAGTAATTTATGTTTCCAAGTACAAGATAAGCACACCATGGAATCCTCTTCTCCAGGATTTCATCTAAGCAGCTGGTGAGATAGAGAGAAAAAAAAAAAAAAAAAGACTGGCTGGTAATTAAATGGATTTGCCCACTCTTTCTCCAACTTGGGAAAAGCAGGGATTATGAATGATAAAGAGAATCACAGTTGAAAGTTCTTATTGAATATTATTCAATTAAAGAAGAACAGCAAGAAGAGTAAGACTTTAAGCTGTTGCAACACAATACAATAGATATCATCAGGACCAGTGGCAATGTTTTTTGATTAGTTTAGCAATGATTTTTTGTGGCTCAGATAAAAGATGAACAGGAGAGAAGTCTTGTTTAAAAATTTATTTTATATTTATCAGCAACTGCTTTGACCTTCTGAACTATGTTATATGCTTTCTTCATATATGGGTGAAAACTTTGGATAGGGTATCAGCTATTTCCTCAGATGAAACCAATTCCTGTATCTCCCAAGCTAATGAGCAGAGGTAATGTTAAAAGAAATTTACCATTTAATTTTTTGTCATTCATAATAATTAGTCTATATTCTTAATAGTTAATTAGTCTAACATCCATATTCTTGTAATATGGATGTTAGGCTAATTAACTGGGAATGATTTCATGGAAAGGGAGTATACAGTTGGATAAGTTGCTGGCAATGGATCTGTGGGAAGATGTACACAGGTGCTAGTACCAGTAATATATGATATACAGGAATAATATATATGAGTAAAATTGCTGCAGGAAAATTGTCCTATACCTTGCTTAACAATAGTGTTTGGTTCCTTGACAATAAGTCATTAAGCAAAAATGTCATCAAATGAATAGCAATTTTTCACATACCCCAATGTTATAACGATAGATGTGTTCCTTAAAAAAAAAAAAAATAAAAAAAAAAAAATAAGCAGCACATTTTAAATATAACATTTTTTTTTTTAGGGCATAATACAGTAACCAAACCTATTTTGCATAAACTATGTAATAACCGCATCCTAGCTTTATAACAGCATAATAAAAAGAGAAGGTTGAAACTGTGGATTGTTGGTTAATTTAATGTGGGGTCAACCCCAACAGGCTTATAATCTTGGAAGAAGAAAAACTAGAATAAAAAATAATTTTTTTTTTTAAAAATCTTAGTTACATGAAATGTTCTATTGTATGTGGTTAAGGTAGTTTAAAATATGATTATACTGACATCCACATGCTTTGGCTGGTAACGTTTATATGGTAAAATTCAACATCCTGTTAGCTCTGCTACTCCTTTATATATCTTCACCTTTCTCAGCAAAGATAACCAATGTACTTCTAAATGAGTAAAGGCTTCTGATATGCCTTGGTTGTTCTTAAATTGAGACTGCGAAGTTTCAAAATTTTAACCAAAATTCAACCTTATTTTGCATTCTTTGATTTTTAAGTTCTTCAGTAGTCAAATCTTCACCATGTGATTCAAGGAAAAAGTATGACCTTGAGTACCAGGTCATACCTTTTCCAATTTGTATTTAATTGTATGTCCTTTTATATTAAATGAAGTGCAGTTTAACAGACAGTATCGTGTGCAATCACATGGCAACGCTAACTGGCTATGGTCAAGTTTCCTGCAATCGAAGAAAACTGCCAACCCTTCCATAAAGCAATGTAGCAATCACAGGTTCAACAATAATCTTTTATGTTTAGAATTACAATTTGGGTAAAAAAAAAAAAAAATTATTAAAGAATAACACTTGGAATTTTCATGAATTCTTCTCAGTGCTATGAATGACACTGATAACAGCCAATTGAGCAGCTGAAATATAACTCTTTCTTGCTTTTTTTTTTTTTTTTTTTTTTTTTTTTTAAGGAAGAAGGATATCCTAAATATTTTCAAAGTGTTCTTATAACTGTATACATGATTTTGTGTGGAAACAAAGGAAATAACATATCAATAAATAGTCAATGATTTTTGCCTACATTACAATGCTATCTTACAATAACTGGAATATTACTAATTTTTCCATATTCCTTATATGGTTATAAGATTTTTTTATATAGGTTACTTATTTACAGGTTATTTTAATCCACTATCATTTGCAGGGAAGTGCATCACCCCCACCTCCTCCCTTCTTTGAACTCAAACTATTTACCCAACTATACAATACCTTTCAAGGAAATGTTTTTTTACTTGGTTTCTCAAATTTTAGGGAATTCTTATTTTAATCAAGTGGGGACCCTGGGTGGGAATTTTTTAGATTGCTCTGTATAATGATACAATAAAAATAGAATGAGCAAAGTCAACAACACTTAAGGTACTGAGTTTTATTTCAGTTTATATAAAAATTAACAAATGAAAGTGATTATGACTTTAAATGCATGTCTTCAGATATTTCTTCTGATAATAAACTATGAGAAATTTTACATGCATTTTAAAAAACTAAATAAAAATATTTTGTCAGAAGAAATATCTAATAAAACAATTGTACTAAGATTTTTGAAATTTAGAATTCATCAATTCCAACTGTCTGCTGTAGTTAATTAATATTTGGCATAGATATATATATATTTATTTATATATATATTTATAAATACATTATGAAATATACTTCATGATGTATTTATAAATAAATAAATATGTGTATATATATATATCACAGATCACTAAAAAGTAACCAAATAATTCTGAAAACACTGCAGAACAAAACAGCACCTTTATGAAATGGACATGCATCTCAAATAGAACTTACAAACAAAGCAATACACAAATATGCACATGAGAATTTTAAATTTTTTTTTTTTTTTTTTTTTTTAATACAGTACAAGCTAAAAATCAAGTAAACTGTATCTGGCAATTCAGTTCTAATTCATTATTTCTACAACATTTTAAAAAACTTAACCAGAACATAAATTAATAATTACTAGTCCAAATGTAGATTTAGATTCTTGGTGTTATCTAGTCTGGATTGATGCCAATTTTATTTCAATACATACAGCATCTATGTGAGGCGAAAAAACTGTAAAACTGTACAAAGGTGAAGATCAGTGACTGTTTTGTTGAAAGTTTTTTTTTTAAGGAAGTTTATACAGCATGTAAAACTGTGCACTCTTTTCTGTACAGAACTAACATTGCCCTTCTTGACACAATGCACTTTGCCAAAACGGTAAGCATGAACGTCTCAATCACTCCATAATGTGAACATGGATAGAATCCCACTTGCACTGAAAAGTTCAGATTCTGTGCCAGCAAAAAGTTACCAAGGAAGCATTAACAAGAAGTGACAACAAACAGGGAGGAGGGTAACTTTTTGTTAGCTCACTATAAATCCATTTAAATAAAATATAAAAGAGAATAAAGAAACACCTGAGGTATTTAACACTCCATAAGCAGGTTAAATTAATAAAATAAGGACAAATGGGGACATCAGCCAGAATTATAGAAAAACTGTGAATGTTGCTGGCCAGTCACTGAAGAGGTATTTGGCAGGAAAATTATAAACCTTGCTTCAATCACTTGACACTGTCATACATTCCTTGCTGAACCTATAAAGAGAATTTACATCTTATAATATTTGCACATTAAATCAAAATCACTAATGCTTAAGAACTCTAAATACTGCCATATGTGATATTCTTGAATTAAGTAGAACCTGGATAAGAAGTTTTCCAAGGAAGTGGAGGCTTAGAACTTCTTATGAGGGAAAATGACCTTAAGGGTATGAAATATTAACTACACAAAAAAAAATGAAAAAATACACATACATAAGTTAAAGATCATTTTTAAGTACTATTTCAGAATTTATAAATATTTTACTCTGCCTTGGGAAATATTTTTAAACTAATGATTTCTAATTGCTTAACATTCTGTTCATTAAACTCATTACCAAGTTGAAAGAATGAGCTCCTTTGGAGTTTCAACATACCTTAAAAAGGTCACAATTACAATAAGACAGAGCAACAATCCACTAAGTAATTCAGAACTGTTCACAATTATCAGAACTTAACGCTTAATGTGGTTGATGTTAAACGTTAAGTTTTGATGGTTGTGAACTGCCCAGTTATGGATATTGATGAAAACAATTACAATATGTCACTTCCATTATATAAAAATGTTTATACTAAAAAAGGTTTTAGCACTGAAAACCTCTGACTATGGAAAATTCACTAATCGAACAAGTTAGTGGGTAATATCATTTTAGTTTGTAGTAAATCACCAAGTAGGTGAAATGGCATTGTTTGTGTTATATCTCATATTGTGAATGCCTTCATGAGTTGCCCTGATATTGAACTACCTTCCAGTGGATTCTCGGTGGATACCACTATCCCTGGGTGGTGGTATCCACTGAGAATAAGTAATATTAGTCTTCTCCAGTGGCGAAGCATTGCTTATTGCAGGTAGTGCAATATCAGGGCAACTGGTGTGAAGGCATTCACAATATGAGATTAAAAAAAAAAACTATGCCATTTCACCTACTTCGGTAGTTTACTACAAACTAAAATGATGCTATGCACTAACTTGTTCGATTACCATAATGTTTATATTGTTTTATTTTTTTAATATAAAAAAAATTTCTATATTTAAAAAATGTATTAAGTGGGAAAACATCATTATAATAATACACTGTATTCTTTATCATGTACTTTTTATGCAGAAAAGCTTTTTACCAGGGAAACTTTTTATTACACTGAAAATAATACGTTACAATATATAGAGTTGAAATTGGAAATTAAGAAACCAAACCTAGTACAGGAGAAAACTTCTTATGCGGAAATTTCTTATCAGGATTTTACTGTATTTATTAGTAATTTGCCTGTGTTGTGGAGGGACAACAGAACAACCAGCCAAGTTTTGTGTTCGACTGGGCAAAAGTGCCACGGAAACGTTTCAAATGATGAAGCAAGTGTATGGAGAGAATTATCTGTCTTGTGCATGTGTATGAGTGGCATAAATGTTTTGCCCATGGAAGAGAATCACTGAAAGACAACAAACATTTTGGCCTGGCAAAAACAGTTCAAATGCCAGAGATGATTGAAAAGGTGAGGGAAATCATTATCAATGGCCAATGTGCAATGTTCCAAATGATTTCAAATCTGTCATAAGGAAACCATTTGACAAATATAATCCAGGAATTGAAGAAAACAAAGGTCTGCCATGGTTTGTTCCACATTCATTAACAGATGGTCAACAACAGAACAGCAGAGAACTCATTGAGGCCACTGAAAGAAAACCCAACTTCCTGAATTCAATTATTATGGGTGACGAGATGGTTTTCAATACAACCCCACAATGAAGTGACAAAGTGTGGAGTGGAAGTTGGCAAACTCTTCCAAAGCCAAAAAGTTTGTGAATGAAAGGTCAAAAATCAAAACCATGCTCATCACCTTGTGATAGCAAGGGAATTGTGCACAAAGAGTTCATGCCCAATGGCCAAAGTGTTACTACTGCCTACTCTCTGGACATTTTGAAACATTTGTTGCAATGAACCCATCGTGTGCAGCCTCAGTATGGAGAAGACAGCAGTCGGTTGTTCTTGCACAACAACAACACACCAATCCACAAGGATCTCATTGTTTGGGAGTCTTTGGCTAGCAAAAAAAAACTGTACTGTTGCACCAACTATATTCATCAGACTTAGCCATGTGCAACTTCTTTTTTTGTTCCCAAAGCAGGTTTTTTCCTGCATCTTTAAAAATCAGCCCATAGTTTTAGGGATATCACTAGTATGAAGCCTCTCTGCTGATTGATTCCATGGTATAACCACTACACAGTGGAATAAGGCCTAGCAGTCTGGACTGGAGATTATAGGATTACTTCTCCTATTCTTTGACCTTTGCCAGCCCAGGGACATAGTGTTGATTGTTAGGCAGCATCGGGGGTCCCCTCAACTCCATGTCCAAAGGTCAAAAAATAAAATAAAATGAAGTGCTTTCCATACTCTCTGTACAAGTCTATAGCTAAATACATTCAAGGCCACTTTACTGTTTGAAGGATATGGGTGAACTTATTCATGAGAAGAAACTCTACACTTCCATTTGAGACTGACTTGTGAAAAACAAAGGCTGAAACTATTTTAATTTGTCCATATCATCAAAAAGCTTAACATTCCAAGTATTTCACATGCTCCCTCTTTAGAACTTATGAAACATGAAAATGCAAAATTAGAGACGATTTTAAAATAATAATGGAAACATGAAATTACTTGCAGTTAAATTCTTTGTTTAAATGTAATCTGGTTATTACTTCATCTGACATCACTAAAAGTTCCTAATTGCACAAATCATAAAATATAATATTCCCACAAAGATTACTATTTATCACCTTGTAAAATGCCCCAAAAATGTCATGATAACAAAGTAAACTTTATTCCACCAAGAACAAAAAAAGGCAAAGCAGTAAATTCCACACTAATTCCAGTCCTTTTGTCATTTTCTGTACAAATCCAGTTTATAACAGGTGAGCAAGTAAAAGAAAAACAAGAAAATGCATCTCAATCAATAAATGAATAGTATTTTTATCATTCTTAAAACATATCATATAATATGACCACTAAATGCAAGAAAAATGGGCCATATATTTTTAAAAAGTTGGACTCACTGATGAAGTTAAGCAAACATAACAAAGGCACAGTTACAAATATAACTAAATTTCAAACATCAGCAATACTTCTGAATGCTCAAGTACATTGCAAGTCAGATTACTAGAGAAAGAAAGAAAAAGACACCATTAGAGCATCCACTAAATACATAATTATTATAAAGGAACAAAAAGTAGTAAAATTTGTTATTTTTACTACTTTGAGAATATGTGAGCAAGTTACACAGCAAATAGCATGAAAGTAATGAAACTTAAGTTCTTTCTCTCTTTTTTTTTAAATTAAACAGCAATTCTTTTCACATTCATAAGTGGATATGTATTCCTGCTTTTCTGCTACAGAAACTGCATCTGTAACAAATATACTTGTGGACAATGTACTGTGTGCTTAGTTTCCATGGAAACCCAACCAGTAATGGTGACTTTGACAAGTTATTTGTGATTTGAGAAATTTAAAACAGAAAGATGTTATATAAAGACAAGAATTCAGGATAGCTGATTGTGAGTAAAGAAACAGTGAAGAATGTTCAACAAGTTTTATTTGTACTCCACACAAATTATTTCTGAATGAGAAGATGAATGAGCACAAAAAGAAGCCATGAGTTAGAATGCCACTCACTCTGTGCTCTGCTAACTTTGTGGAAGATTTTAAGAAAGTGGTTTTCAATGACCCAACAAATTTCAAATGCATAAAGCAATCACAAATTGTGATAAATACAAATTGCCACTCCTGGAATCAGCTATTTATTTATTTTTTTTTTTTTGGTAGTTGTTGGCACATCAGCTTCTTCAGCACATCTTCGAGTTTAGCACTGATTTTATGAACTCTACAGAGAGATGGAGATTTGTTTTCAAATGCTTAATCATAATGTAGTATTTAACTAGTCAAGAAAAGTGAATCAGCATAGCATAAAAGTATGGGGAATGGAAATTAACCAAAGTATGAAAAACCTTAGGGCTAGTGAGTTGGTTTGAGAGTTTTTGGTATAGACTTTGGTCATAGTGTGCTAGTTTGTATGGTATGAAAACAATACATGTCCAATGTCTCCTCATGGACAGGTCATATGATTTTCACTGTGTATTGCATCTATACAAGTATGTTCATGCATGGGCTTATTTGTGCATTGTATTGCTGAAAAACTTAGAATAACTCAGGGGAACTTTACTACCTCTGTCTGACACAGGCTAACATTGAATGAAACCTTTTAGGTCTGTCAGTGTCTAGTGGGTAATTTTGAAAAGTACACAGTTAGTGGTCTCACTTGACTTGAACAAACTAGTAAACCAGTTGATGCTACAATTTGAGGAAGCCACTCTGAGTTTGTTTCAACAGGTTGATGCTCATCCATGCTTCCAAACAGATATCATAGGGCATGCTGAACGTGAAGCTTCCGAACCACTTTATTGGTGTGAAAATTCTTTGCTAAAGTGAAGTATATGTTCCTCCTCAACCACATGGTATCAATGATCTAAAGCTGCACATCTGCAATCAAATTGCTCAGCTGGTGTATGACTGAGTGAAGTACAGGAGATTTGGAATCACTTAAACATTAGCATTACAAATCGGACCCCTATCACTCCAAACGTTTTTAAGAAATAAAACAGGGTGTCTCAAAAATACACGGCATAACTTCAGGAATCAGTTCCTCATATGTTGACAATAAAAATATTTATATCAACATAGTTCGGGAAATGGTTGGTTTCCAAGTTTTGAAGGTCTGTTTATTACACTTAACTGTTCACATCACCTTATAGTAATTGTTCAAAATGTCCACCTTCAGCCTGAATACAGGCCTCACATCGACATCTCATGGACTTGCAAAGACAATGTCAAATTCTTGGCATGTTTCATGTTTTGTCTCACAACCTGCCACAATTCGATTGCGGAGAGTTTCCACATCAGCTACCAGAGTAATAAAAGTTTTGGATTTAGTCTCGTGTGAACTGTGCTTCATCTATCAATATCACTAAGGCAGGAAAGTGAGGAGTTGTACCACACTGCTGCAAGAACCACTGGTGACAAGGCCAGTACTCGTTGCTAAGGTGAAGTTCTCAGGATAGAGTTGGTGTTCTCGCAGCACTCTCCAAATAGTCGAATGTTGAACAGTCAGTTGCATTGCTATTCTGCATGTGCTGATTGCCGACCGGGCTAGCCAAGTGGGTAAAGTGCCTGCCTAGCAACCCAAAGGTCGCGGGTTCGAATCCCGTCTCAGGCTTGGATCAAAATAATGCAAAAACCTTGGGAGGTGCATTATGGCCACAGAAGCTGATGTGCCAACAACTACCAAAAAAAAAATAATAAATAAATAGCTGATTCCAGGAGTGGCATGCATAACATCCAAAATCTCCTCCTCTACTTCAGGAGTCTTAGATCTTGGTTGTCCTCTGTCAGCAGCACGAGGTGTAAAGGTCCCATGTTCACAAAGGCGGCGATGGATACCTTCAAATGTTTTCCTGTCTGGACATCTTCGTTCTAGGAACCTTTTGTGGTACAAATGACGAGCCTCCAGAGCATTGCCGTCTGCCAAACCATACATAAAGTGCATATCTGCTTGCTTCTGATTTGAGTACATGGTCGGAATGGAAAATCACCAGATTCTGTCAGTACCTTGTGATGAAGGAAATCACCTGTGGAAGGTAAGACATTCAGGTTAATAACTCGGGAACCAAGCATTTCTGGAACTATGTTGTTTTAAAATATTTTTATTGTCTACATATGAGGAACTCATTCCTGAAGTTATGCCGTGTATTTTTGAGACACCCTGGATATTCTTTAGTTCAGTGCATAAACTAGTTCTGCTGTGCATAGTTAGCATTAGCAGAGGCATTTGATGCAAGAAAGCAAGCTTATGCAGCATCAGCCAAAAAAAAAAAAAAAAAAAAAACCAACCACTACTCCCATTTCACCCCTCCGTTCGTTCGAAATACCTGTCCAGCTGAGCCTTAAATTTGTTTAGGCTATCAACTTCAACAACAAGCGATGGGAGTCTATTCCACAAACCAACTGCCCGCTGGCTAAAGGCAAATTTCCGCACATCTATCCGACATCCGTCCTTCCTCAATTTGAATTTATGCCCTCTCAGGTGATTATTCTGAGCAAGAGGAAGAATCCCATCAGCATTGAGCATGCTCAAACCATTCAAGGCTTTATACACCTCTATCAGATCACCTCGCTGGTGCCTAGACTCCAGACACCGTAATTTGCAAAACTTAAGCCTTTCTTCATAAGAGCACCCCTTTGTTCCATTCACTAATCTTGTTGCCCTTCTCTGTACTCGTTCCAGCAGCTCTACATCGTTCTTGAAATGAGGCCTCCAGACCTGTATACAGTACTCTAGGTGTGGCCTGACCATTGCCTTATACAAGGGAATAATCACCTCCTTATCCCTGCTGGAAAAATTCCTGTATATCATTGACAATACTCCATGAGCTACTCTTGCAGCCCGTCTGCACTGCTCAGGGAACTTCATATCTGCCTGCACAACCACCCCCAAGTCCCTTTCATTCTCTACCACTGTCAGTGTAGTACCACAGAGTTGATACGTTGCTCTGGGGTTGCTGTTTCCCATGTGTAGTACTTTTATATTTGTCAATGTTAAACTTCATTTGCCACCTCTCAGCCCATCTGCTCAACCTTTCCAGATCCTGTTGCAGCAGCATAGTGTCAGTAGTGTCCTTGACAACCCTGCCAACCTTTGTATCGTCTGCAAACTTGGATATTAAGCTTGATATACCATCATCAATATCATTTATAAACACAGAAAACAATAATGGACCCAACACTGAGCCCTGAGGGACTCCACTAATAACATTAGTCCACGATGAGCAGTGTCCATTGATTACCACTCTCTGTCTTCTCCCCCTCAACCACCCCTTTATCCATAGCAGCAATTTGCCTCCAGTGTCACACTGCTCCAATTTGTGTAGCAGTCTTCCATGTGCAACAGTATCAAAAGCCTTTCTAAGATCCAAGTATATAATATCAAAGCTATTCCCTGCATCCAGTTCTTTTGTGACTGCATCATAGTATCCAATCAAATTGGTGAGGCAAGACTTCCCCTTAACAAAACCATGCTGTGTCCGAGCTATAACTGAAGTCTTGTCTAAATGATCCTGCAGTGCTTCTTTAACCAGTGCCTCCATTAATTTTCCTGGAACAGAAGTTAAGCTCACAGGTCTATAATTACTTGTGTCAGCCTTTGATCCTCCTTTGTGAATTGGGATCACATTTGCACATTTCCAGTCTATGGGTACCTCCCCTGAGTCCAAGGAAGCTCTCATAATTATGGCTAAGGGTTTGCTTACTTCCTTTGCTGCCTCCTTTAATATAACTGGATAGATCCCATCCACCCCGGGTGCCTTTCTTGTGTTTATCTTCAAAAGTTTCTGCTCCACTTTACTCCCAGTTATTTCAAGATTCTGTAGCTTACTGCTAGAGTTGAATACACCTCTGGCATTCCTCTCGCTGAATAACTCCTCGTGTGTGAATGTCGATGCAAAATATTCATTTAGTTTGTTAGCTACCTGAGCAGGATCATCAACAGTTGACCCATCAATATCAAGTGGACCAATCTGATTCATCCCCTTCCTTCTAGAGTTTACATAAGTAAAGAACTCTTTGCTGTTTTTCTTTGCATCCCTTGCCAAGGATTTCTCGTAATCTGCCTTCGCCTGCCTAACCTCCTTTGTAAGTTGCATATCAACTTGTATCTATCATAGGCTTCTGTGTCATGTGTTAATTTGTAAGTATCCCATGCATTTTTCTTCTCTGCCATATGCCTCATTAGTTCATCTGACATCCATTTTGGCCTAAACCTTGAACAATATTTATTAGTTGGTATGTAAAGCCTAGTAGCTTCCAAGATAAGTTCTTTGAATGCTTCCCATTTTGAATTTGCTGTTGGTAACATCATCAGTTGGTCCCACTGTATAGAATTTAAATACTGTCTCAGTCCATCGTAGTCGCCTTTACGGAAGCAATAACCCTTCCCTTTACCCCTAGTTGTCACACATTGGTCTGAACTTTTGAAATTGTAAAGACCTTTTGTTAGAACTTTATGCAGAGTTATTACAAAAGATGTTTAAAATTCAAATGCAAATTTGAATTAGTTTGTAACCAGAAATTATTGCTGTGGTTCACAGTATTCTCCAAATGCATGCAGGAGGGGAGTATTCTGCAGTTATATTAAATATCATTTTGGAGGGTGGAATGTTGTTTGGTTTTTAGGAGCATTAGCAACTAAGGCCATATTGCTCCGGGGACATGCAGTGGTCATTCCCTGACCTTTCCGCATCTTCCGTATTTGGTGGTCACTGGCTTGAACCCCGGTCTAATCAAGAAGCGTGTGCTACACACTGCTGCTCCCGCGGAGGGTGGAATGTAATGTAGGCTGTCTCCTCAGAGTTGCAAAATAGTCCAAAGCATAATGAAGCTGAACAGGCCAATAAATATGGGTAAAATGTATGTTTTGTGGAATATCAAGGTCATGCACAATGCAGTTCCTGTAAATAAGTACCAGTTAAAAATGAACTTTTTTTTTTAGTGGAAATAAAGTTTGTCAAATCAATGAAAAATGAACAATGCAACGTTAGGAAAAAACAATTTTCTCAGCACAGAAGATGACAATATCATGAGAAGTTACTGAGATGTTTACAGGAAACCAATTTTTAATATCAGCTTAATTGAAAAATTTATATATAAATTACATTCATATCAGTTTTAGTTACCAAAAGATAGTTTACATACCCTGCAGTAAATTTTCACAAATAATGAAACATTGGGATAGTATGAAAGTGTGTGTGTGTGGGGGGGGGGGGGGATCAGGGTGTTAATCAATTAAGTAGAATAACAAAAAAAGTACTTACCAAATTTACAATCCTAATTATATTATTCCTAAACATCTTCTTGACTTTTTCTAACACACCGTGCTACTTTCCTCTTGAATTCAGTGTAGTTTTCCCTCCACTCTTTCTGAAACATAAACAGAATACACATTTTATAAAAACAAAATTTTTGACTGATGTGATTTATTTTTTTCCAAAACAGATAATTAAATAATTGTTCACAATGGATAAGTTGCTAAAAGGTTTCCATTTCTTCTTCTCTCTCTCTCTCTCTCTCTCTCTCTCTCTATATATATATATATATATATATATATATATATATATATATATATATATATTCTGCTTTACTTTTTTTTTTTTTTTTAATAAAGATGTGTAATTTAATACAAAGAAAAACAATATAGTTCTGAATAAACAAACACTACACTTAAATGCTGGTCTATCTTCAGTGGTGAATATGTAGTTTAGTTAACTCTCATTTTCATCTGCATTACTTTTATTCTTTGTTCATTTCCTTTACTTCAGTTTTCTAGAACAAACTTTTTTTTTAAATGCATTTCACAAACATCACAACCTGCAGAAGACCATAACAAGTTTCTTCTAATTTTTTAACCAATTCACGGCATCACCATTAAAAAATTTTTTATAACTTTCAAAATAAGTTTACATTTCAAATGCTAAAACTTGAGTATATTGCCATGTTATCTTAGTATTAGTCATAATGGTGCAAGGAAGTCCTAGGTTTCTGTTGCCTCATCAAGGAAAAAAAAATTAATCAAGAAAAATAAATAATGAAACAAACTACCTATTTGACTCCCTCCTTATACAGGAGTGTATCCTGCTGCCCTTTAAATTTTTTTAAACTGTCAGCCTCAACCACCCATGGAGGTAACTTATTCCAATAATTAATAACTCACTGGCTAAAAGAAAACTTCCTAAAATCCAGTCTAAATCTCTTTACACATAATTTGAATTCATGGGCCTTAGTTCTGGAATCATAACAGTGAACATTTCATTTTTACCTCTCAGAGTCTTATATGTCTCAATAAAATCTCTTCTAGTTTCCAAACTGCAGCTAACATATTCAGTCTTTCTTCACATGGATGCCCTTTTGCCAATCTCATTAGGAAAGCTACTCAACTTTGGACCCTTTCAAGAAACTGTCTTTTTTAGGTGTGGTATCCATATCAGAACACAGTATTCCATTTGTGGTCTTACAATTACCTCACACAGTGGAAGAATTATTAACTCCCCTATCCCTACAAGCAAATGTTCAATAAATCATGTTCAATAAGACTGGACACTACCAGCTTTCCTTGCTACTATATCTATATTGCTCAGAAAACTATGTCCGACCATATAATGCCCAGATATTTCTTCCTTTACTGTCTTTAGCTCAACTCCACCAATTAGGCAAGCTATTTTGGGGTTGCTATTCCTCAAGCACCTTACATTTTGCTGCATTAAAACATAGCTGCAACTTTCCTGATCACCTGTGAAGTCTAAGTCACCCTGAAGAAACTCTGCTTGGTGCTGATCATTAACTACTCTACTGATCTTGATGATATATAAAGCTTTAACATACATGCAGTTCTCACTTTACGAGTTCCCGGGTTTACGAGTTTTTCCCCCCCCCAAGTATCAACAAAATCAAAATTATGAACATTAATTGCAAAAAATGAATGTTAAACATTCACAAATACCGCATCCAAACCATGTGCGTAGCTATACAATACAGTGTACCCCACTTTACGATATTAATCAGTTCCAGAGACACCATCGTATCGTTAAAATATCGTAATATGAACCCAATAACACATTGTTTTTTGGTAATTCGTTTAAAGATCTCGGAAGTTGAAATTTTCGCTGTATAACTAAGCTATTTATCTCTCTAAAATATCATTTTTAAGGTCACGAGCATGACCTTAAGGCCATATAAAAGGTTGTGAGCGTGGTTTGTAAATTGTATTAGTTACCAATTCAAATCATTAAAATGAACTACACTTTCATTGTTATCATTCCATTATAAGAATCAATTTTAAATGCCTTTGTGATATTTTTCTAAAGTGCATTTCTGGAGGTCATGACCATAAAACAATAAAAACAAGTTTCACTTTCCAGTTTATTGGGCTTTTCTGTTACTGCAAGCAATTATAAACGGGTAGTAAACTCTATCTTCTTGCATTTGTGAAAATACCGACAGCTGGATTTGTGTGGTTTTTTTATGTTATTATGGTGAAATGTGAATCCCCTTTACTGAAATCTTCAATTGTATAAAAAATAAAAATGAATTTTCAGAATCTTCTCTTCATTCCTTTTTTTTAAGCTTCGTAAACTTGTTACTCCATGCGAATTGTGTTAGTTGCAATTTGTGTGTGCTGTTAAAAAATGCTTATGCATGCAATCGTGAAATTTATAATTAAAAGAGAAGATTATCTTGGAAACAAACACCTCTTGAAACGTTTCTGAAGAAGACGACTCCTTGTGCAACAAACTAACGAGTGCAGAGCCAATGATGAGTGATCAATGAGTGTGCATTTAGTTGATGATGAAGAATAAACATTCTTTAACATTTGTAAGTTGTAAATAATTTCTTTATTATAATTTGCTTGATTTTACAGGATACGTTTTCATTTCTTTCAATAAATCAATCTTTTTTTAAACAAACTAATTAGCTAACTAATTTCATTGTTCAGAACATAACACCTATTTTTAACCTTATGTCTATGGGAAATAAATTCCCGCTTTACAAGTGTGCGCTAGGAACGAATTAACTTGTAAAGTCGAGAACTACCTGTGCTGGAATGTAAAATAATGGAGTCAAAAGAATACATTTGTCAAAAAATTTAATTGTTTTGTTTGTATTTAATTGTAGCAACCAGGCTTGCACAAGATTTTCCTAATACAATTGTCGGGCCCTGTTTAAACCAATAATTACATCTTGTATTAGATGACAGCGTCAATGATGTAATAGAAATTAATTATTTAATTTTTTTAGATAACATTTATTTAATATATAACCAACATAACAAAAGTCAGTACGAATTAAAATCTGTAGCAAAAAAAAAAAATCTTGAAATTGAAAGTTCTTGGAGCTAGATGGGCACTGTATAGTTTTCACACTGTACTTGCTGTTTGGTGAGAATATTTAGTTTTACATCGCTATTTTTGATGAATAGAAGTATGACGGTTTGCCAAAAAACAAAAATTTCTTAAAATGATTTAGCATTAATTATTGACATTTTAAATGAATTTTCACTGCTTCCCAACTCATTACAATCAAGAGAAATAACAATATACATAGCAGATTAATTAATACAATCAATGCCATAAAATAAAGAAATAATGGTAAATATGAAGCAATTATTGAAAACATAAGCAATAATAAAATTGAACATTCCACCTGAATGGCAAACTAAATTCAAGTCTTCCTGAAGATAAGTTAATTGATAATTTAGTCAAATAAATGGACACAGCTTCTAAAAAATGGTCATATAAATGTTAAAAAAATGATTTTGACAAGAACAAATTATCTTTTAATGAGTTTTTAGAACTCATTAACATATTCAATCTAAATTCTGGGAATTCAGAAAACATTCTTTCTCCATGGAGAAAAGCAGATAAAAAAAAGAAGTTATAAAATATGAAGTTGATTTAAACAATTTCAAAGATTTTGTTAATATGAATAGAGAATCAAAAGCTCAAAGCCTTCGATCAACAATAATAAGAGAAAAAATGTGTAGATACAATTGCAACAGTAGCATGGAGGCTGAAAGATGTTTCAGCCATGTGAACATTATTTGTAATGAGAGGGGAAAAAAAAAAAAAAAAAAATGGGGGAAACCTGTAAATCAGTGTAATGCAGAGTATTATGTTAAAAGCCGATTAGAACATTGTTTGGTTGTAGATATGCACAGTCGAAGACATAAAAAAATATCCTACTCAGAAAATCAAATGAGTTATAGAAATATATTTAATAAACTATCCTTGATTTCTTTGGACAAATTGTATAAAAACATTGTTGAATAAAATGTGTAATTAATCTAATGTATAAAATGAAAAAAACAAACAGATATTCACACTATATGCAAAATTGACAATAAACAGCAAATTTATAATTCATTTTTTATCCCTTAAAATTTGTTTGCAGTGATTTTTGGATCTGGTGAGATTGGCTCTTAATTTCTCAGCTCATCACTGCTTCTATCCCTTCAATGTCATTAAGAAAAATCAGAAACAACACTAGTCCTGGTACTGATCTTTGGAGAACCCCAATCTGTATATTAGCCCAATCTGAAGGATAACCATTAATCATAATCCTCTGCATTCTGCAATGCAGCCATCCCACAATCCATCTAAGGATTTTCTCTGTAATTACGACATATTCCAGCAACCTTTCATATGAAACAAAGTCAAGTGTTTTGCTGAACTGCACTGCCCTCTTGATTCCATAATTTTCCCTACCAATGAGTGAGACTAACCAGTTGATAGTTACCCATTTCACTCTCAGAGCCACCTTTATATACTGACAATACTTTGGTACTACTTCAAAAAAATAATAATAAAATAAAATAAACAATAATAATGTTTCACACTTGGAGAGGCCGGGATTTAAATCCTATCAGTGAATGGAGGAATTTTTAAAGTACTCTTCGATCACAGCTATAGTTAGCTGAAGGAGCAGGTCTTCATCTTTTGTGGTCAGTGTGATCATTCCAAACCAAGAACTAAATATAGTTGCTCATCATAGCTTCATCTCACTTTCCCTATTTCCTATTCCCCATTGAATGTCCTGGCAGAATCTCTTCCCATGCAGTTCAACAACATCACCCAGATTTTGTCTGAAAACATTAGAGTGAGGGAACAAGTAATGGAACTTGACATACTGTATCCCATTTTAAAATACAGGCAACCCCCGTATAACACGGTACTTCTACAAGGTTTCGCTCTAACACAGTTTGAGAATAGGTGGAAATCTCACATAAAACGGTATTTTTGACCTTTTGTGCTGGGAAAACCCTGCTATTAAGTTAGATGTAATTTTCAATGTTTCCATTCCTTTTTGTGAATCCCTGCTAGTCGTTATCACCTTCGTGGTATTTTTCTAAAGCACATTTCTGGAGGTCACTTCCATAAAACAATTTGCAGTTTCTGGTTTATTGGTCTTTTCTGTTAGTGTAATCAATTATAAACGGGTAGTAAACTCTATCTTCTTGCATTTGCTATAGTACCGATAGCTGTGATTCTGTTGGTTTTCACATTATTATGGTGAAATGTGTGTCCCCTTCCTGAAATATTCAATCATATAAAAAACAAAATTTCAGAAACTCTTTACTCCATATCTCACTTGTATCGTGTTTGTTGCAACTAGTGCATGCCCAAGTTCTTTTTATTAACTGCTTATCACTTTTACTGTTTTAAATTTTACAAAAAAAAAAAAAAAAAGTCAGTGAATAGAAATATCAATTAGTATGTATATATTACAGGATGTATTAATTAAGCTATGTATGTAAGCGTAAATTTATTTTTATTTGCTAACTGGGAAACATTCTTCAGATTTTCACTTCTCATAAAATATAGTGGGGTCCACTACATTTTGTTGGGAGATCCCTGGGTTAGGTTCTGTGCTATTGAACTTGTGTTTGTTTGAGACCATAAAAAATATTGTGACTTCAAAGAGTGCAGTTAATGACTTTTAAAGAGAGCAGAAGGTACACAAAATCTAGATGCTGCAGAAGAGATTGTGCTTAGCAGCGATGAAGAGGAAGAAGGAAATTAAATGAACGTACATTTTCTGACATAAGGAAGGTTGATTCAGCCTTTTGATAACGATTTTGACATTAATCCCGCTTGTGATGTATGGCAGCAATGTAAATTTTTTTTCATGCAGGCACAGTCCCAAACCTTATCAACAGGTGCATCAGTTGTAGAAGTTGTTTTAATGTCGACATGTCTTGAAAATTGGCCCCATGGTTAGAAGGTTACACAACTGTGCTTTCCAAAGAAGGGTACAGTTATGCAAAAATTGATAGGTGCAAATGAAAAATTTTAGTGTATCAAAGTTTGGTATCCGCAGGGTTTTGAATGGCAAAGGAAAATTCCATGAAGCTGTTGCAAGTGGGCAGAAAACACTAAAGAAACTTAAACCTGCTCCAAGTCGAACAAGGGAGGTAGTACGAAAAGTGCAGTCGCTCATTGCCGGTAAAAATCCCAAAACCCAAAGAGCTATAGCATCATGTGTGGGAACCTCCCAGTCAACCGTTTGTCCCATAATCAACGAAAATTTGCAACTGGAGAAGAAGCACAAGGCCCACGTACACCATCAAAGAGCAAGGCACATTGCAGAGTGGTGGGTCAATTCACAAAAACTCTACGAAAAGTATCTGGCAGCTGAAAGTTGAAAATTCGTAGCAACATTGGACGAAGCGTGGGTATACCTCACCAACTGCAATAAAATTCGGACAATTTATTACCATCCACAGGGTGACAAGGCCTTTCCAACATGGGCACGTCAGTGCAAGGAATGTTTTGGCCGAGGTTTTATGGTTGTAGCTGGTTTTTGTTATAACGGCAAATTTCAGTTGCATCATTAGCCATTTTCAATCCACTGCAGGATGAAGACCTCTCCAGCAACTTTCCAGTTCCTTCTGTTTTGTGCAATGGCCATCCATTTACTACCCACAAACTCATGAATTTCATCTGTCCATCTCCGTTGTTGTCTTCCAGGTTTTCTCTTAGCTCCTCTTGGTACCATTCTGTTATTTTCTTAGTCCATCTGTCATCATGTCTTCAAGCTATGTGTCCTGCCCAAGACCATTTAGTTCTTTAGTTTTGATAAGAATGTCCTTTTCTTGAGTTTGCTGCCTAATCCATGTGTTTCTCTTCTTATCTAACAGTCTGATTCCCAATATAATTTGTTCCATTCTTCGCTGTGTAGTTCTCAGCTTCTCTTCCATTCTTTTGGTGAGTGCCCAAGTTTCACTTCCATAAGTCATGGTGGGGAGTATACATTGGTTCATTATTTTACATTTCAGACAAATTGGGATATTGCTCCTGAGTATGTGACTATATTTCCTGAATGCTATCCATCCAAAATTTATTCTTCTCTTGACTTCTCTCCATTTATCATTATTACAGCTAATGACTTGTCCCAGATAAGTATATGACTCCACCTTCTCAATTACTGCTCCTTCAATCATTATATCTCTTTCTGTGGCATACTTGTTCATCACTTTTGTTTTAGCCATATTCATCTTTAGTCCAAAATCCTTACTAACTCTGCATAACTGATTAAGATTTTCCTCTAATTCTTTGGGATCATGGCTTATGACCACAATGTCATCTGCAAATCTTAAATGGTTTAGGTACTCTCCATTCACATTGACTCCTTTCTGCGACCAGTCTAATCTTCTGAAAGCTTCCTCAAGGGCAGCAGTAAACAACTTCGGAGATATTGTGTCTCCTTGTTGAACTGCTTTCTCAATTTTTAAATTTATTACCGTCTTTGTCTAGTCTAGTCTAATAAAGGAGGTAGCATTCTCATATATTTTCTTCAAAATCATAATATATGGGGAATCTATGCCTTGTCTTTCCAGTGGCCAAAACATTGCCTTATGCTGTATGGAGTCAAATGCCTTTTCATAATCAACAAATGCCAGGCATAATGGTGTTTTATATTCATTTGCTTTCTCCATTAGCTGTGACATTACGTGAAGGTGATCCATAGTTGAGAATCCTGTCCTAAAGCCAGCTTGCTCTTTCGGTTGATTCTCATCAAGTATTCTTTCTAATCTGTTAGTAATGACCCTTGTGAACAACTTGTAGATGTGGGATAACAAGCTAATTGGTCTATAATTTCCAATTTATCTCCTTTCTTATGCAGCAAAACTATGATTGCATTATTCTACTCCTTAGGTGCCACACCTTTTCTAATGCATTTTGTGAAGAGTCTTGCCAGTTTTTGTCATGTCTCTTCCTCCCAATTTTAACAACTCCACAGTAACCATCTTCCCCCGGAGCTTTCTGATTCTTCATTTTCTTCAATGCATGTTCTACCTCATCAGGAAGAATATAAGGTATGTTGTATGTGTTACTAATTTGCGATCCATCTTCCCCACTGCTGGCATCATTCCCTCCTCGCTCCTTGTATAATTCTCTATACTAGTCTTCTGCTATTTGAATTATGCCTTCTCTACTATTCATAAGTACACCATTGCTATTCTTCAGTTTCAGTATCATTTGATTTTCTGTATTACTGCTCATGACTGCTGATTTAAATCCTTTGTTTTTCCTTAATGTTTGTTCTACTTTTCTTGTGTTAAATTTTCTTATGTCCTCTCTGAGTCTCTTTCTAATGGCTTTGCATAACTCAGTATACTCAATTTTCTCCCTGTCAGTGTTTTTCCTGCTCTTCATTTGTTGTCTTTGGTTCATCATGACAAGTGTTTCTTGACTGATTTTTTCTTTTTTGGATTTCTTTTTACCTATAGGTTTCTTGGGCTTTATCACTGAGTTGCACAGAGTAGCTAAAAACGTGAAAGTCAACTCAGTGTATTACCAGACTGAAGTTCTACAGCCGTTGTTTGAACGTGAAATACCCACATTGTACAGTTCTGACACCGAAAAGGTCTGGGTGCACCAGGATAAGGCATCAAACCACATGTCACGTTCCACCCGTGCTTTTTTGTTAATAATGGAAGCAGCGACAGGTATTTGTTCGATCCCGTTTGAAGATATACCTGTTAAATCACCTGACTCCGCACCCATGGATTTTTGCGCATTCGGACTTTTGAAAAGAGCTCTTGTGGAAAGTCTGACAGCAGGAATGGGACAAGATCGACTTGGCAGTTTTGCAGCGCACTTTACTTCAATGGAAATTGTGATGCCATGTGATAGTCCATGAGCAGGGAAAACAAATAGAATACAACCGGTGGCGGCGGCACAGAATTTCATAGTTTTAAAGGACTGTCAAAATCGTTATAAAAAGGCTGAATCAGCCCTCTGTATAAGTATCACAGTTTGTAAGTTTATTACTATTTTAAAAATAAAGTTAAAATATTAAGTTATTACTACTATAAAAATTAAGTTTCCGATAGTTATAAAAAAACAAAAATGGTGTATTTTTGTTAGCTTTTGGAACGTAATCCCCCTTTTTGTACTGGATCTTAATCCCGTATAACACTGTTTCGCGTTACACTAGATTTTGTAGAAACCAAACTACCGTGTTATACGAGGCTTACCTGCAATTTTCAATCAAATAAAATAGTTTTTGGAATTTT
This sequence comes from Mastigoproctus giganteus, assembly GCF_048544385.1. NCBI lineage: Eukaryota > Metazoa > Arthropoda > Arachnida > Uropygi > Thelyphonidae > Mastigoproctus > Mastigoproctus giganteus. The sequence goes on from NC_143575.1 coordinate 213,084,993, forward strand.
CACTCAACGTTACCAAGAAAGGCATTCACTATAAGGCAAATGACTGCCAGCCATTCTGCTCAGTAGCAGTCATTTGTCTTCCAGTTTTTGTGAAGCCATGATCTGCCAAGACTGGTTTAAACCTGTAAACAAATAAATGTTGCCTTCTGCTTTTGTATCAGGCAATTTCATTAAGAAACACAGGTCGTATGAGCACTGCTGGGGTGCTGCTCAGTTCTGGGGTTAGGGAAACCCACCAAGGGTCAACAAGTTGTTGTTGTTATTTGGTTTTTAGGCCATATTGCTCCGAAGATATGTGGTGGTCATTCCCTGACCTTTCCGCATCCGGTGGTCACAGGCTCGAACCCCGGTCTAATCAAGAAGTGTGTGCTACGCACTGCCACTCCTGCCAACGGAGGCGCCTTGGTCAACAAGTGCTAAGGATGTATAGTTTTTCTGCTTTACTGGATTCCAAAGCTCCCCCACCATGCTCCCCCACCTTAAAGATAAGTACAGTTTATGCTAGAAGTGCAGGAGGAAAATATCTTAATTGTTTATTACAAAACCATCTGTATGTCAACTTTCACTTCTGCAGACAATTTTGGAAATTAGATTGTATATGCCCAAAGGTGACATCTTAAGAATTAAATGTTTTAATTTGTCCGATGCTTAGTAACTACCAATTTCTTGTTAAAGGCAAAGCAATCCACCAGTAGGTCTAAAACTGCTTCAAACTAAAAATTCATGTAAACACAACTGATAAATTTTTTCCCGGCATGTCACACATCAGTTATTAATAATATATTAATAAACTTAGAAATATAAAATTATGTATATTTCGAAATTTACACGTGCGCACACAGTAGTAAAATATAACAGTTAAGAAGCAAAATAAGCAGAAAAAGGAAAATAACAAAAGTTATAGTACGTCTAATGCTCCAAAACACTCAGTGCAGCAGTAAAGGAAGCAAAAGAATATAAATAATGTGTCGTTTGTAGAATAAATAAAGTGTCTGTGAAAATGGAAATGAAAAATATACTGGTGCTTGAACTAAGAGAAGTTTAAGGGATAGTAGAAAGTGGAAGTGAAGTAGTGGTTAAACAGGTGAAAGAATTTGAAAAATCTAGTGCAAAAATGAACTGGGACTGAGTAGGAAAAAAATAAAAATAATAATATATAAGTAAATAAATAAATAACACTATATTCAGATATGGGAGGGCAATTTTAGCAAGAGGTCAAATCAGGGGATGGGAAATATGCAAACTCTGATTATAGTAGATGAAAATATGAGACATGGCCAGGAAATTCATCAGGGGACTACTCCTGACCATGTATCAGGCACTGTGTTCCAAAACTTGTCTGTAGTATTAGAAAAAGGGGGACAAATATGCAGCCTTTTATCATAATACTAGAGGACAAAGTAGTCCCTATGCAGTGTAAAAAATGTAAATTAAAATAAATACAAATTTACAAAAGTGTGATGTGGAATATAATACAAATTTATGTGAAGTGCAGAAGGGGTGAAAGGTAATGAAAAAGTATCGACAAGCAAATGATGTAGGGAATGGTAAATTCTAGGGTAGGGGAAGGGGAGAAAAGAAGTTCAAAAGAAGGCGAAAATAGCGATAGGATTGAGGATAGACAGTGTTCTGTTTGTATCACCCTCGTATTGTGTATTTTTCATTTCTATTTTCACAGACACTATTTATTCTACAAACCACACATTATTTATTTATTTATATATATATATATACACACACACACACACACACACACACACACACACACACACACACATATATATATACATATATATATATATATAAATAAAAATATAAATATATATATAAAAATTGTGTGAAAAAAAAACTATTCAATTTTTCTTCCTGGGTATCCAATAAATTGGGGAAAAAAAAAAAAAAAAGTCATAATACAACAGAACAGAAGCAATACTTACTCAAGTATTTACTTTGAGTGCATCAAACTAAAACAACCCAGACACATCACAGCTGTCCTTCAGTCTTCACAATGTTTTCAGCTGCTTGGTTTTGGCTGCCCCCCTCCTGGCTGACATTTCTTTAGCATCTTTGTGTGACAATGCTCCTGGGAAAGCACTGTCATCTACATTTGAAAGTTTTATGATTGCTTCCCAAAATTGTCAGCTCAGACCTGAACGTTTTGTATATTATAGCTAACCCACATCAGATATTTCCCTCAAACTCTCTACACATAACCAAATAAGATTTTATCATTATCCGAAATGGGGAAGTAAGTTTGTCCTTCAGCCAGTGAGTTAATTATTGGAATAAGTTAAAGGAAGACAGTTTGGGAAATTCAAAGCTCAGCTGGCTTAATACCTATACATATATATATATTACTGAAATAGTGAAATGGTGTAGCCTTCTGAAGAAATACCATTTCCTATATATCAGCCAGTTACGTGTAATTACATTAATATATGACACAGAAAGAGTAACATGTAAGATAATGTGTTGTAATTCTTTTATTTTTTGCAAATTAACCTTATAGGCCTGCATGTTCTCTCTATACGTTATACTGTATTTCTTTGATTCTAAGATGCACTTTTTCCCCCTATAAACATCTCTAAAAACAGGATGCATCTTACGACCGCAGTTTTTTTTTTTTTTAAATTTTCCTGCACTTTGCACAGCACCACACGTTTTGTTTTTAAGTGGAAACCCAGTCTCCAAGTTTGACCTTTACTGCATTCTCTAATTCCAATGGAGAATAAAGTGGCGTGGGTGATTTCACGGAAGCTACCGTTATTTTATTATAGTGGAGCTCACTCAGTGAAAACTAGGAAGTTTTGTTTGTATCTTCGAAAGTACGTAAGTGGAGTTACTGTATTTCGTTAATTTTGATCCCTTATTGCACATTAAAATGTTAAAAAGATAGCACTACGAAGCCGCATTGAACCAAAAAGTTATTGTGTATGCAAAAGAACATGGAAATAGAGCTGCGGGTCGACGTTTTGACATTAGTGAAATAAATTTTTGTCGTTGGAGAAATGATCGCAATTACATATTTTCGTGCAAAGCAACAACCAAGTGCTTTACAGGCCTAAGAAAGGAAGATTTCCACAAGTCGATGAAGACTGTGATATGTTTTGTAACGGAGATACGCGCAAAAGGATTACCCATCACTTGACAATCCATGCAATTGAAACTGGAGAAATTGCCAAGTCCCTCGGAACAGAGAAAATAATTTTTAAAGACAGTCACGGCTGGTGCGACAGATTCATGCGTCGTAGTGGATTATCGTTAAGGCACCAAACATTTATCTGTCAAAAAATTCCTGTAGACTTTCAACAGAAGCTGATTAACTTTCAGCGACAGGTGATGAAATTAAGGAAAAAAAGAAACTGAGTTTAGTCAAATTGGAAATGCTGATGAAACCCCGTCTTCTTCGATATGCCTCAAAATTACACCATCAATGCTAAAGAAATCAAGATAATAAGCACGGGCTACAAAAAGCAGCGTATCACCGCTGATGGTCAAAGGCTGCCACCATATTTAATTTTAAATTGAAAAACCATACTGAAGAATGAAATTTTTCCCAAAGATGTTATTGTGCGTGCACAAAAAAAATGGATGGATGTCGGCAGAGCTTATGGAAGACTGGCTAAATGTTGTGTGGAATAGACATCTTGGAAGTCTTCGTAACCCACCTAGCATGCTAGTACTTGATGCATTTCGTGGACATTTGTCCGAACGGGTCGAAAATAAAATCATGCAAAAACGTGGCGACTTGATTGTGATTCCTGGTGGTATGACTAGCCAACTGCAGCCACTCGACGTTTCAGTCAACAAACCATTTAAAGATTACTTGAGAAAGGAATATGAATTCGAGCTGTTGACCGACAACCTTCCGCTGACATCTTCCGGAAAAATTAAGTGCTGGCATCAAAATTGGCAGAATGGGTATCAACAGCTTGGAAGCTGATCCCAGAAAGAATAGTCAAGCACTCGTTTAAAAAATGTTGCATCACCAACTCTCTCAATGGCTCAGAAGAATCTGACCCTGAATGTGAAGTAGACTCTGATATCAATGGCACAGAAAATTCAGAAGGAAGTGATGAATAACATACCTACTGATAAATACCAGTATTATTGTTGTTAGTAAATTGAATTCAATTATAATAAAAATATTTGTTAGATTTATTTTAGTGTTTTATTTTATTTTATTTTATTTTCTTAGAATCAAAGCTTTTTTTTCTGAAATTAAGGTGCATCTTACAATCGATGGAGTCTTAGAATCGAAGAAATACGGTAATTTAATTTAATAAAAATTAACATATTAAAGCACATACAGCCATTTCCTCATTAACACTACTATGTCCAGGCCTTAGCCAATGCGAACAGGAAATTACACTCCTGAACAATCAGAGTACACACTTTGTAGTCTTCAATTATATACTTTTCAGTTTCATTCTACTAAATATTAACTGTTCTGAGCTTTTAGTGTCCTGAGAGCACATAACATTTAGACCAAACATATCAATAATAAATAATAAAGAATATTTACTTACTTCAAACTACCTCTGTAGCACAATGCAAGATTTTGCTTGTGTTGTGCTACAAAGACAGGCTTGCTCTATGACTGGATGCACACTTAAAACCAGTAAATACAAAAAGGCTAATACATTTTATTTAATTAAATGGTATATAATTAATAATACAGCTGAAACCCAATTTGTTAGAATTCGATTTTGCTTATAACACGATGCAAGCATGCTACCATTTTTTGTCAGTTGAAATGTGTTTTTAGTCACTGAAGATCAACATTTTAGATTCCTTGCGAACATGTGCCAATATTTTCAGTTTAACACGAATCCATGATATGCATCATCTTTTGATTTCGCTAGGAACAATAATAAACAACTTGTAACTTTACTTGTTGACTTGTATTGCAGAGGCACTCATTGGTTTGAAAACTGGACTTAAATTTCTTGAAACAGAAAAGGTAAATTCCCTTTCAATTTTACAGTTAAAACGCCTGATAAAACTCCAGTTTATGGGGGCACCTCCATACTTGACAAGAAAGAGAGGATGAAGGCACCTCCCACTCACTGCTTTAGTGTTGTTTAGTGCTGATGTCCAAGCACTAAACACAACAAAACAAAGCAAATGATAATTTCGCATTTACCACTAAAATCAGAAGTGAATTTGCATCAATCAAACAATCAGAAAGGCAAATTATGCATTCACAATAATCAGCCAATCACAGAACTCGACAGGACAATCACACTGTCTTTCGACAAAGTGGTAACAAGGTGCTTCTATAAAATGAAGATCAGCCGCGTGACTTTTATTAGACATAATATAACAATTATAGCGCAAAACAAGAGAAGAGCAAAATTGATAGTACATATAAAGTTTGAATGCTGAAAAATAGCTAGAATTTTCTAACGTGACCTCGCTTATATCACAATGTGATTCTTTGTACCCCGAACATCGCGTTATAATGGCTTTAACCTGTATATATAATTAAATATGTGATTAATATGAATATATGTTATATATATTAATTATATGAACTATAAAAAAAAATTTGGAAAGGGAAAAGGAAGATAGAGGGAAAATTATGGACAAGGGCCACTGATAGACAGAAAGCACCTAATGACTATAATGTATATAAGTGTTATGTATTGATAAAAGTTTTGGAGAAAAGAAAAGAAAAAGGATAATGGGGGAAAGACAAAATGAGTGAGAGGAGGTAGTATAGTTATAGAAAAAGTAGAGTTCAGAAATTTAAAGATAAAAAGCATAATAAAAGATAAAAATAATACATTTTAAACATAAGATAGATATATATACACATATTTAAGTATACCGCCACATATCAAACAATCCTGGCATCTCTTCAAGTGTCAACCACCAGAACTGCACGAAAAAAAATTACAATATAGTGTCCTCTCTTTCTAACATAAAGTACATACCATAACAAAGTAAAATTAATAAGGAGAATTAAGGGAAATGAGAAGGGATTAAATTTAGAGCAGAACAAAGTAAAGATATAAAATAAGGGGTATAAGGGAGGATATATAAAGCAAGCATATAATTTATGGTTGACAACAGAAAAACAAAAGAAAAATATATAGACAGCTAAAGAAAATTAAAACAGAACATAAGAACGAGCCTGGAATTGAAAGCAGTACATGTATTATATGGATAATGAAAAACTAAAGAAAATATGGACAAAACGGTTACAGAAGAGAACTTACCTAATATGACTGAAATAATCGCAGGACGGGAACAGGAGTCAAAAGAACTATGCGGGTGAATGCAAACTATTTAAGGATGATGACAGTGGTGACCTCAAACTGCCAAAAATACACATGGGAGGAAAACATATCTAAATAATATTTGAATATAATAAACGAAATGCAAAAGTACTATGAATTAAATGACAGAAAGAGAAATAATTTAGACTGGCACCCGAGCCGAACGCTGTGGTCAAAATATTTGAAATACCACCAAAAAAGATGCCGTTATCCTACCATAACAAATCAATCAAAAGGGTTGGGGAAAAGACACCCAGTGGATAAAGTTACACTGTTCAGTATTCATGCACAAACATTCTGCAAATTGCATTCATAAGTACATGTTTTATTTAATTATGAAAAAAAAAAAAAAAAATATATATATATATATATATTCATCCTAATTGTAGCATTTACTTGTTTTGTGATAAATTGTTTGGTTTGGTATGTGAATGAGACTAAGAAAGGAAAGAAAGATTCAGAGTTGCCAGCCTCAGTCTCTGAAACTCCCAGTCTGTCTCTTCTGAAATCCCCCCAACAAAAAAAAAAAAAGCCAAAAAACTTTTCTAGAACCCTTCTAGCCTCACTTAATCTTGTCCACATTGTACTAAATTATTACATTATACTATGCTTTTATAATATTTTTTTCAATTGATTCCATAGCCAAGAAGAGATATGTCAATCAAAAACAAAAATCTGTCATTCTTTTTTAAACATAGCCATTGACAGAATAAATAAATATAGGTTTAACACAGACAAACAAATTTTATTTCTTTATAAAAACCACTATTGTTATCAGAGTCAATTTTTTTCCCACAATAATACAGTACTGACATTCCTAAATTCAGCAACTTTTGAATTTCTTTATATCAAAAATCAGAAATTTAAAATACAAGGAGTGTTGGAAAAGTTCGTGACCTGAGTATGAAGGATTTATTGAGTCCAGTAACATGTTACTTTTCAAGTGTACTGACTAATTGCCTTTGAAGTCAATACACTTTTGCCACCAATACTAACAATGCACTGATTCCAGCTACAAAGAAAGTTCTCTTGGGCCTCCAAGAATGCATCCACTGCAGCAATGACTTCACTGTTGGTGGGAAAAATAGATGCCAGCCAAATATTTTTTTCAAATTAGGAAATAGGGGAGTCCAATGGTGCCACATCTGATGAACATGGGGGATGGTCCAAATTTTAAAGCTGCACTCATGCAGTGCAGCCATAGCAATGACAGACATGCAAACAGGTGCATTGTCCTGGTGGAACAAGACTCCTTTGCTGAGTTCTCCCTCAGTATTTGTCTTGGATGTTTTCATGCAAATGTCTCAAGGTCTGTGTAATATGCCTCTGATTGTCTAACCTTTCTGAAAATAATCAAATATTAACACTCCATCAACAAAATATCCATCCCAAAATAAATGTATGCCATCACTTTGCCAGCAGAAGGAATAAACTTTGCTTTCTTTGGAAGAGGAGAAAGGCTTTCTACTGTTTGGATTGCTCCTTTCTGTCTGGCTGAAATTAATGGATCCACATCTCATCCATGGTCACAAACTTTTCAATGATATTTGAAAACAATGCAAATGTTCACTTGACAACTCTTGTGTGTTTCTGATCTGCTGTCAAACTTTGGGACCCATCATGCTGACACCTTTTTCATAGCAAGAACCTCTGTTATTATGTGGTACACACATTGAGATGAAATGCACAAGATGCTGACAAGGTGCCAAACTGATCATGCATACTCTCAGCAACTTCTGGAGTGACAAAAATTGCAGGTCATCCACAGCATGGGTCATCTTCCAGGCTCTCCTTCCATCATTTAAATTCTGCTGCCCACTTCTCAACCATGCAATAGGAGGAAGGGGCATCTGCCCCAATGTTGTAAGTATATCCTCATGAACTGCATTTGGCATTAGTCCCTTTTCCCCCAAATATTGGATGATAACTGCGTGGCAACTGATTTTGTCCATCTTTTCTCATTCTTTGTTGACTTCAGAACCTGTAATTACAAAAGGCATGAAATGAAAGTGCATGAAATTTGGTGAGTAACTATTTGAAGTGTTATGCATTTAAGTACAGAAATTTTTAATACTGTACCAATAACCTTTCATACTTAGGAAAAATGAATTTATTACACAGGAATGATTATTTTTATTTTCCATCAAAGACTGTTCTTCTATTCAAGCATCTGCCATGAATAAATAAGGCTTTTAGAAATTACAAAAAGAGATTTCTTATTTTACTATTATAGCTCTAAATAACTTTTCATATTTTCTTACCACATAAAAGCTGTTATTTTATTTTGGTTTTTAGGAGCATTAGCAACTAAGGCCATATTGCTCCGGGATATGCGGTGGTCATTCCCTGACCTTTCCGCATCCTCCGTATTTGGTCCACATAAAAGCAACAACTTTATAACAGTGATGTTCTTTCCAAACAATGAAAAAAAATCTTGTTATGCTGTGGCACAAACAATAAGCAAAAGTTGCTCTGCTGATTATATCAATGCTAAGACTTAATGAATCACTGATGAGTGGGTGACAGATTCTCTAATTATTCATTACTACACAATACAAAGCAACACATGATACTTCCCTTATGTTATTTTACTTTCCAAACAAAGTGAGAGAATTAGTTGTGATGAAAAATAACATCAAACAGGTATGAATTGCAGTGGCCATTACTCAATTTGTGCTCAAGTAGAGACTTCATCTGAAAAATGACTGAGCCCCTTGAAAGGATCCAAAGACGGGCAACTCACATGGTGAGATTGGCAAAAGGGCAACCATATAAGGAAAGACTGATTATGTGGGCTACAGAGTTTGGCAACCAGACAACTCAGAGGTGACCTGACTGAGGTTTATAAGCCTCTGAGAGAGGTTAGTAAAATGAAGGTGATATTTTCACAATTATGGAATTCCAGAACTAGGGGCCATAAATTCAAGTTACAGGAGAAGAGGTTTAGACTAGATTGTAGAAAGTTTTCTTTTTGGCCAGCAAATCATTGACTGCTAGAACAAGTTACCTTTGCAGGCAGCTGAGGCAGACAATTTGAATAAATTCAAATATCAACTGGATAGTTACCTATGTGAGGAGAAAGAGCACATAATTTGTATTTTCTTATCTACTTTTTTTTTTTTTTTTTTTGCCAGTGCAGCAAGACTTGTGGGAGTCTTGCAGATGGAATCTAGCAGATTCAAATGTTTTAATGAGATGTCAGCAGCTATGTCATGGATTTAGCTAGACTCAAATCCTTCCCTAAGTCATCCAGCTGTTGATGATTAGGAAATGTGGCAGATTTTGAAGACTGGAAGGAGGATTGGGAATTGACAGGCCTTCAATGTGCAGCACTGAAGCAACAGAGAGAATAGCATGATGGGTTACATTACAACTTTTTAATCCACCATCTTTATAAACTTTGACATATCCATTAGACAAAACTAGAAATCATAATGATGGTTTGTGTAATAAGGGCATACACTTATGACCATCACAAAACCACCCCTCTAACATTGACTTGTAACTACCACAGCAGAAATGAGGTGTCCTAAGTTGTCATAATCACCCATAGGTATTCTAGAACAGGCTTCATATGCACTGCAAAACTTGCACCACAAATTAAGTTGTGTTTCATTTGCTTCAGACTTAAAATATCCACATATAGTTCAAGATTTATTTTATTGCAGAATGACTCTGAAATAACTTACAACTTCGTTTGGTAGCCATAGCAGATTCAAAATAAAAATAACCTTACACAAATAATACAGGCTCCTATATATCAAAATATTGGCATACACATATGTTATATCATAAAAAACACAAACCTTCAATTGCTTTCAAAATAATGGCACAAATACATATAAGTAGTTAAATACACATATACAAACTTTTTTGTTACACTGTATTTAAATACAGCACTGGTTCAGGATGAAAAGCAAAAACTTTACATAATTGTATAGCCACTGATTTTTTTCAGCTGTTTTATATCCATTATTTCTTGTCCACATTTCTATTTTATTTATGAATAGTTATAACTGCCACTTAGGGCGGAAACACACTATTATCACTTCACGAGACTTCACTCGTATACATATCAAACGTCAAATGTGGGGAGCTATTTTACCAATAGTTTATTGCTCGGAGACGCAGTGTTCTAATTGGCTGTATTCACAAGATAACATGTCGGACTTCAAGGCCGAATGACATTGTCAGGAAGTCAAATTTTTCTGTTCGAACATAAATTTCATTAGATGTGACAAGAGGAAAATGGAAAAAATGCTAATAGAAAATTAAATTAGAAGTAAATAATCTGTTTTCAACACACAAGTAAGAATATCCGAAAACAAATAACAACAACATCAAGGACATTGCTCCTGTGCCTATTACGAAGCACCCTCCACTTCCACCAGCTACTCGGCATACTCACCAAAAAGGTCCAGTCACAGGGACACTCAAAAATGGTCAAAGGAGGAAAATAGACCAACAGAATTACAAATTGAGAGGACAAACAAGTCAATCATTTCAATTTGCACAACTCATAACAATTTCTTACAAGTTCAATTTTTAGGGTTGAGAAGTAGTTTTTTGTTGTTATTAAATTTCATTAAAAATTTGTTTCATATTTTGATAGAATAAGTCCTTATTCAAAATTAAATTTGCAGTATTTCAACTTTCCTTTAACATAACTAATTTTTCTTTAGCACTGATTGAATTTCGAAATTGTGTGTTTTGCCCTTGAATGTCATCCTTAATTAGAATATACAGTATAGGAAATTAAATTCTTCTTTATTCATTAGCATTGGCATAAGATGCAAGAAAGCAAGCTTATATAGCATCAGCCAAAGAGAAAAAAAAAAAAAAAAAAACCCTCCCATTTCACCCATCCATTCACTCCAAATGTTTGTTAAGTTCTGCCTTGAATTTATATAAGCTATCAACTTCTACAATGAAAGATGGAAGTTTGTTCCAGCAACCAACCACCCGCTGACTAAAGGCAAACTTCCGCACATCTATCCTACAACTGTTTTTCCTCAATTGGAATTTATGCCCTCTCAGGCATTTATGCCCTCTCTTATCCAGAGCAAGAGGAAGAATCCCATCTGCATTGAGCATGCTCAAACCATTCAAGGCTTTATACACCTCAATCAGATCACCTCGCCAGTGCCTAGTCTCCAGACACTGTAATTTGCAAAACATAAGCCTTTCTTCATACGAGCAATCCTTTGTTCCATTCACTGATCTTGTTGCACTTCTCTGCACTCGTTCCAACAGCTCTACATCCTTCTTAAAATGAGGTCTCCAAACCTGTATACAGTACTCAAGGTGTAGCCTGACCATTGCCTTATAGAAGGGGATAATCACCTCCTTATCCCTGCTAGAAAAATTCCTGTATATCATTGACAAGACACCATGAGCTACTCTTGCAGACCGTCTGCACTGCTCAGAAAACTTCATATCTACATGCAAAATTATCCCCAGGTCCTTTTCATTCTCTACCATTGTCAGTGTGGTACCACAGAGTTGATACATTACTCTAGGATTACTGATTCCCATATGTAGTACTTTACATTTGTCAATGTTAAACTTCACTTGCTACCTCAGCCCATCTGCTCAACATTTCCAGATCCTGTTGCAGCAGTGTACTGTCATTAGTGTCATTAACAACCCTGCAAACCTTCGTATTGTCTACAAACTTGGACTTTAAGCCTGATATACCATTATCAATATCATTTATAAATACAGAAAACAACAATGGACCCAACACTGAACCCTGAGGGACTCCACTAATAACATTAGTCCACGAAGAGCAGTGTCCATTGATTACCACTTTGTCTTCTCCCACTTTTTTTTTTTTTTTTTTTTTTTTTGATTTGGTAGTTGTTGGCGCATCGGCTTCTGTGGCCATATTGCACCTCCCAAGGTTTTTGCAGTACTTTGATCCAAGCCCGAGGCGGGAATCGAACCCGCGACCTTTGGGTTGCCGGGCAGGTACTTTACCCACTCGGCTAGCCCGGTCGGCTTTCTCCCACTTAACCATCCCTTTATCCATAGCAGCAATTTGCCTCCAACGCTACACTGCTCCAATTTGTGCAGCAGTCTTCCATGTGCAACAGTATCAAAGGCTTTTCTAAGATCCAAATACAGTCCATTCCGGTTATTTGGGACACATCGGGACTAGTGCATTTTGGCCCGATTAAGCAGCTGCCCCAATTATCCGAAGTTTTCTGTAAATAGTTAAAAATGCAATGTACCCCCCTACAGTTGGTTCACTGTACAATCAAATCACGTTATGACGAATTCAACATAGTAAAGTACCATTCACTATACAATGTGCGGTAAGCACCGGTAATTGTGATCACGTTTGTGAATTGAATTTTAATTCTATTATTCAGCGATTCTAATTAGCGAAAATAGGAGGAATGTTATCCACAGTCTATAAAAGCAAAGATAATTAAGCATAAATTTACCCTTTATTACCTTACCAATTAAAAAATTAAACGATACGTGAAAATCGGAAGAATATACGTGATAATCGGAATAATTAACAAGTACTGGAATATGTACATACTAACTAGTTGACATTTCTGTTCACTGACATTTGTAGGTGGGGGTTAAAATTTAAACAGTAAAAAGATAAGCAATCAATAACAAAGAGCACGGCACATACAAATTGCAAGTAACATGATACACGCAAGTGAGAACGGAGTAACCAATTACGAAGCTTAAAAAATAGGAATGAAGAGAAGATTTTGAAAATTAATTTTTTTTATATGATCGAAGATTTCATGTTAGTGTAAACATGTTTCATCATAATAACCCACAGAATTCCAGCTGTCGGTATTATCGCAAATTCAGTAAGATCAAGTTTACTATTCGTTTATGATAGATTGCACTAACAGAAAAGCCCAATAAACAGGTGACTGCTAATTGTTTTATTGTTGTGACCTCCAGAATTTCGATCGAAACACGTGGTACCGCCTGAGGCAATCGTAGGGTAATTTTCAGTGCTGTGGTCTCCTGCCCCGATTAAACGGCATGCTGTCCTAATTAAGTGAAGTAAACCCTGGCTATTTTCTCGATTGGTTTCTGTTTTTTAAGATTTGCCCCAAATAAACGGTTGCCCCGATTAACCAGTGGCCCAAATAACCGGAATCCACTGTATATGATACCAAAGTTATTCTTTGCATCCAGTTCCTTTGTGACTACATCATAGTATCCAATCAAATAAGTCAGACAAGACTTCCCCCTTAACAAACCAATGCTGTGTGTCTGATCTATAACTGAAGTCTTGTCTAGATGATCCTGCAATGCTTCTTTAACCAGTGCTTCCATTAATTTCCAACAGAAGTTAAACTAACAGGTCTGCAATTATCTGTCTCCCCCTTTGATCCTCCTTTGGACTGGGGTCACATTTGCACATTCCAGTCCATGGGTACCTCGCCTGAGTCCAGGGAAGCTCTCATAATTATGGCTAAGGGTTTGCTTACTTCCTTTGCCGCCTCCTTTAATATAACTGGATAGATTTCATCCACCCCCAGGTGCCTTTGTGTTTGTTTATCTTCAACAATTTCTCCTCCACTTTACTCTCAGTTATTACAAGATTATCTAGCTTACTACCAGAGTTGAATACACCTCTGGCATAACTCCTCATGTGTGAATGTCAATGCAAAATATTCATTTAGTTTGTTAGCTACCTGAGCAGGATCACCAACAGTTGAACCATCAATATCAAGTGGACCAATCTAATTCATCCCCTTTCTTTCTAGAGTTTACATAAGTAAAGAACTCTTTGCAGTTTTTCTTTGCATCCTTTGCCAAAGATTTCTTGTAATCTGCCTTCGCCTGCCTAACCTCCTTTGTAACTTGGTTACAAACCAGCTTATATCTATCATAGGCTTGGCTTCTGTCACATGTTAATTTATACGTATCCCATGCATTTTCCTTCTCTGTCACATGTCTAATTAGTTCAACTGACATCCATTTAGGCCTAAATCCTGAACAATATTTCTTTCTTGGTATGAAAAGCCTAGTAGCTTCCAAGATTAATTCTTTGAATGCTTCCCATTTTGAATTTGCTGTTGGTAACATCATCAGTTGGTCCCACCGTATAGAATTTAAATACGGTCTCAGACCACTGTAGTCACCTTTACGAAAGCAAAAACCCTTCCCTTTATCCTTGATGGTAGTTACCTCTGAGTAAATGCCACTTCAGTACACTGATCACTGCCACCTAGTGGATCCTTTATCTGCAGATTTTTGATGCATGAAGAATCACTACTGATAATCAGATCACAAGTATTACTCCCTCTAGTTGCCTCCCGAACATGCTGCTGTAGAAAACAATCATCCAATAAATCCACAAAAGCCTTGCTAGTGTGTGAGTGACCAACCCATAAATTCCAGTCAATATCCGGGAAATTAAAATACCCCACACTAATTTACTGGCCCACTATTTTTCTGCACAATTGCTCATTATACTCATCAGATTCATTAGGCCTATAACAAACACCTACTCTCATTTTTCCTTTCCCAGTGCTTATGTCACACCAAACAAACTCACTCAACATTGCATTGTCCACCCACATCAAATGAATGCACTTCCTTAGATTTTGTGTGTTTCTTAACTAACAGCATAACCCCTCCTCCCTGTCCATCCTTTCTGTACACATTGTACTCCCCAAATTCCAGTTCTGCACTGCTTATGTCTGTGTGACACCAATGTGTCTGATATCCCAACAATATCTGCCTTTGATGTCTTGACTAGCTCATCAAATTTATTAACTATTCTCCTAGCATTGGTGTACATGCAAGTATACATGCACCTGTTTCTACTCTTAGTTACCCTAACACAGCCCATGTATTTACTTGTTCCACTATGACTCCCAGCAGTCCCAGAAATTCCCATTGCCTTGCTTTCCAGGTTGCTGCTCAATTGCATTTCAATAGAAATAGTGCAAATTTCACTTTTACCTCTGCCAGTGGCTACTGTTAATCTATTAGTCCATGTATCCCCTCCCCAAGCTAGCAGTTCTCTGTCCCACCTAACTCTGCCTCGATAGCATCAGCAAATATTCTTGCACCCTTTCTATTTAAGTGTATCCCATCCCTTAGAAACAGTCTCCTGTTAACAAATACAGACCAGGCTGAGAAAAATTCTACCCCTTGAGCTTTGCACAATCTTTCCAGGGCCTAATTAACCGACAAGGCTCTCATCATATACTCCCTCCTATCATTGTTGTTGTTGTTATTTGGTTTTTAGGAGCATTAGCAACTAAGGCCATATTGCTCAGGGAATATGCGGTGGTCATTCCCTGACCTTTCCGCATCCTCCATATTTGGTGGTGACGGGCTCAAACCACGGTCTAATCAAGAAGAGTGTGCTACTTCTTGATTAGACCTCCTGGCTACGGAGGCGCCCCTCCTTTCGTGTCTGGGCAGAATTGCAGACACTTTCAAATTGAATCCTAACTCGCGGCTTTTTTTTTCAGCATTGTCTTGTACTTGTTAAATAATTCTGCAGGTCTCCTACTCTTAATATCATTAGTGCCAACGTGTACAACAATATCACCCGTTGTGCCCTTAAACGATGATACCTACCCTACAGCGTCATCAACCTTTGCCCCTGGCAGACATACCCTGGTCCTGCTCCATCTATCCTTTTTGCACAAAATGTTCCCCGTTTCCTTGACAATAGAGTCACCTACAACAACTAGTTCCTTTGGGACCGGCGCATTCTGCTTTGGGGGTTGCTGCTGTGTTACGTAATATTCGAGTGCAAGCTCTGGCATTGATGTTGGCAGCTGAGAGCTTGATGGGCTCCTCAATTTAAATCCTTCGAGGGTATCCACCCTGTCCTTCAAGCTCTCATATAAGCCCATAACAATGCTGAGTTGGTGCCTGATTTCCTCGCACCCCTTACATCACGCACACACAAAGACATTCCCCTTGGCAATATCATGTCCCGTTCCTGATTGCTCCACAAATATCAAACAAGCAGTGCATTTCAATAGACTGATTCAGAGGACAACCGCCTCCCCACAGTTCTCCCCTGAGCCACAGCTCTTCCACTAGTTTGAGCCTTTTGCTTTGCTGCTCTGGTCTGAGTACATCCTAAAACAATTTATCTTCTTCAGGTCCTGCGGTAAATGATGGAATTCGCTTTTTCTGTTCTCTTTCAGTTGATGTCATATATCCATTGTGTACTCTTTTGTTTTCTCGGCTATAAGAAAAGCGCATGCATTTTCTAAATCTTCTTCAAAATCTGAAGAGGAGGATGAACTGTGGCAATTCATTTCGCTTCAGTTTTCCTCAAAGAGAATGACACGTATACAACGTTACAGGTTGGTGGACATACCCCTTTTGGAAGTATAATAAAATTTCCAAGATACCCCTTTTTTAACATTTGAAATGGAAAATTTGAAAAAAGCAGAAATCATAAAACAACCTGTTGAGATGATTATTTAGGAAGAAAGAATTAACTGACGATAAAGTAGTTGTTGAAATGCACCCTTAAAAGATTCAAATACGACATTTCTTATTTACAAAGAGGCTTGTAGAATATATGTATTATGCTTACTTGGTAACCTTTTACATTCTACTTGACTATTTCTTTTATTTCATTGTAATGGTTTAAGGCTCAGGCAACAAACTTTTTATTTAAAATTCCCAATATCAATGCTGATTTGCTGTATGAAGAATATGTTGTGTTGAAATCATTCCATAGAAATAATGAGACAAAAGACCTCAAAAATACCACTGATGTTTCGATAAAAATTTTAAATATGTACAAAGTATGTAAAACAGAAAAAAAAATATTAATTTTAACTTTGCATTTCCTCACTCAAATGCAATGTGTGAGCGAGTATTTAGCTCAATGTTTAACACGTGGAAAAAGGATAGAAATAAGAATGTTGAAGGAGAACTGTTGCAGAAAACCAATCCCAAAATGTCATGCAAAGAATTTTACGCATGTGCACTAAAAAATGAAAAACCGTTAAAGAAAATTTGCTCAAATGAAAGATATTGATAAGCAAATATTTTCTTTTTGATAAAATAAATCAGGTTTATTGAATATGTATTGTAAACAATTAGGTAAAACATTTGATGTTAATATTTATAAAAAAGTTTCATTTAATATTTAAAACTTTTGCAATAAAATTTTCTGAATTAAATGACAGGCTATAATTCAGTTAATTTTATTCAAATTTGACTAATTTTGAATTCCACGAACTTGTAAAAATCAACAAAATATAGAAATAAAAATGGTTGTTATTAAAATTGTTCGGTTTTCTTAAGATATAATGTGAGTACCCCTAAATGAGGAATGAATACCCCAAACACAAGCATGAATACCTAGAGATCAAATTTTTAATCTGGCCATCCTACGTTACAGTTTCTTCTCCATCCAACTTTGCAGTTTACACTAAACAGGGACCACAGTCTGTGACATGACGAGATTCACATGACGTGATAATAGTGTGTTTCTGCCCTTAATGGTCTTCAAACTTTGTGATTAATATTTGATAAAGATATCACTGGCATTACATATAAATTTCTAGTGAAGGCATCATAACTTTTGTGATATTGTTCACTCCAGGGGCAAACAGAGTTGTGCCTAATACAGAGCCCTAGAGGACTCCTCCCTCCTGCACATGTATTGTAGATAAAGAGTTCTTGTGTCACACCTATCAAGTTATTTTGAACGAACAGAGGGGTGAAGTGGAAGTGGGTATTTTTTTTTTGGCTGATGCTGCATAAGCTTGCTTTCTTGCATCAAATGCCTCTACTAATGCTAAGTTCTGAAAGAAAGGAAGTTATCCTCTGTATCCTATTTCATATAAATCTCAGAGAATTCCAAATCTCCACATTTTCTAATAAATGAATTCCTTATATTTGTTTGAATTTTCACAAGTAAGTCAAGAATCATATTTTATATATATATATATATATATATATATATATATATATATATATATATATATAATATGATGTAAAAGTTAGGCAAAAGTAATAAAATAAAAATAAATAAATATGAAGCTATCATTAGAGGCAGCAAATGCACATCCTCCACATGAAGCTTAATTATATCTGATAATTAAAATAAATATGATATTTAAAATAAAACATCAGCCAGTAGTATGCCAAAAATGCAGAGCGAAACGAAACGCAAAATAATATAAAATAAACAAACAGAGAAGGGAAAGTAGAGATAATAAGACAAAAATGTAGTCGATAATCCCCTGTATAATTTAGTCATTAAACCCAATTAATAAAAACGATGTAAATTTAAAATAATGCCAATTATATATAATTTAGCGGTACCCCCCTCGAAGGTACCAGGTCCAAAAGACATGAAATATCACCAAAAAGGGGTTAAAGAAACTACAAAAACTAAAATATCAAAATGATAGACTGACCATATCGACAGAGGACCACGAGGCCAATAATGGTCATGGAATCGCTGCATTTCAATCGTCATACCATGATACAATATACAGGGGATTATCGACTACATTTTTGTCTTATTATCTCTACTTTCCCTTCTCTGTTTGTTTATTTTATATTATTTTGCGTTTCGTTTCGCTCTGCATTTTTGCCGTACTACTGGCTGATGTTTTATTTTAAATATCATATTTATTTTAATTATCAGATATAATTAGGCTTCATGTGGAGGATGTGCATTTGCTGCCTCTAATGATAGCTTCATATTCATATTTATTTATTTTTATTTTATTACTTTTGCCTAACTTTTACATCATATTATATAAATTAGTGGTAGTAGTGGGTTGATATGCTAAATAAGCAGCGCCTGTGCCGCCATCTATTCTTTTCCTTTCTATTATATAAGCTGGTTAAGCTTGCATTATGTCAGTGGTGTGGCTCTGATCAAGAGTGCTGTCTGTTCTATAGATTATTTTTCGCTGCATAAGGACCACCGCCATGCAAATCCTCTGCATTGGTTGATCTATCGGAGAATGGAAGGGTGGTTTGGTTCTTCGATATTTCCGCCTTTGCAATGATTTGTATGATGATTGAAATGCAGCGATTCCATGACCATTATTGGCCTCGTGGTCCTCTGTCGATATGGGGCATAATGGTCAGTCTATCATTTTGATATTTTAGTTTTTGTAGTTTCTTTAACCCCTTTTTGGTGATATTTCACGTCTTTTGGACCTGGTACCTTCGAGGGGGGTACCGCTAAATTATATATAATTGGCATTATTTTAAATTTACATCGTTTTTATTAATTGGGTTTAATGACTAAATTATACAGGGGATTATCGACTACATTTTTGTCTTATTATCTCTACTTTCCCTTCTCTGTTTGTTTATTTTATATTATTTTGCGTTTCGTTTCGCTCTGCATTTTTGCCGTACTACTGGCTGATGTTTTATTTTAAATATCATATTTATTTTAATTATCAGATATATATATATATTTTAAGACCAAATCGGCAGGGTAATAAAGCACTTCTCTTTCCTCAATAACAATATTAATCTCTTATGCATCATTCATTCAAGGATTTTACCTAGTAGCTGGTCAGTGAAATTGGATAATTATGTGTAACGGAAGGATCTTTTCCAGATTTAGGAAATGCAAAGACAATTGCACATCACCATACAGATAGATACAAATTGTTAAAAAAAAAAAAAAAAATTACACAAGGCTAAGAAACCAGAGTTTAAGTGTTGTATCATGATATAATATACACCATCTAGACCTGAAGCACTCTTAGTACATTTACAATAATTGTAAGTAGTTTCTCTTTACACCTCGTAGATTAAATGGGCAAAGTATAGCAGTTAAGAAGTTCAACTTATTTCATTTTACTTGTGTTTTAAATCTATGAAAGTCTGTACTATAGGTTGTAAATGCTGATACAGTATGCTAGAATACCTGCCATTCAATGTCCAAATTAACTTCCATACTAAACTAAGACCTGAGTTCCTAATGAGAGTGTATACAAACATGACCCAAGAATATTTCTTGACATTTCTCCAAATCTGCTTTGGTTCACTCTTTGCTTTTTTACATGCAATCAATTTAGATGTAGTTAGATATATATTGATTCCACATAAGATTTTTCTATTTTTGCTCTGTTTTCACACATTCTACATTCTGCCAAGAGTCATACATAATACACCTGCCTTGCCTTATGACTTATGGTCTGTAATGGGAATACTGGTAACCAAATATTCTTTTGGCTACCATTAACTCCCTGGGATTTTAGTTCTGTGTCAATTTCCTCCTCTGACATGACAAGGAGATCCTGCTCTGAGATGATGCCTCGTGATGGATTACATGTTTTGTGTGGCATTACAGTAATTGATATTCTGCAATAGCAGTTGCTTGGAGAAGCTGCTCCAAGTGTCTGTTGTTTTTTTTGTCTCAACTGTGAGGTCTCTAGAACAAAGTCTCTTAACTGACTTGGGAGAACCTGCCAAACCCTTTAAAGGCTTGCATAAAAAATGGGAATATATTTCCAATAGGTTTCTCAATGTTGAAATGCATAATGAGACACTTGGGAATAGGCCCTGATGCTGCTACTGTTCTGGGTCTCTTTCCAGCAGTGATGTCTGACTAGAGGTCATGGTTTTCTGATAGGGACTGTCTCAGGACCTCCAGAAGAATTTATACTATCAGAATTAATGAGAATTTTAGTTTGTTTCAATGCCCTGGCTTCTCACTTACGACTACCCAGGCACCATACACTTCTATTGGATATACTGTTCTGTCCCTCAAGACCATGGAGATAGGAGCACGGCATCAACACATTTGATCCACACATGCTAATCTATTAGTTGAATGAAACTGGGCAAGTCATCCCACAACAATTAGGGGTAAAATTGGTGTGTGAAAGCTGCCACTCCAACCACCTGGTGTCCCCTTTCCAAGTTTCTATTGGTCACATTGCATGGCAAATGCAATGAATTCCTTTGACAAATTCCTGGAACCTAGGCTATAGGCACTGGATCCTAGTGATGTTAATCTGTAGAACTAGCAGCATCACTGGGAAGTGCCACTCATCGATTGACATCAATCAACTTGACATGATACCCCATATTCAAGGGCATGATGTCAATTATACAATGTTATTCAGATGATAGTGTTTTTGCAGAGTGTAGTGTTTTTAAATTCCAGAACCTATTTTTAATGAAATTTGAAGAAATCACTCTTGACTAATACATAGGCCATCTGCAAAAAGGGACAAAGAAAAATAGTAGAAGCCATAACAATGCTACTAGTAGCAAATTTTAGAAGTGAGTGTCTGATCATATAGCCATTGCATTTTAATAGTGAACAAAAGTGAGGAGGAATTAATATATATATATATATATATATATATATATATATATATATATATATATCAAGAACAAGATTCAAATCTCAAAAACCTACTGGTTGCAAAGAGACCCACCATCTTACTCATTGAAGTAAATTCAGTAGGGACATTCAGGCAGCTTACAGCAACTAAATACTCATATTTTCAATTTAAAATGGTAATAAAACTTAATATTAAATAAACATTCTGTATAAGACATTTAATACATGTAAATATTTTTGTTTCACACCAAGAAAATTTTAAACCCAATGAGTAGTAATTTACCAACTATTCCCAAATTTTAAACATTACTTACTGCTGCATCTACATTGGCTGGAGACTCGTCATTAGGATCTGCAAGCATAGAAATTACTGAAATCAGTATTGTCTCCACAGTATGAACAGGTAACCAACGTTCTGATGCCTTCTCATAACCAAATTTGTCATCACCTGGCTCATGTAAGATTGATATACAGACATCTCCACTTTTGTCAACTAAGCAAAACAAGTTTAGAATACATTTTGCACAGTGAGATTTAAAATGCTGATGCTTTGAAGTCAACTTAAATCAAATGTAATAGTAATGTTTATAACTATTTATATACTCTAAAATATGGTGGTGTGTCATATTAAGTTATAAAATCTACACCAAACCAGTACAGATTCCATCAGTACCAATTTACTAGTATATTCCAGCTCATTTTACTCATCTACGGACAAATTCCATCAAAAATTTTTGAAACCCAAACAGTTGTTCTCAACATTTCTAAGGCAAATCAGGTTTGGTATAAAGGCCATCTAAACAAGTTTAGATTTTACTCAGCCCGCTATGACTGTTCATAGCATGTGCTAGTAGAATATGTCTCTGTGGAACGCCTCAAAGCTCTGTTCTTTCACCCATTCTTTTCCTGCTGGTACATTAATGACCTTGAATGGAAGTCTTATCCACAGTTTTGGTGATGATATACCACTTTCTAATTCAATAAATCCTGCTCTGAACAAAAAGCTACAACTTCTCAAATATCCATCATTCCCTCGACTTCAATTTGTCAGTAAAATCTGGAAAACTTAGTTAACTTCAATCCTCCTAAAATTCAGTTGTTTGCTACTCAAAAAAAAATAACCTGCTGCACCTATGCTCATCTTCAATAACAAGACTTCTAGACAAAAATGTCATTACTGGAGGTAATCCTGACTTCTAAAATTTCCTGGAATAAACTTATCACATATACTGTTGCCTCTACATTGAAAAAAAACTAAGCTCTCTTTCACTCTGGCATTACTTTTCAAATAAAACAGCTGCCAACTCCTTACAAATCACAAAATCTGCCCTAACATGGAATATAGTGTTCCCACATCAGGGAACAGTCCCCCCAAGAGCCCCTAGATTGATGTGTTTATGGCACATCAGCTGCTACCATAATGTGACATGTTTATGTTTAAAGCAGTTTAGAGTTTTTTTTTTTTTAAGATGAGTTCATTCTGATATATATGGTGGAATATGAATAAATTGAATAAAATTACTATACAGGCAACCTCCATATAACCAGTGCCAGATTAAGGTACGGGCTAGCAGGGCTCTTGCCCGGGGCACCATTCTTTAAGGCGTGCCAAATTTTACAAATCATGAAAAAATAATAAAACACACACACACCCTTAGTAAAGGGATCAACGAAAAATCTTTCTGCCCAGGGCACGAAAATACCTTAGTCTGGCACTGCATATGACACGGTTTTGCTCGAACATGACTGATAAATTTCAGAAATTCTCCCAGAAAGCGGAACTTATATAAATGAGATTTCACTCTAATATGGTTAGAGAATTGCAGAAAATCTAGTATAACACAGTATTTTTGTGTAGAGAAAATGCAACTATTATGTTAGATGTAATTTTTAAACGTTTCAATTTTTTTTTGTGAATCCGCGCAGTTTACTTGCTAGTCATTGTGTGAAATTTTTTTTTTTAAATAATAAAATAAAACAAAACATTGGGAAATCCCATGTTAGGTTTTGTGCTTGTTTGAGGGGGGGAAAAAAAAACTGCAACTTCAAAACGTGCAGTTAGTGACTTTTAAAGTTTTTGTTCAAGTTATTTTGGTTTTTATTTGAGCATTTATAAATTTCAGGTTACATATTACTGAACTTTGTTCTTATAAATATGGTCGAACCAGCAGAACTGAATCAGTGAGACAGTAGAGCTTGCTCAGTCGGTGGGCGCCTCCATAGCCAGGTGGGAAGGAGCAGCAGTGCGTAGCACACGCTTCTTGATTAGACCAGGATTCGAGCCCGTCACCACCAAATACGGAGGATGCGGAAAGGTCAGGGAATGACCACCGCATATTCCGGAGCAATATGGCCTTAGTTGCTAATGCTCCTAAAAACCAAAAAAACAACAAACAAACAAACAACAGCTCAGTCGGTAAGAGAAAAAGGTTTTGATGATATGACTACTAAAGACTCAAAAATTGCTAGTAGTAAAAGAGGCTGGCAAAGCAGATTTGGTGGAAATGGAATCAGAGGTAAACCAAATCAATTCAGAGGTTGACAGCACAGATGAAAATCCTGAAATTCAAATTTTACACTAAAAAGCATACTGGAAGGCATAAGCTTAGCCGAGCAATTACAATCTATTTTTTGAATGCAGATCCTTCAACTGAAAGGAGGAGAACAAAGTTCAAAAGGGAGCTTCAAAAATGCTTAGCTCCGCACCATGAAATTTCCAAAGATCTATCAAGAAAAAGCAAACAAACCCAGATTACTGATTTTTAAAGAGAAAAGAAGATACATGAAATCTAGAGGCTGCAGGAGATATTCTGAAACAGAGAAAACATCCTCTGTTTGATTGTGCTTAGCAGCGATGAAAAGGAAGAAAATTAAATGAACGTACATTATCTGTCATATATAGATCACAGTTTGTAAGATGTTTGTTCAGTTATTACTATTTTTAATAAAAATTAAGTGTCTGATAGTTATAAAAATGATGTATTCTTGTTAGCTATTGAATGTAACCCTGCCTGCATTTTTACTGATTCTTAGTCCCGTATAAGATGGTTTCACCCTACACGAGATTTTATAGAAACCTAACTACAGTGTTATACAAGGGTTACCTGTATTTATATTACTATATAAAAATTACTATATGACTTAGATAAAGCCTGTAAAAAGTTGTCTAAAAACTTTTTCTAAAAAAACTCATCTTAAAAAACTAAAAACCTGAGTACATGCTCTGGGTAGGAAACTGCAAAATAAAACAAAACCTTTCCAAAAAAAAAAAAAAAAAACCTCATTTACTGCTATAAAACAAACATTCAATTAGTATCCATTTGACTGAGGGGACTGCATTGCAGGAGGTACATGTAAGAGAGCCTTCTGCTTTTAATAGGTATGAGTGCTAAATGATTGCAGCCTAATCTAAGCTGTGCTAATATTACTTCTTCTAAACACACCTTATGGAGACCTGAAGCCCACAGTATAATAATGGGCTTAATTTGATACACTTTGCTGGAATTTTGTTCATTCCAGGAAACTTACTGTTTTGAAAGGCAGTGTAAACAGTATCCATTTGGAGGTGTTTAAGGCTTTGAATGCCTTGAGCAAACTCAGTGCTGATGGGATTCTTTCTCTTGCTCAGAATAATTGCCCGAGGGAACAAATTCAAATCGAGGAAGGATGGTTGCAGAATAGATGTGTGGAGGTTTGCCTTCAACCGTGGGTAGTTAATTGCTGGAACAAATTTTGATCCATCAATTGTTTTGGAAGTGGATAGTTGAATAAATTTAATGAAGAACTAACAAACTATTGGAGGGGAAGGAGTTTTTTTCTGGCTGACGCTATATAAGCTTGCTTTCTTGCATCATATGCCACTACTAATACTAATCCATACTGTGAAGGTACCAAAAATTGGCATACTATCATCACAAAGGATCTGCCTCATTACTGAATTCAGGTTCAGGTAAATAATCTTGTGCTTATTCTTCAAACTTTGTAATTGTGAATGCAACTGGAAATCCAGTTGCATTCACAATTACCATTATGGGCTTTAGGATCCCTCCATAACCCCCATCGACCCACCAATAAAAAATACCTGATCTGCATAATCAGATGAGAATGAATTTTAATATACTGTAGCATCAGGAGCATACTTACTGTTTACATCAAACTTTTTCTACAACTAGTTCTACTGCTGCTAATTCTGGGGCAAAGATGCCACATTCCACAGGAATGACATATTTCTTTGTGGGGCTTTCTTATTGAAAAAGTAAAGACCATGCATTTGCAGCTATTCATATTTCCCCTATTCTCAAATCACAAGGAATACAAACTTAAAAGCTTATCGATTACATCTCTGATTAATACCCCTTTCACATTTGTATGAAAATATAAATTCCAATGTAAGCAATAAGTCTTTATTGTGCACTTTTGAGTTTCAGTAATGTGGAGGTGAAGGGAATCACAGCTTTAAAAATTGCAACATCTGAACACCAAATGAAATGAACAACAGAAACTTAATAACAATGTGGACCACAGTATTTTAAGATCAGTTTTATTTCTGACAAAGGAAGGCCAACTACAACTGCCAAAAAGCTTTTCCCCTTAGAGTTGAATGAGCAGGGAAAAGGTTAGCTTTTTGTATAAAATTAGTAATAGTTTTAGTATTAATAGTGGCAAATGATGCAAGAAAGCAAGCTTACATAGCATCATCATAAAAATAAAGTAAATAAATATTAAAATAAAATTTAAAAAATTCCCATTTTGCCTATCCACCCGCTCCAATAGTTTGTCCAGTTCTTCCTTGAATTTATTCAAATTATCCACTTTAACAATAACAGATGGAAGCTTATAC
The DNA here is from genome assembly GCF_048544385.1 of Mastigoproctus giganteus. Taxonomy (NCBI): domain Eukaryota; kingdom Metazoa; phylum Arthropoda; class Arachnida; order Uropygi; family Thelyphonidae; genus Mastigoproctus; species Mastigoproctus giganteus. Next base: position 213,111,424 of record NC_143575.1, read on the forward strand.
CAGCAATGAACCACCCACTTGTTGAAGTCAAACTTCCACACATCTATTCTGCAACCATCTTTCCTCAATTTGAATTGAATTTATATTCCCTCATGTGCAAAGTCTAAGCAAGAGGAATAATCCCATCAGCACAGTTTGCTCAAGTCATTGAAAGCCTTAAACACCTCAATCAGATCACCTCGTAGATGCCTAGTCTCCAGATGCTGCAACTTAAGGAAGCAAAGCCTTTCTTGGTAAAAGTACCCCTTTGTTCCCCTCACCAATCTTATTGCCCTTTTCTGTACCCATTCCAGCAGATCTACACCATTCCTAAAATAAGGCCTCCAGAACTGTATAGAGTACTCGACATGTGGCCTGACCACTGCCTTATACAATAGGATAATCACCTCCTTATCCCTGCTAGCAAAATTTCTGTATATCATTAACAAAACTCCATGAGCTGTTCTGGCAGTTCATGGGTTTTTTTTATTAATGATACACAGGAATCTCTGCACTGCTCAGAGAACTTCATATTAGACTGCACAATTACTCCCAGATCTTTTCCTCTACCCTGAGGGTAGCACCACACAGCTGATATATTACTCTGGGATTACTGATACCTGTATGCAGTACCTTTCATTTGTCAATGTTAAATTTTGATTGCGATTTCTCAGCCCATCTGCCTAATTCTTCTAAATCTTTGCAGCATACCTTCATTACTGCAGGTATGCTGCAAAGATACCTTCAGCAGCATACCTTCATTACTGTCATTAACCACCCTGCCAACCTTTGTATCATTTGTAAACTTAGACAAAGCCTGATATAGTTTTAGGCATTCTTCATCAATATCATTAATAAATACAGAAAACAACAATGGGCTCAGCACCAAACCCTGTGGAACTCCACTAATAACATTAGTCCACAAAGAGCAATGTCCACTGATAACTCTGCACTTCCACCATCTGAGTCAGACACTGTATTCCAATCCTGTAAAAGTCTTTACTCTTGCTCTGGAGGGCTTCACAAACACTGTGCTTGAGTTGGTCGTTGTCCACAAAATGGGTTCTACAGAGTGCATCCTTCAGCCAGTGGAAGAGGTGATAATGAGAATGTGCAAGATCCGGACTATGACAGGGGGTGAGGAAGAACAGTGCACCCCAGTTTTGCAATGGCCTCCATTGTGCACAGACTGGTGCAGGGTCGTGTGTTATGGAGAAGAACCCCATTCACAAGCAAGATCTTATCTTTGTCCCAAAACACTGTTGCCATGACTTCACTGACAGAAGGCTGTCTTTAGAACTTCTAGTGCGATGAATTTTGATAGTGCTACCGCATTGACTGTCTCTTTGTTTCAGTGTCATATCTGGGACAAGTCATTAGCTGTAATAATGATAAATGGCTGGAAGTCAAGAGAAGAATAATGAATAGCATTCAGGAAATATAGTCATACTGAGGAGCAATAACCCAATTTGTCTGAAACTTAAAATAATGAACCAATGTATACTCCCCACCATGATTTATGGAAGTGAAACTTGAGCACTCACCAAAAGAATGGAAGAGAAGCTGAGAACTACACAGCAAAGAATGGAACAAATTATATTAGGAATCAGACTATTAGATAAGAGAAACACATGGATTAGGCAGCAAACTCAAGTAAAGGACATTCTTATCAAAACTAAAGAAATGAAATGGTCTTGGGCAGGACATACAGCTCTAAGACATGACAGATGGGTTAAAAAAAAATAACAGAATGTTATTTTTTAGTACCCACTAGGAGCTAGAAGAAAACTTGGAAGACAAAGACGGATATGGACAGATGAAATTCACAAGTTCGTGGGTAGTAAATGGATGGCCATTGCATAAAACTGAAGGAACTGGAAAGTTGCTGGAGAGGCCTTCATCCTGCAGTGGATTGGAAATGGCTGATGATTGGTTATAAGGAAAATATTATCAAAAATTATTTTGCTTTAAATAAAAACATTTCCATAATTTTTTTTATCACGTGTCCTAATACCATCTAAATTAAAATATTGCTGGACTGTGAATAAATTTTCTTGTTTAAAAAATTTACATATAATTCTGACAACCCCCTTTACCACTTCATGCCAAAGCAGTAAGGTTATATTGTACTTCATTTTTGTTATGACTGTTTTGTTGGTTACCTATAATAACATAATAATCATAATATATTTGTTACATCTGAAGGGCAGTTATAACTACAGTAAACCCCTGCTGTTCGTGGGGGTTACGTTCCTGAGAAATGCCGTGAATACAGAAAATGTGAATACTGAGTTATGGCTCCCGTAGTAATAAAGGGGTTCCGTTCCAGAGTATGAAATATATAAGAAAAACTAGTCTAAAATTTTGTCTATGTATGTATTATATGTACCTTCAATAATATGATTATTGAAATCATCAAAATGAAAGTAAGAAACAATTTAATATTAAATGTAATATTTATTAGAAATTTGAAACAAATCTTTCAATCCAGCACCTTTTCTATAGCTAAAAAAATAAAACTTATCCCACCAGTGCTATCACCAGTTTTGCTAAAGTGTTGATAAAGGTGTTTTGCCTTTTCACGAATGATGAGTGAACTTAACGGAATTTTATTTTGAGTTCGGTCTTCTATCCACAGATTGAAAGCTTTTTCCATTTTTTCTAATTTAACATCACGAGTTACACAGCAAATTTTTGAAGCAATTAGCGCGTTTTCACAGCCACTACAGCAGATTTTTTCTTCCGATTTCTTGATTGATCGTACCGTCGACTTATTGATTTTATAATGTTTTGCGACTGACATGACACTTTCACCATTAGAAATTTTGTCTAATAACTGAATTTTACTTGCTAATGTCATCACCATCTTTGATCTTTTCACAATTCCTTTGTTTTTTTACCTCAGGGGCTCACATCTTGTGAGTGTGGACTTGGCACACACAGGGGCCTGAGCTGGATATCATCATTCTTCTCTTTCGTGGTGGTTCCCTTCTACTTCTGACTCTCTCTCTCTCTCTCTCTCTCTCTCTCTCTCTCTCTCTCTCTGAATAATTCAGAAATTTTTTTAGCTGGTGCAGCATAAGCCTCAGGCTTCCTTGGACCACGTGTCTAATAATAATAATTCATAGCCATATTTTTGTAGGGGTTAGAAAAGAACTTGTCCACAATAAAGTCACTTTCTTCCGTTAACACTGGCGAAAAAGTCTGTTTTCACTAACACTGCAAAACAGTAGATTTTTCACTTTTGTAAGCATATCAATTTATAAATTTATTCAATTTATAAGCATATAAATTAAAAGCAAATGATGAAACCTTCCATGACAAGTGCATAGCACAAGCAAGAAACATCCACGCTTGCGATTTTTTCACCCCTCTCCCCCCACCCACTGAGCACTGTTTTGACCGGGAAAGATGATTTTATGATTTTTATGGCGGAAAATGTTCACGCGCTTTAAAATTCATATTTTTTTAGGTTTCATTTTATATTAAATCAGCAACTGTGAATATGCGAAACCGCAAATAGCGGGGGTTTACTGTACTTATATTCAAAATTTGATTTTTCAAATGTTAAACAGCTAAAACAAATGACATTTTCACTATTTATTTTTATTTTTTTACTGAGTGCTATATTAAAAAAAAAAACAAAAAACTCAAATTACTAAGATTATACAGTTATTTGTATAGTTATTTGTATTATTGTAAATATAACAATTATATTTAAATCTGGAAAGATGAAACCTAAAATTTCATGTTTGAAAAAAAAAAATTTCCTATAGTTCCTTGATATTATAATGTTCTGACTAACATTCATTAAGTATACTCCAATTAGATTAAATTGAAATTAGAATATTCCAAAACAGATAAACAGCCTTACTATTTGGGTGCCAGATTTCTGTAACAAATTTCATCTTTGGTGGCCGAAGTGGATACTCTTTTGGAAAGTATAAATGAGCTTTGAAAAAGCCTCCTTCACTAATAATGTGGAAATTAGATAAAAAGAACAATTCAATATAATGGAAGAGTATAAATAAATGTAACACCAATTTCAAGAACAAGCTTTAAATCATGAGCAGTGACATAACAGGATGGGATGAAAGAGGGACTACTCTGGGTTATGGGCTTTGGCACACATTGCAATTTGAGTGATATTTTTCAGCTCATTGCAGGCACAGAATTCCTTGCCATGGCTCTGGTCATGATTTCAATTACACTAGTATCCAAAAAGTTAAGTTACAAACATTTTTTTTATTTCTTTATTTTTAAAACTTTTAACAATCAGATAAAATTTACCCCAAAAAACTGGCCAATGTAATTTAATGTGATAAATGCGAATATGATTTCAAAAACGTGAAAATCAGGCCTACAATAAAAGTGTGCCGTACAGTATCACTCATTTCTAATCTAACATAGCACTAAAAGTATCCAATTAGATTTTCTCCTTTATTAGAAAATAACAAAGATGTTTGGAAGATTAGGAGTAGAGGGTTATCTTGCCTTCTCAGAATCATAAGCTGAAGCAGCCAAATCCTCAGTGCATTCAGGAATGTCTTGAAGACAAAGATAACAGCTATCAGGACTAACCAGTAACACTGATTGACTTAAAGCAAACCACAGGAACAACAGTTTCACAAGACAAACTGTATATAGACTTCAAGAAATGGGACTGTAAAATAGCCCAGTTTCTGTTAGGAGCCAAGAATCAATCTTTAAACTGATTCTCAATATGTTCACATCTGAAGAGATAATGGAATGTGCTCCCATTATTGCAATGATATAGCCTGATGGTTTAGGGAGGCATTATGATGAACAAATGCACAAATTTCCCTTTCTGAGAGTACTTGCATGATCAAAAGTAGCAGTAGTAGTGGCATGTGCTGCAGGAAAACAAACTTATGTAACATCAACCAAAAAAAAACCCCCCAATTCGCACATCCATTCCCTTTAAACATTTGTCCAGTTCCTCCTTGAATTTATTCAAACATCACCTTCCAAAATGACAGGTGAAAGTTTGTTCCAGCAATCAACTACTCACTGGCTAAAGGCAAATTTCCACACATCTATTCTATAACTGTCTTTCCTCAATTTGAATTTATGCCCCCCCCCCGGTTCGTAATCTGAACAAGAGGAAGAATCCCATCAGAATTGAGCCTGCTCTTTAACCCATTCAAGGCGTTATATGCCTCAATCAGATTACCTCGCAGGTGCCTAGTCTCCAGATGCTGGAATTTACAGAACTTGAGCCTTTCTTGGTAAGACCACCCTTTCATCCCCCTCAGTCTTGTTGCCCTTCTCTGTACTCACTCAAGCAACTCTACACCTTTCCTAAAATGAGGCCTGCAGACTGTACGCAATACTCAAGGCGTGGCCTGACCATTGCCTCATACAAAGGGATAATCACCTCCTTTTCCCTACTAACAAAATTCCTGTATATCATCGACAATACCCTATAATTTGCTCTTGCAGCCTATTTGCACTGTCAGAAAATTTCATATCTGACTGCACAATTACTCCCAGGTCTTTTTCATTTTCTACCACCCTAAGTATGGTACCATACAGTTGGTACATTTCTCGAGTTACTTCTATTCATATGCAGTACTTTGCATTTGTCAATGTTAAACTTCAGTTGCCACTTCTCAGCCCATTTGCCCAAATTTTCTAGATCCTGTCGCAGTAGCACACTGCCATTACTGTCATTAACAACCCTGCCAACCTTTGTATCATCTGCAAACTTCAACATTAACCCTGATATACCTTCATCAATATCATTGATAAATATACAAAACAACAATGGGCCCAACACCGGACTGACCCTGGGGGACTCCACTAATATTAATAGTCCACGTAGAGTAGTATCCATTGATTACCACTCTCTGCCTTCTCCCACTCAACCACCCTTTTATCCACTGTAGCAACTTACCCATAATACCATACTTCTCCAATTTGTACAGTAGTCTTCCATGCGCAACAGTGTCAAAAGCTTTCCTGAAATCCAAGTATATGATATCAAAAGAAAATGGATGAGATCTTTGAATCATACATGAGGCTTTCAGAGTTGACCAATGTCCTCGCAATTCATTTTCATGAACAATAATGCTTTTGCACACGGGACTCAGCTAGTTTAAAAATTCAAAGACTATTTTTTGGGAGTGGCTGTTTTTGGTTTTTTTTTTTTTTTTTTTTAGGAGCATTAGCAACTCAGGCCATATTGCTCTGGGAATATGCGGTGGTCATTCCCTGACCTTTCCGCATCCTCCATATTTGGTGGTGACGGGCTTGAACCCCAGTCTAATTAAGAAGCGTGTGCTACGCACTGTTGCTCCTTCCCACCTGGCTACGGAGGCACATTTGGGAGTGGCCTGCCACATCACCAGCTCCGAACATAATACCGGGCTCACACAGCCTACTTAATAGAAGCTGTGTGATTTAATATATCTGTAACATAAATTATGTTTGTAATGGAAAGTTTTCTTCTGATCTATTGTCTCATTGCCCATTTAAATTCATTACATCTGTTCATCGCTTGACTCAAGGTTGCTGATATAGGCTATCCTGTTGTCTGATGATAGAATCAAATAGTTCCAAAACTAGTCACAGCAGTGACTTAAGTTTTTAATTTATGACAGGTTTGCCTACTGGGTGATGTTATATGATTAAAAATGATATTAGTTACTTCAGTCTGACTATGCACAGACAAATATAGTCATTTCTAAAGAGCCTAAGCCCAAGTGCTGTCACAGCCACTGGAGGGACGACAGCATCTCTTCCAGAAGGTCAACAGTAAACCAAACACAGAGTAATGCAGCTGAAACCAATTAAAATGCGATTCCACTTATAGTGCAATGCAAACGTGGCTTCCATTTTTCATCAGCTGAAACGTGTTTTTAGTCACTGAAGATAAACATTTTGAATTCCTTGTGAACGTGTACCGATATTTTCAGTTTAACACAAATTCGCGATATGCATTATCCTTTGATTTCCGTAAGAACAATAACAAATGACTTGTAACTTCACTTGTTAACTTTTATTGTGCAGACACTCACTGGTTTGCAAACTGGACTTAAATTTCTTGAAACAGAAAAGGTAGATTCCCTTTCAATTTTACAGTTAAAATTGCCTTATTGAGATTGCTAAAAAGAAACAAAGAGGTGCGATGAAACAGTCAACCCTTCAATGTAACAATTAAAATGTGGGAAAGTTTGTTCGCTGATGTCTACTTAGTAGTTGAAAGAACACCGAGTGAATTGTTTTCCTTTTTCTTCCGAATTTGACCATTTATTAATTTCAAAACATGAACGTAACAGTCAATATAACCAGGTAGAAAAGCAGTTTTTGTGACAAAAGGTATGTGTTTATCATATTTATGTATATTTAACAACATGAATATTGGTTTTTTAAATACTTTATTGTACAGTGCATCAATAAGTTTGAAACAACACAAATGCATATTATTTCCCTTATTCTTTGCGTGATTTTTCTTAGACATATTACTGCAATTATCGTGCAAAAAAAAAAAAAAAGAGACGAGAAAAATTGATAGTACATATGAAGTTTGAATGCTGAAAAATGACTAGAATTTTCTAATGCGATCCCGCTTATATCGTGATGTGATTCTTCGGATCTCGAGCATCACTTTATAACGGGTTTTGCCTGTATTATTTTATACAACTATTTAAAGTTGTAATAATTTCTTACAGTTCATATTACAAAGTAAATTATTTTTTGGAAACTGGAATATTTTATTAAGATGTACACTGTACAGTATTATGCAAAATTCAAACAACCAGCATAACAAAATAATGAAAGACCCTATTGTCCTGTTCGTGTGGGTGGGTGGAAATTCTGAGATGTATTTCAGAATCCAAAATAAGGGAGAAAAAAAAAAAAAAAACCCATTTGCCTGATTTGTTCAGAATCAGGCAAATGGTTTTGGTTTATAAAGGAATGGCTACGGTTGTTTGAGTTGCTAAAAATAAAGTAGACATGCACATGGTATAAATAAAATTTTACCAAGTATGTGTCTACTTATTCTTATTTATTTTATTATTTTTTAAATTCAAACAGCCATAGTTTGGTAAATTAGTAAAGGAGCAAAATTTTAATTTTAACACAAGCACTGACACAATTACAAACTCTTCTCTGTGTTATATAATTCTGTCTTGCTGTTTTTAGGATGCTCTGTTCCCTCTGGTGATAATGGCAGGTTAAGGCTCCTGCTCACTTTAGAAACAACACTATTATCAACAAGTCAACCTAAATTACTAACTTAATTTTAAACTGAATAAACATTACCAAAAAAAGTAATGTTATTCATTTTAAACTAGAAGGCAATGCTGTGGCAACTATAAAATAAAATAATGCAGAAAAGATACCTAATTATTTCAATGCCCACACCGAAAGTAAAAATATCCAAAATACATCTTGGTACTAGGGGTTATATACACATTCAACTTTGGAAGTTTACTCAAAATTTTCTTCTAGCCATCTACTGGCAACTAGTTTATAAATGGCACATTATTCGCAATTTGACAGAAGGTTGCCAACTGAAACCACCTGCTATCGGATGAAGATTTCACAAGTTCTGAAACAGCTGTTGCAGCAGTGCTTTAATTTGAAATGTAGTATAAAATGAAATTATATATATGAAATATAATTTCAAATTATTTGGACAGCAATCTGGCTACACAAAAATGCCTTGCTTTTTGCGCAAGTGGCAAACACACGCACACACACACACACACACACACACAGTCAGGTAAGGAGTAAGCACTGGGATGTCAAGGTCTGGCCAAAAGAGGCAGTTTGGTTGCTTGGATCAAAGATCATAGTTCATACACCACTGGTAGACCCAAAAATTGTCCTCCTTCCACCCTTGCATATCAAACTGAGTTTGATAAAACAGTTTGTGAAAGCTTTACCTCAGGAAAGTCCCTGCTTCAACTACCTTTATACTAAATTTTTGATGGACCTCAAATTCGCAGACTGATGAGGGACAGATTTTGAGGGAACCATGAATAAAAGAGAAAAACAGGCATGGATTAACTTCAGGTCTGCTGTTGAGAACTTCTTAGCGAACAACAAGGATCCAGACTACAAGAATATACAGTCGAACTTGGTTATAACAATATCACTGCTGTAACGAGCAAAAAGCCATAATAATTTTAATTTACACGTATTCCCATAATCGCTCACTGTTATAATGAGCATACTACACAGATATACAGTATAAATTTTGGAAACTATGGAAACATTCTTAATCACTTGGGTAGTAGAAAAAACCCAATTCTTGGAATAGACAAAAATGAAAAGAGACAGCTTTTATGACCACCCACATTTTGAGGGAACCATGAATAAAAAAGAAAAACAGGCATGGATTAGCTTCAGATATGCTGTTGAGAACTCCTTAGCGAACAACAAGGATCCAGACTACAAGAACATACAGTCGAACCTGGTTATAACGAGCATGGAAATAACAAGATCACGGCTGTAACAAGCAAAAAGCCATAATGATTTTAATTTATGCATATTCCCATACAATCGCTCGCTGTTATAACGAGTGTACTACACAGATATATGGTACAAATTTTGGTAACTATGGAAACATTCTTAATTGCTTGGGTAGTCGAAAAAACCTAATTCTTCGAATAGACAAAAATGAAAAGGAAGACTTAGCTTTTATGACCACACACATCGGATTAGCGGTCAGTTTATGACCTTACCCTTTAAGGGATTTACAATAGTGCATTGGCATTCCACTTGTCGCATTACCATATTTACAGATGGTCTTGTATTCACTGAACCATAAATTTATTTCGGGACTTCAAAGAATTTTGTATGCAGATCACTTCACTGATTTTAAAGTAAAGTCAGTTAGAAACGAACCCTTCCTTCAGAAATACGTCTACTAACAAAATAAATGTCTCTTGATTTGTGAAAAAGTCAAAATTATTCATGAGTGAGAACGTGGTACAAAAAATGTTGAAGTGTGTAAAAAGTTTTTTGTCATCTTCAACAGTATCAACATTGTGGAAGAATAAACGTGTTTACATATTGGCACTGGAAAAGAACATAACCGAAAAAAAATTTAGAAAGTGCGAAGGTACAAAAATCAATGAAGCATTGCTTCAATGGTTCACTACACAAAGAAGTGCTAGATTTTCAATAGATGGTCAGACCTTGAAAGCTCAAGCAGAAAAATTGCCAAACAATTTGGATGAGACGATTTTTTTTGTAATAACGGTTGGCTGAATCCGATTTAAAAAACAAATACAAGAATATGAATACAAATAAATATGTAGGTATATACTAATATTTTTTTTCTCTAATGTTTCTTTTGTATCTATCTTTTTATCAGGTTATTGAGAATTAAAAAAAAAAAATTAGGGGGTAGATTTAACTCATCACTGATATAGTGAGTAACGGTTATAATGAAGAAATTTTGTTGGTCCCTTGATGCTCGTTATAACCAAGTACCTTGATGCAAGAGTGTCAAGGTACATTTTTTTTACACATCCACACCAACTACTTCCCAGAAAATTTAGAAGTGTTAGTGAAGAACAGGGTGAGGTTTCACCAGGACAGTAAAGACATGGAGACAAAGTACTGGGGGGGGGGATGTCAACATGAAGGCTGACTATTGAGGGATGCAGAAAAGGGACTAAAGTAGAAGGATCTGCAAGAAAATCAAAGAAACGAAAATATGACCCATCACAGATCAGTTTTTAAAATGAGGCGAGTGTTTAGTGGACTTATTACCACTTTACCCTTTTTAATAGTATTTTTTCAATGTATTTAAATATATAAAATTGGTAAAAGTAGTATTCTGTTATAAATCAGTGCAAATTCTGCCAAAATTAATAAAAATCAGATGATTTTTTCATGAATTTTGAAGAAACCTAACACTATGGTAACAAATGGAAGTCATTTTTGAAATCGGCATTATTCAGAAGCACCCTTTTCTAAGAAAAACATAGTCAATAAATTTTTTTAAAAATGCAGAGTAGTGCCACCAAATAATGTTCTAAAACCTATACTGTACACAAGAAGTGTTTACTGACAATATGTCGGGTGGCAATAAGGTGAGAACTGTATAGTAGTTTTTCTTTGGGGGGGGGCACAGGGGAAATGATTTAACATAACATATTTGGTGCACGGTGGAGAAGAATATTCTAAAAAAGTAATGAAATTCTGAAAAGGATCAGAGCTTCTAATCAAAATTTATTATAGTAGAACTTGGTTACAATGGGCATCAAGGGACCGACAAAATTTCATCGTTATAACCGTTACTCGCTATATCAGTGATAGTGGAGATGGGGAATCCCTGGGGCCATTAAACAATGAACAATTTATATCAGTAATGAGTTAAATCTATCTCCTATTTTTTTTTAAATTCTCAATAATTTGATAAAAAGATTGATTCAAAAAACAAAAGAAATATTAGAGAAAAAAATAATATAAGTATATACCTACATTATTTGTATTAATATGCTTGTATAAACGACAATACAATTAATATTAAAACACAATTTATTTATCAGTAATTTTAAAACCATACACTTAATACTAAACAATTTATTTCTCTGTAATTAAAAACAATACTATTTAATAATAAACACGATTTCAATTAGTCTTTATTTATGAATCTTAAAATTGATGTTTGTTTTAAAGGTTTCACTTTGATAAGATTCCCCTTACATTCAAGTCGTTAAGTGTCATTACTAGCCTCAGTTCCTTCAAAAAAAATTAAGTAATGTGTCCATTGCACCTTGAGCTTGTGAGATTGTAAGCACTGATTTTAATTCACTTTCAATTATCATATCATCATCACAATCATCGTCTTTACCATCGTTGTTATCACCTTTGTTGAGCACAGCATCTACAATGTCACTGTCTGTAGGAAACCCACTAGTTAAGTTGTCATTGTACAAATTCAATGTTATCTGTATTAAAACCGACAATGCTGTTACATAGCAATCATTCGGATAATGGTAAATTGTTTTCTTCGTTTCCATCTTCATCTACAATTGAAATTTCATTTGAATTTAATTTTGATTTCTTGAAGCAATTTGATATGGTTGTCAAAGTAACGTTGTTCCACACATCATTCAATAAATTTATAGCATCCAATATTGATATAGACTAAGTTTCTCTTCGACTGATCAGATGAAGAACTAGAAATCTTTTATAAAATCCTTTCAAACCTCTTGATTACACCTATGTCCATTGGTTGTAAAATTGATGTCGCATTGGGAAGGCAGAAACACTAGCTTAATGTTGAACAAATTTTGAATCTGGGGATGTGTAGGACAGTTATCAACTAACAAAAAAAAAATATTTTTTTTTCTTTTTGAATAGTTCATATTCCAATCATTTACTTATTGCTGAAAAATATCTGAAGTCATCTAAGTTTTTCTTGTTTGCAGTGTAATCCACAGAAAGTTTCCTTATGTTTTTGAAACACCAAGGTTTTAGCCATTTTCCGATAAAGTTTTTTTTTTTAATCAGTTCCTGTCATTTGTGCATATGAGCACCATCAAGCGAGCCTTTTAATTTGTTCCATCAACACATTTTTCCCCTTTGAATTTTTGGATAGCAATAACCAAAGAGAAACATACCAACTGTGTGGTACTACACTCAGGAAAGTGAAAAAGACCTGGGGGTAAATGTGCAGTCAAATATGAAGTTGCTAAGCAGTGCAGATGGGCTGCCAGGGCAGGTCATGGAGTCTTGTCAATGATATATGGGAATTTTGCTAACAGGGACAGGGAGGTGATTATCCCATTATACAAGGCAATGGTCAGGCCACACCTAGAGTACTGTGTACAGGTCTGGAAGCTTCATTTTAGAAAGGATGTAGAGTTACTAGAATGAGTACAAAGAAGGGTAACAACATTGGTGAGGGGAACAAAGGGGTGCTCTTACCAAGAAAGGTTTAAGTTCTGCAAATTGCAGTGCCTAGAGAGTAGGCACCTACAAGGTGATCTGATTGAGGTGTATATAAGGCCTTGAATGGGTTGAGCAAGCTGAATGCTGATGGGGGCACAGATTCAAATTGAGGAAAGACAGTTATAGAATAGATGTGTAGAAATTTGCCTTTAGCCAGGGGGTAGTTGATTGGTGGAACAGACTTCCATCTTTTGTTGTGAAAGTTGATAGCCTAAATAAATTTAATGCTGAGCTGGACAGGCATTTGGAACAAATTGAGGGCCAAATGGGAGAGTTTTTTGTTTGTTTTTTTTTTTTTTTGGCTGATGCTGCATAAGCTTGCTTTCTTACATCATATGCCTCTACTAATGCTAATTTAAATGAATTTATTGTCAGGTGTCAAATTATAAAAAAGTCCTGTTTCGTCGGCATTGAAGATTTTCCACACTCGAAAGGATAAGGTCTTCGTCATTGAAATCTTCCCTGATTTCTGCCCAAACATGGTCAATCCATTCCTTTGCCGTTATTGGATCTAAAGATCCAGATTTTAAATCGATCTTTTAAATTTATAACGATCGCTTTTTAAATCGATCCAGCCAACTGTTGTTACACACAAAATCATTGCATTCAAATTGTTTAGCAAGTTTTTCTACTTGAGCCTTCATTGAGATCGGATCATCTATTGAAAATCCAGCACTTCTTTGTGTGATGAACTATTAAAACAATGCTTGCGAGGTTACAAACATCTGTTTGTAACCTCGCACTTTCTAATTTTTTTTTTTTTTTTCAGTTACGTTCTTTTCCAGTGGCGATATGTAAACATCTCTATTTTTCCACAATGTTGATACACTTGAAGAGGACAAAGAAAATTTTTTGCACACAACATTTTTTGCACCACGTTTCTAACTGGTGCAAAAATAATTCAGACTTTTTCACAAAGGAAGGGTTCGTTTCTAATTGATTTTACTTTAAAATGATAAAGTGATCTGCATATAAAGTTCTTAGAAAGCCCAAAACATATACAACATTCTTAGAATGTCCCGGAATGCATAAAGTTCTTAGATGTCCTGTTTCCAAAATTCATAGAAGCCCTAAAATAAACTTATGGTTCAGCGAATACAAGATGATCTGTAAATAGGGTAATGCGACAAGCAGAACGCCAATGCACTATTGTATAGCCCCTGTCCTTGAAAGGATAAGGTCATAAACTGGCCACTAATCCCAATGCAATGCGGGTGGTCATAAAGTTAAGTCACCCTTTTCATTTTTGTCTATTCCAAGAATTGTTTTTTCGACCCCAAGCAATGAAGAATGTTTGCATAGTTACCAAAATTTGTTCGTATATCCATGTAGTAAATTTGTTTGTATTATGGTATATCCATGTAGTACGCTTGTTATAACAGTGAGCGATTGTATGGGAATATGCATAAATTAAAATCATTATGGCTTTTTGCTCGTTACAGCTGTGATCTCGTTATTTCTGTGCTTGTTATAACCAAGTTCAACCATACAGTGTTTCTGGGAAAGGGAGGGGAGGGGCTATGAAATTTCGTTCCTAGCTGAAATTAGCATCCATCCAACTTCTTCCTCTTCTTTCGAGTAATGCCTGAAATGCAAGGCCTGATGTAGCCGGGTGTTCAAAGAGCATGTACTATAGCACATGCTGAGTGGACAGGACAAGCATGCATGACTGCTAAATACAGTTTCACGATTGTATTCACAATTTATTGTAAACTTCTCTGACCTGGTGGTCATGCTGGAGTATCAACAAAACATTTATTTATACTTTTATATATACCAGATCAGTAATTAAGGATCTATTTTGAATAGGTGCTGATTTAAATATGTACAAGTTCAAAATATTCAAACCATTTGGCAATCACAAAATCATGCACAAGTGATTTCTCCCTTCTCCCCCAACGAAGTTTGACAGGTACACATTACGGGTGCTTTCTTCAATCAAGTTTATGAATTCATCCAAATGCTCAAAGATCTCACAAAGGTTCCTCCTTTAAAGACAAGTTCTTGAGTCGGAGAAACCAAACACCTTTCTCTGCCATCTGTTCTTTCATTCTCAATGGATTGTTGAAAGTCAATCAGGTCCTTGTCAGTCACCTTCTTTGTATGAGACAACCCTTTAAAATCCACCCCATCCATTGTTAAATCAAGTTACCTCCCTAATGCAACAATTTTTCTGATGATATACTTGGATCAGGGGAGGGGAGGATCTCTTCTCGTCCTTCAGAAACAGTAAAAAACTGAGTAAAGATTTTTATGATCCATTCATGGTTGACTACTTGACTTTGGACCAAGGATCTTCAATGTTACTGAATGTATCTTATTTCTATATGCTGTAACCCTCCAGAAAATTTCCAGATGTCTGATTATACAAATCAGAATATGGAGTGCATAAATACTGACAGAAGGTTGGTTCCTGGACTGAAGCAATACGTGTGGTGTCAGGAGGATGAAACACTTTTCACATTTGGATTCATATCACTTAAATCCTGAGGATGTCCAGAAACAGTGTCCAAAATTAAGTTTTAAATGCAATATAGTTGCTGTTCTTACAATATTTTTCAACTGATGGCACAAAATGAAAAAGCAATTGCTCAAGACTGAGTTCCTCAAGCCTGGCACCTTGCTGCATTACCACCACAGAAGGGTCAGCCTGTCTTTGCTAGGTTGAATCCTGAAGCAGTTTCTCTCTTTTTTTTGACCCGCCCAAGGTAAGTTCTGGTTGTAATATATTTCCAGAAGAACTCAGTTTCATCCATAGTAAAAAAACCTTGGCAAGGCCTACTGTTCTTGTCAAGTTTCAATTCAGTCAATTCATCAAGATATCATGAAGCTACATTTGCACTTGCAACCCCACTAGCTTCTGCCTCTTCATAAAAAAATATAAAAGCAGTCATGATTCACATTAAATGGAGTGAAAATTACTGTCATTAGAACTTGCACTAATCCTTTCACTTTTGGTTTAATTGTGGTTTCACCAATAGGCCCATATTTCTGATGTAAATCATCTATCCAAAGTTTTAAAAGCGTTTCCATTTCAATAATTACAACAACATGCATAGAATTATTACTTTCAATTTTCATATGCTCTAGAATTTCCTCCTTCTATTTCACATATGTGCTAACAGTTGAACGACATCTCCCCAATGATCATACAATTTCAGCATGGCCTTCACTTTTCTCAACACAGATTATTAGAAATTCTGGCCAAACTACAGTACTGCATTTTAGTGCAAATTGTGTGCTACTTCAACTGATACAATAACTCATGTTTTGTTCTACAAAAAATTTATTAACCATGTCAAGCAGTTCCTAATTCGACTGATCCACCTGGTTTCCACCAGCTCAGATGGATCAAGCAACATTTTACCAATAAATCCAAGTTAGTTGAATATCAGGGGCTGCCTGTATAAGACATTACCACCTGGAGGGTCATTTTGACTCCCAATAAAGAAACTGTGGCAAAAAAAAAAAATTACCTCAAAGTACTACGCCATTCTTGAATAAATGAATAATTTGAGTATGAATTAGGAGAAAAACAACCATGGGCAATCCTCCTTCATGGTATTTTGATTATAATTACAATAAAGAAAACAACTAGTTAAAGAAATCAGTGCAACTAAATGAACAAGCATATATAAAGATTTAGATTATACTATCCAATGTTTAACAGCTGTGATAAAAAAATAAATAAATAAATAGTGCCATGCAGAAGAAGTGTCAAGACTTTATCTTGCTATATTTCCCAAAATATTAATAACACAATTTTTCTATAAAAACATGAAATGAAATATTCAATTTATTATAACATGTATGAAGGAATTTTGGATCATATACTGGTACCTTTTCCCATTCACTGTTTTGCCTTGATTCTTGAATAAGCATTCTAATTATGACCTCTTCATATCAAAGTAACACTTGAGTGTTGTGTTCTGTTATACATTCCTAGATTTTTCTATGGTCCAAGCCATTAAAAACCAAACCAACACCAAAAATAATTGTATACAAAACTATTCAATTTAAATAATTAAGTGAAAACAAACTTTGTCACTATCCACTTTCCATTATAGAGTTTACACAAACATTTAATCTTAAAGAAAATTAGCAGATTTTTTTTTTTTCATACTTGACTATACAGTAGACATTCAAAAAAACCACAAGAGTGGGCACATGGTGCCTTTAAATTTTATTCTTAATTCTTACATTGTATTGTATAAGATCCAAAGACATTATTAGAAACAACAATTTTATAAAACACACACTTTCCAACTACTGCCAAATCCCGTGATAGAAAAGTGGACAGGAAGACACTATAGAAAGTTACCATAGCAACAAGTAAAGTTTTCTTGAAAATTAATTGTCAAAAAAACATAACAGGTGCTACGTGGCTTAATTTTTTTATAGTACTTTTCCAATTAAAAATAATGGGGATCAAAAGTGAATATCATACTGGAGGAACATTAAAATTCACAATTATGTAATTCTAAATATAATTTAAGGTTTATTTTTTTGTGTATAAAATGCATCATGCACACCAGCTAATGGGTTAATCCTGATTAAAAGTAAATGTACTCACTATAAGGTATCAGGAGGTCCAATGATAAGAACTTCCCACTTGTAGATATCATCATCATCTATGAGCCCAGCAGAAAATCCCTCTACTGGGTTCTTCTTCAATTCTGAAAGTGCAACAGAATTGCAGCATTTTATAAATCATAACAAAATATGCAGCTATAGGGAAGAGGGAAAAAACTTGCCACAATTATATTTTAAAATTATTTCATCATTAAAATAAATAAATAATCCCAAATACCATATGAAAATGGTTTATAACAACTGCTTTTCTAAATAATATTAGTATTTATAACATAATGCAAGGAAAAAAAGCTTATACAGCACCAGTCAAAAAAAAAAAAAAAAAAAAACACATTTCAAAAAAATATTTTCAAAGTACCCTACCTCAACAACATTAAGGTGGAAGTTTCCCTTAAGTAAATCCTTTCTAACATCTTTGACAGAAACAAACAGATACTGGGCAAAATTTACAGATATTGAGTGAAAATCAGATATAGACAAAGGTTGAGCTTTCTTTAGAATAGGAATAACCCTCTGTGTTGCCAAGAAATTAAAACATAATTAGAATTAATCACTTTGTCAAACAAAGAAGCAAAATCCTCTACACAGACAAAAGAAACAATTTTGACATCATATACATATATACCTAAATTTCATTAAAGCTTTTGAAACTGTTTCTTGTGAAAGGCTACTGCACAAATTGGAGCAGTGTGGCATTAGGAACAAGTTACTGCTATGTGGATAAAGGGATGATTAGTGAAGTGAGAGAAAATAGAGTGGTTATTAGTGGAGTCGCTCAAGTTTCAGTTCTGGATCCATTATTGTTTTCATTATTTATTAACCATAATAAATTGGCAGGGTAGTTAGTGACAGCAATCAAGGTATGCTACTGCAACAAAGACCTACAGAAATTAGGCAGAGAGGCTGAGAATTAGCAACTGAAGTTCATGGGTAGAAGTAATCCCAGAATAAGATAACAATTGCGCAGTCTGACATGCAATTCTCTCAGCAGTGAAGATAGGCTATTAGGACAGTTTATGGAGTTCTATCACTGATAGAACCCCATAACATCATATACCTACACCAATTTCTACAGGAGTTTTACCAGTAAAGATAGGGAGGGGATTATCCCAATTGCATACAGCAATGGTTATGCTGCATGGTTATGCTTTAGCACTTCTGAAGGATGTGCAGGGAAGAGTAAGAAGATTAGTCATGGACAGGGCACTCATATCAAGAAATAATTCAGCTCTGAAAACTGCAGTGCCTGGAAACTAGGCAACTGCAAGGAGACCTACTGAAGTGTTTAAGGACTTACATGCAGTGGTGAGCTATAGTGGGCTAGCATGAGCTCACGAAAGCCCATTGTTATTTTTTTTTGAAAATTTGCGAGCCCATTGTTGAGAAGATCATTTATTTTACAAATGAAATCCTGAATGCAATTCTTGAGTATTGAATTATTGAGTATCCAGAGCCGAAACTACGGTGCGACGAGCGGGGCACCATCCCCAGCATTCGTATTTTAATCCCCAGTTATGTATTTTAAAATTGCTTCATTTTTGATTTAATTACAGTCACACCTCTGTTTAACGAACTTCTTTATAGCAAATTTTTTTCACTCCCCTTGGTAATTACATTTAAAATAGTTTCCGTTGAACGAAGAAAATTCCCATGAAACAAACTGATTAGGAGAGACAATTGTGTATGCATCGTTCTCACTTTTGGTCTTTAGGTAATTAGAAAGCACGAATTAAGGGTGAAAGCAATTACTGTTAGTGGTGTCCCTAAAACCTGCAGTCATATACCGAGAAGTCTTCCATAGCCATTCAGAGGATTAAGCAGATTCCTGACACGGATTATAGTCTCTGACCAACCTGTGTTGTGGTTTCCCTTTACTCCTACAAACAGGCTATGTTTTTCGGAGAAGTGCTATGTTTTTCGGAGAACTACATTCAGTGATCCATACCTTCCAGTAAATTTCTCTTGTCTAAACTTCATACTAACACTTCAAAATGGCACCCACCTTGTAGTCGTGCCCGCCTGCAATGCAGGCCCGCTTCCGCCGCCCTGCAAATAGGAAATAAAAATTAATGATTTTAGAGGTTTTGTCAAAGACAGTTTCTTTAAAATCGAGTGAAATTCTCTTTTCAATTAAGAAGCCAGAAATATCTTTGAAACCATTGCGATTAGCAGTGACAAAGCTGGGCGAGCTTTCAGCGTAATGAATAATATTGAGTGAATGAATGAATATTGTTGATAATTAAACACATTGCAGATTATGACATCTAAATGGAAAACTTGCTTCAGTTTGATCCAGATCGTTACATCAAATCAACACTCAGATATTGAGCAAAGCAGATCGACAACAAATATTAATAAAGAAGTAAATTGTATGTGGCAATTTTTAGAATAAATTTTTCTTGAATATTTGTGTAATTTTTTTTTTTTTTCATGTAATAAATATTGTGTAATGCTTCATGATAGTTTTTATGTTATTTGTGATATGGGAAATATTTCGTGTTATTTTTTATTTGCAATATTAAGAATTTTATCATGAAAAAAATGTATCCATTATATTTCCCTAGTTGTTAAAAAAAAAAAAGACGAATAAAAAAGTTGCGTATGTGCTGAGCACGTGAGGAAGATGGTTCATGTGAAACAACCTCCGCGTTTCTTTGAGGTACAGTATTTTGATTTGTTTATTGATTACGAAATAAGAGCTTTTGTATTGTAAATATTTTATTGAACATTCGCAAATTTTCATAATTTCTGGAAGACAAGATACAATGGATTTATGACAACTAAAGTAAGAGATGTATACTTGCGAGTTGCAAAGTATCTAAATATCTGTAAAATAGCACTGATTGATGTACTGATCTTGTAGTTCAAGTGACATATAGTAGTAGTGGCATGTGATGCAAGAAAGCAAATGTATGAGCTTATGCAGCATCAGCCAAAAAAAAAAAACTACACCATTCCCTCCAAATGCCTGTCCAGTTCCTCCTTAAATTTATTCAACCTATCAACTTCCACAACAACAGATGGAAGTTTGTTCCAGCAATTAACCACCCGCTGGCTAAAGGCAAATTTCCGCACATCTATTCTACATCTGTCTTTTCTTAATTTGAATTTATGCCCCCTTAGGTTCGTAATCTGAACAAGTGGAAGGATCCCATCAGAATTCAGCGTGCTCAACCCATTCAAGGCATTATATACCTCAATCAGATCACCGCGCAGGTGCCTAGTCTCCAGCCACTGCAATTTGCAGAACTTAAGCCTCTCTTGGTAAGAGGATCCCTTCATTCCCCTCACCAATCTTGTTGCCCTTCTCTGTACACGCTCAAGTAAATCTACATCCTTCCTACAATGAGGCCTCCAGACCTGTACGCAGTACTCAAGGTGTGGCCTGACCATTGCCTTACACAGAGGGATAATTACCTCCTTTTCCCTGCTAGCAAAATTCCTATATATCATTGACAAAACCCAATGACCTGCCCTGGCAGTCTGTCTGCATTGCTCAGAAAACTTCATATCTGCCTGCATGATTACTCCCAGGTCTTTTTCATTTTCTACCACCTTAAGTGTAGTAACCACACAGTTGGTACGTTTCTCTGGGGTTACTTCTACCCATATGCAGTACTTTGCATTTGTCAGTGTTAAACTTCAGTTGCCAATTCTCAGCCCATCTTCCCAAAGTTTCTAGATCCTGTTGCAGTAGCACACTGCCATTACTGTCATTAACAACCCTGCCAACCTTTGTATTATCTGCAAACTTCGACATTAAGCCTGATATACCTTCATCAATATCATTGATAAATATACAAAACAACAGTGGACCTAA
The DNA here is from genome assembly GCF_048544385.1 of Mastigoproctus giganteus. NCBI lineage: Eukaryota > Metazoa > Arthropoda > Arachnida > Uropygi > Thelyphonidae > Mastigoproctus > Mastigoproctus giganteus. The sequence continues at coordinate 213,132,758 of NC_143575.1, forward strand.
CACCGAACCCTGTGGAATTCCACTAATAACATTAGTCCAAGGAGAGCAGCACCCATTGATTACCACCCTCTGTCTTCTCGCACTTAACCATCCTTTTATCCATTGAAGCAACTTACACTTAATACCATTCTGCTCCAATTTGTACAATAGTTTTCCATGTGCAACAGTGTCAAAAGCTTTCCTGAAATCCAAATATATGATATCAAAATTATTTTTTGCATCCAGTTCCTTTGTAACCACATCATAATATTCTATCAAATTTGTCAGACAAGACTTTCCCTTAACAAACCCATGCTGTGTCTGAATTATTGCTGCAGTCTTGTCTAGATGATCCTGCAATGCATCTTTAACCAGCGACTCCATTATTTTACCCGGAACAGAAGTTAAACTAACTGGTCTGTAATTACTCGTGTCACCCTTCGATCCCCCTTTGTGAATTGGGGATACATTTGCACATCTCCAGTCCGTGGGAACCTCCCCTGAGTCCAAGGATGCTCTCATAATTATGGCTAAGGGTTTGCTTAGTTGCTTTGCCGCCTCCTTTAATATAACTGGATAGATCCCATCCACCCCAGGTGCTTTTCTTACGTTTAACTTCAACAATTTCTCTTCCACTTTGCTCTCAGTTATTACAAAATCATTAAGTATCTTGCTACAATTTTATAACCTTCTGACATTTTCAAACCTTAATAATTCCTCAGGTGTGAATGTAGATGCAAAATACTCATTCAGTTTGTTTGCTATCTGAGCAGGAACATCAGTCGAACCATCGATGTCAAGTGCACCAATCAGAATCATCCCCTTCCTTTTAGAGTTTATATAAGTAAAGAAATCCTTGCTGTTTTTCTTAGCATCTTTTGCCCAGGATTTCTCGTAATCTGCCTTCGCCTGCCAAACCTCCTTTGTGACCTGATTACAGATTAACTTATATCTGCCATAGGCTTCTGAGTTGCTTGATAATTTATATGCATCCCATGCATTTTACTTCTCTATTACGAGTCTCATTAGATAACCACTTAAGTCTAAACCTTGAACAATATTTCTTAATAGGTATGAAACGTTTAGTAGCTTCCACGATTAATTCCTTAAATGCTTCCCACTTAGAATTTACTGTTGGTAACATCGTCAGTTGACCCCACTGTACAGAATTTAAAAACTGTCGGAGACCACTGTACTCGCCTTTACGGAAGCAAAAACCCTTTCCTTTACCCCTGATGGTAATTAAATCTTTAAGTAAATCCCACGTCAGTACACTGTGATCACTGCCACCTAGTGGTTCTTTTATCTGCAAATTCCTAATACATGAATGATCACTGCTGATAACCAGATCAAGAATATTACTTTCTCTGGTTGCCTCTCGAACATGCTGCTGTAGAAAACAATCATCCAATAAATCCACAAAAGTCTGACTAGTGTGCGAGTGCCCAACCCACAAGTTCCAGTCAATATCTGGGAAGTTAAAATCCCCCATTATAAGACATTCCGATTTACTAGCCCACTATTTCTCTGTACAATTGTTCATTGTACTCATTAGGCCTATAACACACTCCTACTCTAATTTTTGCTTTCGCAGTGCTTATGTCACACCAAACTGACTCAACAGTGCACTGTTCATCTATATCAACTGGATGCACTTCTTTTGATTTTATGTTTTTATTTTTATGATATGCAGCTGTTAAGGGCACCTAACAATGGAATGTAACAAAAATGAGAGACAAAAAAAAGAAATTGTTCACAAATATTTGTATTGTTACAGTCACATGATAAACACTTGTATTCTCGCAGTCATATGACAAATACTTGTATTATTGTAATCATACTTACTGCAGTAGCAGCTTCAGAAAGTATGATTGTGGCGTCATACTATTCAAAAATTCTAAAAAGAACTCCAGATTCTATCGTATCCAGGTATCATCGTAAGGAGAGGCATGAGGACCAGGCTTTTATGGTTTTTTTTTTTTTTTTAGATAGACCTTATACACATACACTGATACGCGTGGGTAACAAGCCCCTTCTGTCTACCCCCCCCCCCACACACACACAAATCCGCTCCTGACTCAAGATATCATCATACTGGCAGTCACGAAAAATGCATCGCGTGCACTAATCCACACTACTAGAAGTGCAAGCATGGGAAGCGCCTCTGGTGGAAACCGCGGATGACGTCACTTCCGTGACCAATCAAATTACTCGGTAGAAAGTCAGAAAAACTGCCAGCCCATTGTTAAAATATTCACAGCTCACTACTGCTTACATGGATTTAGTAAACTTAATGTTGATGCCGTCCTTTACTCTTTCTTGGACAACACACATAACTGGACAGAAATTTTAATTGAAAAAGTTTGGTTACAAGTTCGCTAGAGGAAAAATTTGCTTTCAGCCATAGAATAATTGACTTTTGGAAAAAACTTCAATCAGATGTTGAAGTGGATAGTTTTTTTTTTGCTAATAATGTAAAAGTCCACACATCTTGCCATTACTAATACCAAATATAGAAGAAAGAAATAATCAAAACTCACAGCAGAAAGAAGCATAGGAGAGTTGTCACCTCAGTTAGAATTCAAGAAATAACTTAATCTGCTGTACCTTCCCACCCCTTGAAACTGAAGACCATACCTTTCCCTTTATCATCAAACTTTTGCTGAATACTACTCACCATTTCATGACATCATGGTCATTAGCCACTATCAGCTTCTATACTAACATATTAGTAGTCCTTATACTATCTCAGAAGTTCTGGTATGAGTGAGCGAGTGATTTTTGTTTTTATGGCACATGAGCAACTAAGGCCACGATGGGCCAAGTCCAATAATTAAATACAGTCTAGAAACCCTTGTGCAATGCAAAATCGTGCAATATAAATAATAGGCCTTATGGGAAAAATAGGGTTAGGTGTCGACTACCCAAGATTGAATAGACATTTGTAACCAAAACATTACCAATGCAAGACTTGCAAGAAGTCAGAATGCAATAAATAATCGTAATAAAATACTTACGTATTTTATTACGATTTTTAAGTAATAAAATAAAATATTGCTAATGCTTTTATCATAAGCAAACTTGTTCCTGATCTCTTCTGTTTGATCTTCTATCCAAACAGATAAAAGACATTCCATCTCTTCCAATTCTTTGTGTCTTGATCTGTTGTTCCTGCTATAAAAGTTGCTTTTATTTTCTCTGTATTCTTTCTAATTGCTTTCAGCAGTTAGGTTATGTTATTTCCTAATCTAACCTTAAAGGTTGGGTTAGGAAATAAGGTTTCCTAACTTTCTGTCATGTCGACATCTCAATCAATATATAGCTCTCGACTACCAATAACACGTGTAGTCTGTTTACGGAGAATGCAGGGAGAAACTGTGGTAGTGGCAAACCAGTTTGTCCAGCAAATGCCTGTAGTTTGCCGTGGTTCTCGTGTTGGCTTTCTTTACCTTTGCCGCTTTTCTTTTTCTCTCTGAACCTGCGGTATCTTCACCAGCATGCTTCCTTTTCACACTGTTTTTTTTTTAGTATTTTACTAATTTTTAGGGAATAAAGCACAATTACAGTATAAAAAGAACAAAAATGAGGAGGCACATTTTATACACACAAATAAAACAGCAAGTTTTGCATTCAACCGCCATTTCTTGTAAACACAACACCGAACCGTGCAAAAGCAAATTCAGTTCGTGTTCTATGTGACATTGTTCCCCTATTTATCAATCGTGTATGATCGAATTTGTGTAGTGTAAACTTGTGTTATATGATGACTGACTGTATATTAAAAAACTTCAGTAACTTACAAATAGGTTACTATCTCAAGATGGTACAAATAATTAAAAACAAGTAAACCAAGGTAAAAATAAAAATGAGTAAAGAAACAGAAGCATACAAAATGACTATTAAAAAACATTTGTGTATATAAAGATTTATAGTTTAAAAATTTCAGACATATCATCCTTGTCAGGTAAAATCTGACAGTGTATAAAGCTCAGTTAGATGGTTAAAAGCACTAAAACAAACAGCATGCATTTAAAAAAATCCAGATACTCAATAAGAATATGTTTGATGGGTAAAATGGTTTCACAATGCTCACACATAGGAGGGTCATCAGCCCTCAGCAGAAAAGCTTGTGTCAGATGACTGTGTCCTAGGCAGAACCAACCTAGAACAACTTCATCTTTACAGGCCAGGGAAAGACTAGACCAGTGATTCCCAAACAGTGTGCCGCAGTGCAATGCAAGAGGTGGCTAGGCGTACCACAAATATTATGAAAGTATATTTTAAAAATGAGAAGAAACCCTAGGATTTTCTTCACTAACTAACATTAAATGCAAAAAAGGAGACTCCAACGCATTGAAGATGAAATTAGAGTATGTTTATCTCATATACATCATGACATTTAAAAGGTTGCTAAAAATACTTAATTTATTAAAATAAGGTAAGTAATAGTTTTCCATAGTTTTAAGTTATTTTTATTCCTAGTTTAAAATATATTAATAAATTTTTAAATCTGTACACAAAGCATGCAGAAAATTTTTTATATGTTTTACAGTGCACTGTGAACCAAAAAAGTTTGAGAACCACTGGACTAGACTGTCAATGTTCGATTACAGACCATCTCATATAACATTTTTGCAACTTGCCCATGCCATGAGTGTTGCCATTGAGAGATTAGTTTCTTTCATATTACTTGCCTGTAGTCTGTATAGGGTATGAATAAGCAAGAATTACAAAAAGACTACTGATTTGGCTGTGGTGTATGCCAAATCATTTCCCCAAGATCCCAAATATGGCTGGGGGTCAAGCAGAAGCAAATATCAAATTCTGATCCAGAAAAGAAATGTAGCCTCTAATGTACCCAGGACAGGACTGGAGGAGGATTGAACCTCATCAATGACAAGGCCTGCAATGAACTGAGATGATCAGTATATACAATACATATTTGGCGGTGGGTTTGCACGTCGAACTATCTGTGTTGACTCGCAAGAAGTCAATGTTCAGCTTGGTGTGCTGAATAGAGTTGTAGGCAGACAGCAGATGGAGCTTGTCCTTTCACCAGTTGTTAAGAGAGAAGTTGCAAGCAGGAATATGAACATGACAGGGTGGAAGGGGTTGCCTTGGGGATGGGACAAATTTGTCTACCATGAGAAACTCTGAGTTGCCCTTGGATACAAATACTGAATGGACAATTGGCAGTCAGGTAAGTGCTGTACAGACTTTGCTGAATATGAGTTCCGAGAATTTCGCCTCTGGTACTACTGGAATGGTGCTTGTCCAAGTCTTAATTCAGGTTCAGTGTGAAGGTTACATTTGAGACAAAAATGAATGTATATGGTCTTCTCCAGTGTTTTTTTTTTTTTTTTTTATTTGGTAGGTGTTGGCGCATCGGCTTCTGTGGCCATATTGCACCTCCCAAGGTTTTTGCAGTACTTTGATCCAAGCCTGAGGTGGGAATCGAACCCGCGACCTTTGGGTTGCCGGGCAGGTACTTTACCCACTCGGCTAGCCCGGTCGGCCTTCTCCAGTGAGAACCTGAAACCATCGGCTATTGCCCAAGAGTTAAGGCGACCAATGGCTTGTTACAGTTATCTCTCTCTTGATAACCCTCATGTTTGTTGCATGACTGAGAAAATATGCTGAAGTCTTCAACACAGTTTTTTTTTTTTTTTTGTAGTTGTTGGCGCATCGGCTTCTGTGGCCATATTGCACCTCCCAAGGTTTTTGCAGTAGTTTGATCCAAGCCCGAGGCGGGAATCGAACCCGCGACCTTTGGGTTGCCGGGCAGGTATTTTACCCACTTGGCTAGCCCGGTCAGCTCAACACAGCGTGCATCTGTTTATGGTTGGAGGAAGTTGTTCAGTAATTGAGTTTACTTTAATGGAAAAAAAGTGTAAACCTTAAAACAGATCCTTGTGGTACTCCCTCCTCTTGGCAAAAGAACAAAGACAGTGGACCCTACTTGAAATTGGATAAAACAATGCGATAAAAAGTTTTTAATAAAAATGGGAAGGTGACCTTTTAGAGGTTATAAAGATCTTTTAAAATACCAAATCTTCAAGTTGTCATACACTTTTTCCATATCAAAGAAGATGAACACCAGCTGCTCTCTTTTTAGGAAAGCATCCTGAATAGATGTTGTTTCCATTCTAATTAAGTGTTTCCATTCTAATAGTTGCCTTGCACCAGGTTTCTGGAAACTGTTCTTCAGTTTCCAGAAATAGTGTCCAACTGTAGGGAACCGTTTGTTCCTGTGGCTACAGCACACATTCCCTACTATCCAGGCCTTACTGAGCGGTTAAGCAGAATTTTACGAGATTTCAAAACATGCTGTGTGCAGCCTCCCGGGCAGAGGTTGCACACAGTTGTGTCCCAGGTAAAAGATCCAATCGCAAAGGACCTTAGTAGTGGAGTTGTTTATAGGATAAAATGCCCAGATTGTGGGGAATGTTATGTGGGCGAAACAAAATGGCGGTTAAAAGATCGTCTGGGGGAGCATTTAAATGCTATAAAAACTGCTGATCATAACAAGTCTGCTGTGGCCGAGCATTATTGGGAGCGGCAGCATCAAATCTCCCCAGAGGATGCAATTATTGTAGATCGAGCGCAATTCTGGGACCGTAAATGGCTTGAGAGCCTGCGAATCTGTTCATCCAACAACAATATCATGAATAGAGACAGGGGTATGCGTTTGCACCCCCCTATTTGAAACTACTGTCCTAAGTACGGATGAACGGTTTTGCTTTGTGTGCTCCCGAGCTATTTCCGCTTCCAGTTCTGACCATGCGCCAATGGACCCACGTGGTGAAATACCACGAGCCTGTTATACATAAAGAAGTGTTGCCAGAAGATTTATTACTATTGAGGAAGGAAGCTAATGCTTCCGAAAGCTACAGGTTTTATTGCTTTTAATCCAGTTTATTTTAGATAAATTTTATTACAATGATTTTATTACAGTTTTAATCCTTATATAGTGTATCATAGCAGTTTTATTTTATACATTAAATTTTATTGTAAATATGTTATTTTAATTTGTAAATTCTAGTCACAGTAAAAAGCTATTTCAATTAATGGTTGGTGTATGAGCTTATTTATCGTTAAGATATGAATTTACCCAACCTCAGAAGCCTTTTTCAGGATATTTAAGGGACTTTCTCAGTTTAGTGTTTAAGGACCAGAAACATGGGGAGTAACATGATGTTGCTGAGATGTCAGATAATGTTTCCCCAAGAGCACTGACTATTGCAGTAGAGTCTGCAATAGTGCATCCATTATATATATTCCAGAACCGATGGGGACGGGCTTGCTGTGTATTTTCCCTTCATTTTCTGGATTTTGTCCCAGACCACTTTAGAGCTGATCGCCTAGGTAATAGATGTAAAGACTATGGGATTAGCTGTGGTGGGATATCATCAGAATATCCCACCAAGCTTTGTTTTGTGCTTTTTTTGCTGTTGTGCATTCTGAATTCCACCATCGGTTGGGAAATAATGGGAACAGGGTGAATATTTTTGGAAATGCAATTGCAGCTACATGAATAATAGTTTGTGATATATGTGACTGCACCACCGATCAGCTCCTGACTGACTGTAATGATGTCAAATTTTTCTAGATGTTGAAAGGCATTCCAGTCAGCATGGTCAATCTTCCACCGGGATATATTCTAAAAGGAAGACACTGTCTCCCACTATGTAAGCAAGTTATCATGGAGAAATGATCACTTCCATACAGGTTCTCCACCACCACCCAAGTAAGTGAAGGAAGGAGAGGAGGGAGGAGAGCAGACAAAGATCAATGGCAGAAAATGAATGAATAGGCACATGGAAGGTGTTTGTTGCCACATTTAGAAGGCAGAGGTCATTACCAGTGAGCGTATGCTCTGTGCCTCATCCCCTTCCATTAATGTCAGCACCACTCAAGAGTGTATGTAGTATGTCCATTAAAATTCCCAAGTTAGAAAGGTGAAGGCAACTGCATTAAAAGGTCATTAAGGTATTTCTAGAGGAGATAGTTAAAAGTTAATAATAGGTAGAGGAGACAGTTAATAAAACCCCCCAAATTAATAAAATCCCTTTATTCATAAAGCGAATTGCAACAGCCTCTATGCTAATTGTAAGCAGCAAAGACTGAAATGGGTTCTGGTTGCCCATGAGGATAGACACTACTCCTGAGCAGGGCCATCCACAATTCTATCCTCACAAATAATAGTAATGTTACACACAATGGGGTCACCATTTGCCTCTAGATAAGTCTCCTATAAGTGAAAGCACGCTGGTTCACACTTTTGCAGGAGTGCTTTAATGTCTTCTGAATTTTGCCAGAATCCATGACAATTAAACTATAGGAATTTAGCCATTACTTGGGCTTGGATCAATCTGTCAGCTTTTGAGATGACAAGGACTTACTTTTCTCATTCTTGGATTTATCTTTTTTGTGGAAGTATGGATCTGTCCTGTGTCCATTTCTTCCTCTGCAAAGAGTTCTAAGAATGATTTTTGTTAGGCTTGTCCTTGGTTTCAACTCCCATGTTTTCTTGTACTACCATTGGCAGTTGATTTTTCTGTACAGTCACTTTACTGCTCAATTTTTGTAATTCTGGAGCAGGAGGAGGTACCAATATAGGAGTGGCAGTTGACTAGATTTTCTGTGCAGGTTTTTCTGAGCTCAGTAAATAGCAGGCAATGGAAATAAATGACTCTTTTGGTGGTAGCCATTTCAGTTGGAGTGCCAATTGAGTTTCAGCACCTGCAGGTTTAACGCTATTTACAGGTTTAACTGCTTTTCTAGCATCCTGATATGAAATGTTTAATTCTGCCTTAAGTTGTATTTTTCTTCCTTCCACCTCTGGCATGCTCAAGAATATGCAGATTCTCTCCTTGGCAATTAATACAGGTGGTTTCGCAGATTTACATGATGAAATTTTGTGGGCCTTTTGCACCACATCAAGCACATGCAAGGGCACCACAGCAGGCAATTTGTGAATTGCCCATATTTCTGGCACTTGAAGCACATTAATGGGTTTGGAACATATGGGCATACTGTGCAGTTCAGATAACCAGCTTTAATCTCATTAGGAGCAGGCCATATAAGAGGGGGGCAGGAGGGCGGAGTTTGCATGGGCCTACGATTTTGAGGGGCCTACTACCCCTGGTAGGTTGAACAAAATTAAGATGTGTTACTTAATTTTTTTTTTTTTTTTTTTTTTTTTACTTCAGAACAGTTTTGTGGGACAATGAAAAAATATGAAAGTGGTGCAGTAAAGGGAAAGTGTGTCAAATTGCAAGATAGTTGCAATAATCCAAATCAATTACTGATTTTTTAATCCAATCAATTGATTTGGATTAAAAAATCAAAATCAATTACTGACTTCATAATTAGACATCACCATCAATGTGAATCAGAGAATGACCACGCTGTTCTTGATAATCAGGCTGTTGGACCAGGACCAGCTACAGAAGGTAAAACTCCCAAAGAAACTGATGATAAACTGATAGAGCAAACAGTGGAACCACAATTGGCAACTGAAGCTGATAACAATGGGGGGAAAAAAAGATGTAAAAGCCTCCACGTCACAAATCAACATTGGACTTATTGATAAGAGGAATAGAATTGACACAATCATTTCTAAAAGTTCGACTTCGAAGTACCAACTGATGTCCCTCATTTCCAACTCGCCTTTTTACAGTAACATTGACAAAGGTAGACAAATATAAACGAGAATGGTTGTATTTGAGTCAAGTGAAGCAATCATTGTATTGTGCACCTTGTTTTTTTGTTTACCAAGGGGGATGTGTCTTCTAATGTGAGTGAGTGTATTAACCAGTCATCCATCATGGATGACTGGTTAATACACTCACATTAGAACATACCTATCAAATCATTTGTGGTTACGGAGTATTGAGAAAGGGTGGAGAAAATTAAAAGAATCACATTCCAAGTCATGAAAATTGTAACTTACAAGGAAAACTATATTGCATGGAAAGAAGCAAGGCAGAAATGAGCAGTGCTTCAACTTCAATTGACAATTATATTATTGACCAGCTCAAGGCTGAAAGTAATAAATGGAAGAAAATTCTTCATTGCATTCTTGGTATCATCTTATTTTTGTCAGAGGGGAGGGGAGCTCGCTTTCCGTGGTTCTTCTGAACATGACGACAGCCATAATGGAAATTTTTGGGGTATTGTTGAGCTGCTGAGAAAATATGATTCAGTATTAGCCGAACATATTGCACGTGTACGAAACGCACAGGAGAATGAAACACGGTTCCAGGTACACTACCTATCAAATAAAATACAAAATGAATTCATTGAAATCTGTGAATCATTTGTGCAAAAGGGCATTACTGAAGAAATAAAAGCTGCAAAGTATTTTGCAATTGCTGTTGATGGAATGCCTGATTGTTCTAACAAAGAACAGCTATCATTCATCAGTGTTGGAGGAGATATAGAAAAAAGTGGGGGAGAAATTGAAGTTAAACATAAAAAAGGCACTTGGGGCAGATGGAATCAATCCAGTTATAATGAAGGAGGCAGCAAGGGAAGTAAGCAAACCCTTAGTCATAATTATGAGAGCATCCTTAGAGTCAGGGGAGGTCCCATGGACTGGAGATGTGCAAATGTATCTCCAATTCACAAAGTGGGTTAAAAGAGTGACACAAATAATTATAGACCTGTTAGTTTAACTTCTGTTCTGGAGAAAATAATGGAGTCACTGGTTAATGAGGTGATACGGGATCACCTAGACATGACAGCAGTAATAGTTCAGACACAGCATGGGTTTGTTAAGGGCAAGTTACTGCAATGGATAATGGGATGGTTGAGAGGGAGACAGTAGAGAGCAGTAATAAATGGACACTGCTCTATGTGGACTAAATGTTATTAGAGGAGTTCCAAAGGGTTCGGTACTGGGCCCATTGTTGTTTTGTGTATTTATCCAAGATATTGATAAAGGTATATCATACCCAAGTTTGCAGATGATACAAAGGTTGGCAGGGTTGTTAATGACAGTAAAGACAGTATGCTACTGCAACAGGATCTAGAAAAGCTAGGCAGATGAGTTGAGAAGTGGCAACTGAAGTTTAACATTGACAAATGCCAAGTACTCCATATGGGTAGCAGTAACCCAAGAGAAACTTACAAATCTGTGTGGTACTACACTCAGGGAGGTGGAGAATGAAAAAGACATGGGGTAATTGTGCAGTCAGATATGAAGTTCTCTGAGCAGTGCAGACAGGCTGCCAAAGAATGTCATGGAGTTTTGTAAATGATATATAGGAATTTTGCTAGCAGAGACAAGGAGGTGATTATTCCTTTGTATAATGCAATGGTCATGCCACACCTTGAGTACTATATACAGGACTGGAGGCATCATTTTAGGAAGGATGTAGAGTTGCTAGAAGGAGTACAGAGAAGAGCAACAAGATTGGTGAGAGTAACAAAGGGGTGCACTTACAAAGAAAGGTTTAAATTCTGCAAGTTGCAGAATCTGGAGACCAGGCACCTGCGAGGTGACCAGATTGAGGTGTATAAGGCCTTGAATGGTTTGAGCAGGTTCGATGCTGATGGGATACTTCCGCTTGCTCAGATTAAGAACCTGAGGGGGCATAGATTCAAACTGAAGAAAGACAGTTGTAGGATAGATGTGTGGAAGTTTGCCTTTAGCCAGCGGGTAGTTGATTGCTGGAACAGACCTCCATCTGTTGTTGTTGTTGTTGTTGTTGTGGAAGTTGATAGCTTAAATTTAAGGCTGAACTAGACAAACATTTGGAGTGACCGAATGGGTAAAATGGGAAGGTTATTTTTTTTTTTTTTTTTGGCTGATGCTGTATAAGCTTGCTTTCTTGCATCATATGCCTCAACTAATGCTAATGTGAAGATACCAGTTCTTCAATTGAAGAATGCTTTCTTGCATTTCATGAATTTTCCAAAAAGACAAGTGAAGCAATTGCAGAGAAAATCTTAGTAAGTCTCAATCTGAACTTTGAAGACTGCGTGGGTCAAGCATATGACAATGGCTCCAATATGGCAGGAAAGTACAGTGGTGTGCAGGCTATCTTAAAAGAGAAGAATGAGAATTGCATTTTCTCCAATTGTGCAAATCATACTCTGTATCTCGTTGGTATGGATTGTGCTGAAGCCTGCAGTGAAGCTATAACATTCATTGGAATCATACAGAAAATGTTCAATTTCTTCAGTTCAAGTCCCCAGCGGTGAGAGATACTGAAAGAACACCTTCCTGTCTCACTGCATAAAATGTCAAAAACAAAATGGTCAGCGAGAATCGACTGTGTAAGACCAATTGCATGGCATTTGGATAGTGTTAAAAATGCAGTGGCAGAGCTGAGTGAAGTTACTAATTTGATAGCAGAGTGTAAATCCGATCTTCGGGGTAACAAAAAAAAATACTTGGATACTTTTGAATGTGTACTGATGTCAGCCATTTGGATTAAAGTTCTCATAATGATCCATGAGGTCAACTTGGTAATAGAATCTCGTGATGTCAACTTGGTAACAGAATCTCGTGATGGCACATTAGATGAAGAAAGGGACAACATTAATCAACTATGGGCAGATATCCTGAAACAGAGAGCATTAGCATTAGTAGAGGCATATGATGCAAGAAAGCAAGCTTATGCAGCATCAGCCAAAAAAAAAAAAAAAAAAAACCACTTCACCCCTCTTCGTTCGAAATACCTGTCCAGCTAAGCCTTAAATTTATTTAGACTATCAACTTCAACAACAAAAGATGGAAGTCTGTTCCACCAACCAACTACCCGCTGGCTAAAGGCAAATTCCCACACATCTATCCTACATCTGTCTTTCCTCAATTAGAATTTATGCCCTCTCAGGTGATTATTCTGAGCAAGAGGCAATATCCCATCAGCATTGAGCATGCTCAAACCATTCAAGGCTTTGTACACCTCTATCAGATCACCTCGCCTAGTCTCCAGACACTGTAATTTGCAAAACGTAAGCCTTTCTTTGTAAGAGCAACCCTTTGTTCCGTTCACTAACCTTATTGCCCTTCTCTGTACTCGTTCCAGCAGCTCTACATCCTTCTTGAAATGAGGCCTCTAAACCTGTATACAGTACTCAAGGTGCGGCCTGACAACTGCTTATACAAGGGAATAATCACCTCCCTATCCCTGCTAGAAAAATTCCTGTATATCATTGATAAGATACTATGAGCTACTCTTGCAGCCTGTCTGCACTGCTCACAGAACTTCATATCTGCCTGCACAATTAACCCCAGGTCCTTTTCATTCTCTACCACTGTCAGTGTAGTACCTCCTGATGGGCCATGGCCCATTTAAAGCAAAACTGAACGCACTTGGAATAATAGAAGAGTCCACATGCACCTGTGGAGAACCTGAAACCTGGCAGCATATTATGCACGACTGTGAATGCTACGAAGAACACAGAAGTAGACTTATAACTGAGATTCAATACTTGCCGAAAAATCAAGAGTACCATCTACTGGATACAGAAGATGAATACAAAGCCTTCAGCCGATTTGCACTTGACGTCTTCAATAGATGACGAACAGAAATAGCCATCCACAACGAAAAGATGACCACAAATAATAAATAAAGGCAAACTGATAAAACAGCAACACAGAGGAAAGGATAGCAAAATACTAAGGACAAATGGCGTAATATGCAGCAGAATAAATGAAACAGCATCGACCTAGGAACCAATGGGAGTGGCTCCAGCCAGGATGTCGTCGCTCCCAGGATGAAACCACACACCTAGAAAAGGACCAAACCCCAACAACGAGTCATCATCAGACTGCACTTGCTGGAGGGCACTGCAACTTGCCGCTATGGCGAACTGGGCAGGGCTCCCTTGCCCAGCCCACTTTCTCTCCCAATCCCTGGTGGGGTGAGGGGAAGGACTTCTGCCCCCTCCCCACCCCATTCTCATTTCCCTCTGGTGGGGCAAGGGCATGCCCCACTGATATACCTGGGGTCGCCTTCCATATTGACCCCATACTTCTGTCTTTTCCTCCCAGCCTTCCGTCTCTCCCCCCTACTCTACCTATATCGCCAGCGAAAAGCGAATGCCCCACACAACGTAAAAATTTTAAATGCCAAACTCGACACACTTGCAACCTCTTTTGGCCTAATTAAATTCAAGCATTTATCCCTCCCCTTTTTTTTAATATAGGTCCTAGCCACTGAAATCTCAGGAAATTAGGTGGCAGGACCCTGCCAGAGTACTTATCTAAAAATACTGGTGTACCTGGTCTGCCTCCACGGGGCTAAGTGTGGGCAACGTTGGGTCTCAGTAGGGGTCCAGCGGCTAAACGGCCAGATGAACAACAGAACACAACACTACACATGTACAATATCCATACACTTTTAAATCTCTGGCCTTCCCAGTGAACTGGTACACCCACAATGAAAGCAATGCGGAGATGGGGGAACCCCTGGTGCTGTTAGACACTAAATACACTTTACACTTTTGTCAGTACCACAGAGTTGATACGTTGCTCTGGGATTGCTGTTTCCCATATGTAGTACTTTACATTTGTCGATGTTAAACTTCATTTGCCACCTCTCAACCCATCTGCTCAACCTTTGTATCGTCTGCAAACTTGGACATTAAGCTTGATATGCCATCATCAATATTATTTATAAATACAGAAAACAACAATGAACCCAACACTGAACCATGAGGGACTCCACTAATAACATTAGTCCACGATGAGCAGTGTCCATTAATTACCACTCTGTCTTCTGCCACTCAACCATCACTTTATCCATAGCAATAATTTGCCACCAATGCCACACTGCTCCAATTTGTGCAGCAGTCTTCCATGTGCAACAGTATCAAAAGCCTTTCTAAGATCCAAATATATAATATCAAAGTTATTCCCTGCATCCAATTCTTTTGTGACGACATCATAGTATCCAATCAAATTGGTCAGGCAAGACCTTCCCTTAACAAAACCACGCTGTGTCTGCGCTATAACTGAATTCTTGTCAAGATGATCCTACAGTGCTTCTTTAACCAGTGCTTCCATTAATTTTGCTGGAACAGTAGGTAAACTCCAGGTCTATAATTACTCTCATAATTATGGCTAACGGATTGCTTACTTCCTTTGCTGCCCCTTTAATATAAGTGGATAGATCCCATCCAACCCAGGGGCCTTTCTTGTATTTATCTTCAACAATTTCTCCTCCACTTTACTCTCAATTATTACAAGATCATCTAGATCACTGCCACTGTTTACTCCATCTATGGCATTCCCCTTCCTGAATAACTCCTCATGTGTGAATGTAGATGCAAAATATTGATTTAGTTTGTTAGCTACCTGAGCAGGATCATGAACAGTTGACCCATCGATATCAAGTGGACCAATCTGATTCATCCCCTTCCTTCTAGAGTTTACATAAGTAAAGAACTCCTTGCTGTTTTTCTTTGCATCCCTTGCCAAAGATTTCTCGTAATCTGCCTTCACCTGCCTAACCTCCTTTGTAACTTGGTTACAGATCAACTTATATCTATCATAGGCTTCTGTGTCACATGTTAATTTATATGTATCCCATGCATGTTTCTTCTCTGCCATATGTCTCATTAGTTCATCTGACATCCATTTAGGCCTGAACCTTGAACAATATTTCTTAGTTGGTATGTAAAGCTTAGTAGCTTCCAAGATAAGTTCTTTGAATGCTTCCTATTCTGAGTTTGCTGTTTGTAACATCATCAGTTGGTCCCACTGTATAGAATTTAAATACTGTCTCAGACCATCGTAGTCGCCTTTACAAAAGCAATAATCCCTTTACCCCTGATGGTAGTTACCTACTTGAGTAAATTCCACTTCAGCACACTGTGATCACTGCCACCTAGTGGTTCCTGTATCTGCAGATTTTTAATGCATGAAGAGTCACTACTGATAATCAAATCAAGAGTATTGCTCCCTCTAGTTGCTTCCCAAACATGCTGATTTAGAAAACAATCATCCAATAAATTCACAAAAGCCTTGCTAGTGTGTGAGTGACCAACCCACAAATTCCAGTCAATATCTGGGAAATTAAAATCCCCCATTATAAGATACTCTGATTTACTGGCCCACTATTTCCCTGTACAGTTTCTTATTATACTCATTAGAGTCATTAGGCCTATAGCACACTCCTACTATCAATTTTGATCCCCTAATGCTTATGTCACACCAAACTGACTCGACACTGCACTGTCCAGCGATGTCAACTGGCTTCACTTCCTTGGATTTTATGTGTTTCTTAACTAATAGCATAACCCCTCCTCCCTTCCTATCCTTTCTGTAGACTTTGTACTCCCCAAATTCCAGTTCTGCATTACTTATATCTGTGTGACACCACGTCTCTGATATCCCAACAATATCCACCTTTGATGCTTTGAGCAATACCTCAAATTCATCAAATTTATTTACAAACTCCTAAAATTGGTGTACACGCAAGTATACATGCACCTGTTCTTTTTCTTAGCTACCCTAACACAACCCATGTGTTTACTTGCACCCCAATGACTCCCAGCAGTCTCTGAAATATCCTGCATCTTATTTTCCAAGCTGCTGCTCATTCCATAGAAGCAGTGCAAGAATCACTTTCACCTTGGCCAGTGGCTATTGTTAATCTATTAGTCCTTGTATCCCCCCAATCTAGCAGTTTTCCAACCCACCTAACACTGCCTCGATAGCATCAGCAAACATTCTTGCACCCTTTCTATTTAAGTGTATCCCATCCTTGTAGAAGCAGTCTCTCCTGTTAACAAGTACAGACTAGGCTGAAAAAAAAATTTTACCCCTTGAGCCTTGCACAATCTTTCCAGGGCGAATTGATCGACAGGGCTCTCATCATACACTCCCTCCTATCGTGTCTGGGCAGAATTGCAGACACTTTCAAATTCAACCCTAATTCACGGCTTTTTTTTCAACAGTGACTTGTACTTGTTAAGTAATTCCGCCGGTCTCCTACTCTTAATATCATTAGTGCCAACATGTGCAACTATATTACCTTTTGTGCCCTTAAAAGATGATATCCAATCTACAACGTCATCAACCTTTGCCCCTGGCAGACATACCCTGGTCCTGTTCCACCTATCCTTTTTACAAAGCATGTTTCCCGTTTCCCTGACAATAGAGTCGCCAACAACTACTAGTTCCTTTGGGACAAGCGCATTCTGCCTTGGGGGTTGCCGCTCTGTTGCGCGATGCCCAAGTGCAAGCTCTGGCGTTGGTGTGGGCAGCTGAGAGCTTGATGGGCACTCACTTTTAATCCTTCGAGGGCATCCACCCTGTCCTTCAAGCTCTCATATAGGCCCATAACAACACTGAGTTGTTACCTGATTTCCTTACACTCCTTGCATCGCACACATACAAAGACATCCCACCATGGCAGTATTATGTCCTGTACCTGACTGCTCCACAAACATCAAGCAAATAATGCATTTTAAAAGGTTGTGATTCAGAGGGCACCTGCCCCCCTCAGTTCTCCCCTGAGCCACAGCACTCCCATTAGCTTGAGCCTTTTGCTTTGCTGCTCTGGTCTGAGTCATGATTTCGATTTAATTTCAATAAAATTTCAATTTCAGTACAAAATTAAAACCCTAAACTTGTATCCCAACACAGTTATAACACTATATTTATGTTTCAGTATCGAGTGTTATCTACGAAATCCCTTTATATAACTTCCGTATAAAGTTAAGTATTAATTATTTATTTTTGCTAATTATTTATGTTACGTAACCTAAGTCGTTATATGTATATAGTTAAAAGTACAATTTAATTGACAATGAAGTTCAACAAGATTAATTGACAATATTATATTATGTTCTATACTATACTAAGCTTATGCTATCTAGTTCGACATATTTTGTATCGCGTAACAATGGCGGCAAGTTACGAACGGTAAATCTACGGACACTTAAGTATCGATTAACTTCCAAATCTCGCTGTCTCAATTCAGAATAAACTAAGGATCCTGACTAGCTACTGACTAACCACAAAGAAAATAATTTGATATAACAATTGGTTAATAAATCGGCTAAATATTGTTAAAAAAAAAAAACTTCTCGTTCAACGGAGCTTCAACTTGTAACACGTGGATTTGATACCCTTACCGATACTAAGTAATACCTACAAAATCTCTATCTAAGTTAAACTTTAAACTAAGTATCGTAACTAGGAATATAAAGCTACTCTAGAAAATAAGTTAATATGCCAATAGAATGATACACTTAAAGAAGCATGGCATGTGTCAATCAATATTGGTATGCCAGATAGTTTTGCTACTCGCATGGGGTATCCAACTCAAAAGGATACCGAAAATTACTTCGGGGTGAATGTGTCTTTCACCATAATTGACTTTGTTATCGAACACCTTTCACATCACTTTTATGCAGTCAGGGACATTTGTGGACTTTGATTTTTTGTGGCACTTTAAGCAGTTAGATGAGAATGAGTTGTTACAAAAAGCTAAACAGTTTCAGCTGCAATGCCCAAGTCATATTTCAAGTGATATTCAGAGTGAAGTGCTTCATCTTAAAAGAATTTTTGGTGTGAATTTCAAATTCGATGCTGTGTTACCGAAGGAAATTTATGGTCAAATATTGAACTTGAGATTGGGCAATGTTTTCCCAAATGCATCATGTTGCACATTTTTCTGTCATTGCCAGCAACAGTGGCCTCTAATGAGAGGAGCTTCAGTGTCTTAAAATGAATTAAATCATTTTCGGTCCACAATGGTACAAGAACATTTGAATGGATTAGCAATTTTGAATATCAACAGTGACAAGGTAAAGTTGTTTGATTTTTCTGGTGTAATAGATGAATTTGCCCAAAGAAAAGCACGGAAAGCATTTCTGAATGTGAAGAAGTGATGACCATTTCTGATCTGAAATTCCAAATACAGAATAAACATGAATGTACTATTGTATTTACTGCTTATTAACTGTACTCTATTGTCTTATATACATTTTGAATAAAATTGCTTGCCATTATCTTTTTTATAAATTGGCATATTAAAAGTATGGATGGTGTTTCTAGTTAGGACTAGATTCTCATCCCTATGTACAAACATTCAGAATTTCCAACACTCCCAGAGGTTCTCTATAGGATTGGTCAGTGGTCTGACCTGGCCAGTCTTCAATGTTGATGTCCTCAGATCAGTCTGTCACAATACAAACAGTGAAAACAGGCTTGTTTTGGTTTTTTTTTTTTTTTTTGTTTTGGTTTTTTTCTTTTAGGAGCATTAGCAACTAAGGCCATATTGCTCCAGGAATATGCGGTGGTCATTCCCTGACCTTTCCGCATCCTCCGTATTTGGTGGTGACGGGCTCGAACCCCGGTCTAATCAAGAAGCGTGTGCTATGCACTGCTGCTCCTTCCCACCTGGCTACGGAGGCGCCGTGAAAACAGGCAAGATCATACTGAAATTGCAAGATCATAACTGAAATACTGTGTTCAAGTATGGAGACAGCAACTAAAAATGACAACAAGCCTCTTGAAGGAGTCCAAAGATGGGCAACTAGCCTGGTGAGATCAGTGTCCAGTGGAAACCTTCAAAACTGTGTGCCGCAAAGCTTGGAAGATAGATACCTCAGAGGGGTCTTGACTGAGGTATAAAAGGCTCTAAGAGGTGAAGTAAAATGAAATTCACTGTAATAAATGATTCCAGAACTAAGTATCAAAATTCAAGTTACAGGAGAAGAGGTTTAGAATGGATTGCTAGGAATTTTATTTTTGCCAGCAAGTTTAGTAAAATTAAATTACCTCTATTAGTTGTTGAGGCTGACAGTCTGGAGAAATTCAAAGGTCAACCAGGTAGCACTACGTGAGGATGGAATTAAATAGATAGTTAAGATTTGTAATTTTTTTTTTTTTTTGGCTGATGCAGCAAAAGCCTAGGGTTTCCTTGCACCATATGATTAATACTGATATCAGAAGAGATAACTCAACCTGTTACAAAGCAATTACACATTTATATCTAATTTTTCCCTCATAAGAAAACTGGACAGCTACTTCATTAATAATGCTGTTGGCTTCTATAAGCTCTATTCACTGGACATTGGAAATATGGTTTATGGGCACCTTGTTCAAACAAAAACAGACTGCTCAAATTAGACTAGTACCATGTATGTGAATACTCCTTACTGTAACTGAGTAGTTAACCGTTTTTTTTACCATTACATATTACTATTTAATTGCATTACTGTTTTACAATATTACTATTCGGTATATTTTTAACTCCTCCCAAATGCAAACTCCCTCTAGCATAATAACTGTTATTGGGTAATACACAACTGCAGTTAATATAACTATATTAACTATATATATAACCTTTAGACTTAATACAGCCTCTAGTCTGAGTGGAACACTCTCCACCAGTTTTTTGTAATGTCTTCCGATATTTTCCACCATTTGGCCTTCAAAGCAGCAACCAGTTTAGCTGTGTTTTTTGGGTGGCGCGCGCGCACACGCACACACACACACACACACACAGAGATGCAATTCATCCCACAGATTCTCTATAAGATTGAGGTCAGGGTTCTGGGCCAGCCAGACCAACAGTTTGACACTCATGCCCTCAAACAGTCTGTCAAAATGCAAGCAGTATGCATGTACGGACCTTCCCTTACGTGCTGTAAGGGAAGGTCTATCCATTACATACACAACATAAGTAATGCAATATAGTCCAGGATGTCTAAATAAACCTCAGGATATCTAAAACCATGAATATTGAACATTCATGGTTTCATCCAAAACAGCTAATGGTCCTAGGCCAAACCATGAAACAGCCCCATATCATCACACCACCTGCCTCAATCAAACTTCATCAGTACAATACATTCTGGGAGGTAGCTTTCTCCATGCACATATGCCACACCCAACACAACTGTTAAGACTGACAGACCATGTACCACTCCATAACACAGGTTTATCATTGGTCTATGTTCCAAGAATGGCAGGATTTACACCAAGCTAGATGGTATCTGTATGGCATTAGTTGGGGTGATTATGGCTTGTGGACAGCTGCATGACCACGGCAGCCCATATAATTCGCATCCTTGCACACTGTACTGGTGCTGACATGTGTCCCAATCATCTCAATGAGTGCCTATGTGTGCTGCAACAACAATGACCTGCATTACGAGCAGACATTCTTTGCAGGGCTCTCCTGTCACATTCCATCAGTTTCAGTGGTTTTTCAGGTTGTTTTGTGATGGTTTTAGGCACCAGCCTGCATTAATTTGTAGAATGCATAACTAATAATTGACCTAGGGATCCTCGGCACCATTTAAATATAAGACACTGTTTTATCATTCAACTGTTAACTTCTTTGATCACAGCATTCACAATCGTACTACTGTCTCCTCAAAGGCTTACGAGCATATTTATAATTTTCCTTAATACCTGGTGCTAAGTTAGGACATAATCAGCTTTAAATGGAGGCGTGACCGAGTTATTAATGGTAGGGCAGCATATAATAATAGTAACTGCTTCAAATACAGACACTTGCCTAGTTTGATGGCACTGGCTAATTTGTAATACAGCCTGCAAATATTATTTTTTTTCCTTCCTGAATTTCTTCATCCCTAATGCCAAAAGATTGCTCCACTAATTTAATACTTCCTGTCATGTCTGAGCCGAACCACAGAGGATTTTGAACTGAGGATTAGTGACCAAATCCTCGGTTCATTTTTATTTGGTCATAATTTCCCAAATGGATACATATAATCTTTGGTACTCTTAATCCCCAACAACTGAGCAACACCACTTTTTGCACTCTGCAGACATTTCTGGTTCCACCTGTCTTTTCTACAGAATACATTCCCAGTTTCCCCCAACAACTGAACCCCACTAAAATTACCTCAATCGGAAACAAAGTAGTCTACACCTCATGATCCATCATCATTGATTTACCTTTTAGGGGAGCATTACCTGCCACGGTGTAGGACATCAATTACCAAACATCCAGATTTGTTGCTTTCCAAAGCACTTATTTGCTTTCAGACTCATTCAACAGTATACAAAGTTTTAACCACATTCCTTACATGTAGCACACAGAAATTAACAAACTTTAGCTAGCAGCTTTGCATATTTGCCACAATGAGTACAAGCAACAAGACTTGTACTCATTGTGGCAAATATTAAGAACAAGATATCCTAGTTCAAGCTTTGCTGTTGTAATTATTTAATGGTGCAGAGGTAATAAAAATGTAGTGCACCACCCATTTCAGGCAGATAATCAGAAGTGGCTTTACAGAAGAAGCAAAATTTCAGTCACCACGTAGCAAAAACTTTTAGGTGTCCTCTAGACAGTTAATGTCATTAAAACTCATGTAGGCCATATTTAATATTAATTTTTTTTCTTCTCTTAACAATTTTTTTTTCATTTAGTGGCCCAGAGATAGATTTGATTCCTGCACCTCAAAGTATCCTATTGAGAAATACAGTAGCTTGAAAAGTCCAGAATCTCCATTAATCAAACGTCCATTCATGCATTAAGAATCTGCAGATAAAAGAACCACTAGGTGGCAGTGATCAGTGTACTGATGTGGGATTTACTTAAAGATGTAGCTAGCATCATGGGTAAAGGAAAGGGTTTTTGCTTTCATAAAAGTGACTATGGAAGTCTCAGACAGTTTTTAAATTCTAAACTGGGAGACCAACTGATGATATTACTAACAGCAAATTCTACATGGGAAGAATTCAAGGAAGTAATCTAGGAAGCTACCAGGATTTCCATACCAACTAAGAAATCCTGTTCAAGTTTTAGGTCTAAATGGATGTCAGATGAACTAATGAGAACTAATGGCAGAGAAGAAAAATGCATGGGATGCATATAAATTATCAGGCGACACAGAAGCCTATGGTAGATATAAACCAGTCTGTAATCATGTCATAAAAGGAGGTTAGGCAGGCAAAGGCAGATTAAAAGAAATCTTTGATTACAAGAAAAGGAGGCAAACAAAAATGGCAAAGACTTCTTTACTTATGTAAACTCTAGAAGGAAGGGAATGAATTAGATTAGCCAACTTGATATCAATGGTTCAACTGTTGTTTATGATCCTGCTCAGGTAGCTAACAAATTGAATGAGTATTCTGCATCTACATTCATACATGAGGAATTCCGTAGAGAAGTGGAGGCCAGAAGTTTATTCAACTCTAATAGGAAGCTAAATGACTTTGTAATAACTGAGAGAAAAGTGGAGGAGAAATTGTTGAAATTAAACAAAGGCAACTGAGGTAGATGGGATCTATCTAGTTATATTAAAGGAGGCAGCAAAGGAAGTAAGCAAACCCTTAGACATAATTATGAGAGAATCCTTGGATTCAGGGGTGATCCCCAGCGACTGGAGAAAGGTAAATGTATCCCCAATTTACGAAAGGTAATCAAAGGGTGACACGAGTAATTACAGACGTGTTAGTTTAACTTCTGTTCTGGATAAAGTAATGGAGTCAATTTAAAGAAGCAATGCAGGATCATCTAGACAAGATGCAGCTATAGTTCAGACACAGCATGGGTTTGTTGAGGGGAAATCTTTCCTGACCAATTTTATTGAATACTATTAAGTGGTCACAAAGGAACTGGATGCAAAAGATAATTTTGATATCATATATTTGGATTTCAGGAAAGCTTTTGATACCATTGCACACAGAAGGCTGCTGTACATATTGGAGTAGTATGGCATTAAGGGAAAGTTGCTGCTATGGATAAAAGGGGCATTTGAGCAGGAGAAGACAGAGAATGGTAATCAATGGAGACTGCTCTTTGTGGACTAATGTTATTAGTTAGTCCCCAAATGTTTGGTGTTGGAACCATTGTTTTTTATTTTGATTAATGATGGTATAACAGGCTTAATGTCCAAGTTTGCTGATGATGCAAAGGTTGGCGGGTTGTTAATGACAGTAACGATGGTACGTGGCCGCAACAGGATCTAGAAAAGTTGGGCAAATGTGCCAAGAGGTGGCAACTGAAGTTCATCATTGAAAAATGCAAAGTGCTGCATATGGGTAGCAGTAATCCCAGAGTAACATACCAAATGGGCAGTACTATACTTAGGGTAGTGGAGAATGAAAAAGAGATCTGGGGATAATTGTGCAGTCAGATATGAAGTTTTTCAGAACAGCGCAGACAGGCTGCCAGAGCAGCTCAGGGGATCTTGTCAATGACATACAGGAACCTTGCTGGCAGGGATAAGGTGATTATCCCCTTGTATAATGCAATGGTCAGGCCACACCTTGAGAACTGCATACACATCTGGAGACTTCAATTGAGGAAGCATGTAGAGCTGCTAGAACGGGTATAGAGAAGGGCAATGACTCTGATGAATAGATGGGTGATTGTCAGCCAAAAGCATTTTACTTGAATGGCATACTAAAACTTAAGCACTGTATGAAATGTATTGAGTAAGGCAAGGGGAAATCTTTAAAATAAGAAAAGCAGAAATCAGGGTTGTCCCAACAAAAGAAATGCAACCCTGTCTGAAATCTGAGTGTTGCTGAATACTAGGTTTTTTTTTTTTTTTTTTGCTGGACAAAAAAAAAAAAAAAGGAAGAAGTTTTAGGATTCAACTAAACTAAGTTTTCTTGCTACTAGAGAAATGCTAGACATAAGCAGTGGATTTATAAGAAATCATAGCGATTTGTACAAAGTAGAGTTTATCAAATGGAAAGTGAAATTTTGCATAATATCACAGCAGAACTATGGACAGAATTTCCAGCCAGTGTCTTTAACACATTTGCATCCACCTATATCAACTCTGTGGTACTACACTGACAGTGGTAGAGAATGAAAGGGACTTGGGGGTGGTTGTGCAGGCAGATATGAAGTTCTCTGAGCAGTGCAGACGGGCTGCAAGAGTAGCTCATGGAGTATTGTCAATGATATACAGGAATTTTTCCAGCAGGGATAAGAAGGTGATTATTCCATTGTATAAGGCGATGGTCAGGCCACACCTAGAGTACTGTATACAGGTCTGGAGGCCTCATTTCAAGAAGGATGTAGAGCTGCTGGAACAAGTACAGAGAAGGGCAACAAGATTAGTGAATGGAACAAAGGGGTGCTCTTACGAAGACAGGCTTAAGTTTTGCAAATTACAGTGTCTGGAGACTAGGCACCAGCGAGGTGATCTGATAGAGGTGTATAAAGCCTTGAATGGTTTAAGCATGCTCAATGCTGATGGGATTCTTCCTCTAGCTCAGAAAAATCACCTGAGAGGGCATAAATTCAAATTGAGGAAAGACAGATGTAGGATAGACGTGCGGAAATTTGCCTTTAGCCAGCGGGTGGTTGGTTGGTGGAACAGACTTCCATCCCTTGTGGTGGAGGTTGATAGCCTAAATAAGTTTAAGGCTCAGCTGGACAGGTATTTTGAACGAACAGAGAGGTGAAGTGGAAGTGGGTTTTTTTTTTTTTTTTTTTTGGCTGATGCTGCATAAGCTTGCTTTCTTGCATCAAATGCCTCTACTAATGCTAATATTTGAGAGAGTACAATCAATGTAGCATAAATTTTAGAATGTTGAGAAACAACAACAACATTCCAAAAATTCACAAATAATGGTTGAAAATTAAGCCTGAAATTCATGGCTAAAATTGAAAATGCTTACTTCTGGGGTTGCAAATCAGAAAAAAACCCAAAATTTAATCAAAAGTTTAACCAGTATGTAAATTAACTTCAAAAGAAGTAAAAAATTAAACTTTCATCAAGCTATAAATAAACACCATTCATTACTGCTAATAGCCCTGATTCACGGAATTAAGCAGTTATTAATTTCAAATGCCTTTACTTTTACACTCATTTTATTGTTTTTACAACACTCGACTGCTTAAGAATGACTACATTCTTAAACAGTCTTGTTGAATAATGACACATCACTTAATGTTAGACACATATGCATCAGAAGCAGTGAATGTGTTAATATACATGAGAAAGAATGTGTAAGAAGGAACAGAACATTAGAGAACACCACCATTAGCTGAGAATATATATAAAAAATGCCATAAGTCAGAAGCCTTTTTCAAAGACATTTATGCAGCTGCTTTTCATGGAATTTGTTAAAGTAATATAAACTAAAACACTGCTAGAATGACTGTAGTAAACCAAGACCACAATTCCTATTATTTTATCCATGTCTAATGTTGCAGTGGTAAAGAGAAAGTGGGTTATTCGCTTTTACTTTTCAAATACTCTCCCAATGAAGGAATAATAAAATTTTCGTATACATGCAATGAAGATAGAAAGATGACTTAAAAATAGCTTTGAAGTTTCCATTTTATTATGCTAAAATACAGTCAAGATGTGCAAGACTACACATGGCTACTTTAATGTCTGGGTCAAAAAGTTCATACTGCACCACTTACACCATTTTTGCACCCATAGCTGAAAAATGTATCCCTATGCCCATGCCTTAGTACACTCCTGAATATGTAATATGAACCCCACACACCAAGTCAGATAAAAAAGGGATCCTCTGTGTACATAAGTAACACTTTGAGTGTATATATATATATATATTTTTTTTTTACTGCTGCTACCAACTTTCCTGGACAGTCATTTCAAGAACCTCAACAGCTGCTCATTTCATTTTTTGTAATTACTCGACTTATGATTCATTTCACTTCAAGGGTGGTACTTGTGCATATGTCCACTCTGATATTGCCAGTCAGAAAATTAATTTGGAATCTCCTCTTTTCAATCTTCTTTAGCTTAAAATCTTGCTACTCCATTCTGCCAAATTAGCCTTCTACCTCTATTGTTTTCCCGATTCAACTAATCCCATGGAACTGACTTCATTTCTTTGAAAAGGAGACTTTCTCCAGTCCAACTTTCCTAACAGTGAGGTAATTTTCCTTGATAATTTCAATGATCACAACTCCAGCTGAGGTGCCTCCGTAGCCAGGTGGGAAGGAGCAGCAGTGCGTAGCACACGCTTCTTGATTAGACCAGGGTTCGAGCCCATCACCACCAAATATGGAAAGGTCAAGGGAATGACCGGAGCAATATGGCCTTAGTTGCTAATGCTCCTAAAAACCAAATAACAAACAAACAAACTCCAGCTGGCTTCCATTTTGCAGTCACACAGGACCCAGCTGGTCAAGCTGCCAAGGCTTTTTTAATTACTAATGACCTTGCACAGATTGTTCATTTAATTACCAGAATACCAGACAATCCTAACCACACACCCAACACTTGATTTTTTCTCATGACATCCCTTCAAAGTACATAGTAAAGGTGAGTGGGCCTATGAGAAATACAGATCACAAATTGGTGATAGTTTCTTCTCATATGGAGCCATTAAATACTGTTCTTGCATCTCGGGTGGTGCCCCAGAAACCTCTTTCAGGCTTTTAAACTCCATTCAAAAGAGGGCAGTTAGGTTAATTAAAGACTTCTCTTACAAAGTCTCTCCACTCTCTGACACATGGATGTTCTGTTTCTATAGATACTTCAATGAGCACTGTTTTTCTGAATTGGATTCTGAATTGAATTCTCTCTCTCAAACCAGTCTGAACACATGCTGTAACCAGTTATCGTTCATTTACTGTCCAGCTTCAAACTCATAGAACCAACTTTTCTTCCTCATTTATCCCTTCAAATTCCACTTTCTGGAACAACCTTCCTTCACATGTCTTTCCTGAAAATTACAATCTCAGAAACTCAAGTCTAAAGTCAACATGGTTAATCTGTGTTCTCAATCTTCCACCCATGCACAGTACTAAGTACTATAAATTTTAGTACCGTCCATGTTTGGGGTTTTAATTAAAAAAAGTGATTTGTGTAAGTTTTTAGATGATACCAAGATTGAGAGGGTGATTAATCATAGTAATCAGGGTATGCTATTGCATTATGTCCCAGAAATAATTAAGCAGGTGAGGCTGAGAAGTGGCAATTGAAGTTTTAACAATGACAAATCCAAGGTACTACGTATGCATAGCAGTACTCCCAAAATTAATATATGAAATGTGTGATTCAGGGTAACAGAAAATGAGAAAAACCTGACAGGTAATTGTGCAATCAGATATGAAATTCTTTGAGCTGAACACGCTGCCAGAACAGCTCATACGGTTTTGTCAATAATATAGAAGAATTTTGTTGCAGGAATAAGGAGATGATTATCCTGTTCTATCATGCAATGGTTAGGCCACATCTTGAGTTCTGCATACAGGTCTGAAGGCCTTATTTTAGAAAAGATGTAGAGCTGCTGAATGAGTGCAGAGAAGGAAAACAAGATTGGTGAGGGGAAGAAAGTGCTCTTACCAAGAAAGGCTTCAGTTCTGCAAATCGCAGCATCTAGAGACCAGACACCTGTGAGGAGATCTGACTGAGCTGTTTAAGGCTTTGAATGGATTGAATAAGTTCAATGCTGATGGAATCCCTCTTGCTCAGACAACACACAAGTAGACAAATTCAAATTGAGGAAGGATGATTGCAGGATCAATGCGCAGAAATTTGCCTTCAGGCAGACAGTAGTTGATTGTTGGTACCTGGCATTCTTGAAGTGGCTAGTTTGAATAAATTCAAGGAGGAACTAGACTAACTACTGGAGAAAATGAACAGGTAATACAGGGGGATTGTTTTTTTTTTTTTTTTTGGCTGATGCTGTTTAAAGCTTGCTTTCTTGCATCATTTCCACTACTAATACTGTAAGGACAGGCTCAGTGTAGACACAAAGAGAAAGAGGCAGAGTCACGAAGGGCTGTACTAGGGGAGTACAGCCCTTCGTGAAGGAAAAATTTGACAATTTTTTGTATGATAAAAGTGAATTTATAGCCAGAGAGTTTATACACAAAGAAGTTCATGTCAATTTCTTTTACATAAAGTGATAGAAATGAATACAAGGGGTGAACTTTGACATTTAATTGCAAAATCAGCAATAACATCTTAAAATGTTTTTTACATAGTCCCATTCTCATCTGAGATTACTACACAAGAAGGATAAGCACCCACAGTCTAATGGATGATCAGTAACAGTTTTTATCAGGTTTAGCTTCAAAAAAAGAACACTCACCAATTCACAATTCATTCTCAAGATGGCAAGATACATCCTTAGAACAATTCAAATGATTAGCATAAAAAACATGCATATGTATGTAATGGTATTATTCTATTGCAACCAATTTGAACCCTCATTTTTAAGAAAAAATTATCACATTATAAAAGAATGTTACAATCAGCATAGTGATCAGCTGTTTTAACAGCTATTATTTAAGATAATTTTTATCTACCCATAAAATGAGCATTCACCAAAGAGTCTACAAATGAGTGCCCAAAGGCGCACAAGGATCTTATGTAGCCCCAGTGTCTGGTCTTTTTTTTTTTTTTTTCCTTTTTATATATACATGAAGTGAAAGAAACTCAAATTTTTTCATCAAAAAATCAGTAATAACATCTTCAAATGATGATTTTCATAAAACCTGATCCCCGATAAATAGTGCAAGAGAATACAAACGCTGCCCATTCCATTTAGAAACAAAAAAAAAAAGTTTTTTTTTTACTGCATATAGATTACCAAACTATATAATACCTGTACCATGTAGCAAAAATACTTTAAACCTGGAGAAATAGGCTTCCACACTACAATAAAATGTCCGTATAACAAAAGTCAGAGTAAGAATATTTACTATAACAAAATTACTTCCCATCCTCTGCCAATTTACAATGTATCTTTTATTAGTAAATTAATAAGAGGAGTTTACCTCAATATATTACGTGGAACACTTCCGTATGATACCCTCCAGAAATTAAAACGGAAAAAACGAAAAAATCGACAAAATCGTTTTTTCCGTTTTAATTTCTGGAGGGTATCATACGGAAGTGTTCCACGTAATATATTGAGGTAAACTCCTCTTATTAATTTACTAATATTATTATCAACGTAGAACATATTGAGTATTACAGCTCTGATTCATACTATCTAATGTATCTTTTATGTAAAAATGTTTCATTAACAAATATTATTGTAATAAAAACAGCAATTTTGCAAAACAAAAACTGATACAACCACAAAAAAAAAGTTGTAAAATACTTGAAACAGTAGGGCACATTTTTCTGACCTTTGGTCTTTAGCATGTGGTGAGTGTATATATTGTTAGGTTTTAAGTGCATCAGCAACTTAGACAGCATACACCATTGTGTATTACATCCAATCCACAAGTGTTTTCATGGGCCAATTTACATGTTATGTGGGGCCGAAAAATCTGGAAAACTCATGGGAAGGGTTTGTTTGTTATTTGGTTTTTAGGAGCATTAACAACTAAGGCCATATTGCTCCGGGATATACGGTGGTCATTCCATGACCTTTCCGCATTCTCCATATTTGGTGGTGACGGGCTCGAACTCCGGTCTAATCAAGAAGCGTGTGCTACGCACTGCTGCTCCTTCCCACCTGGCTACGGAGGCGCCCATGGGAAGGGATAACTACTGTTTGCCTGAGATCAACTAGCTACAGCCTCCAATAAACATGCCTTTAGAAATTACTACAGTCACTGACAATGACAGAACTCAGACATCTCCAAGAGTGACAAGTGCCAAACCACTGTCATGAAGGATTAGCATTTGGCAATGCTTTACTAACTAGGCAGTTCAAAATTAGTGATTTGATCTGTCCACCTTCCTAAAGTTGTACTCTAGTCATTTTGGAAGAAACAGGGATTATTAACATAAAGTTACACATTTGGTTAAATATGCTGATAGATGAGGTGCTAGTATTGAAATTGTTTGCAGCTTTGTCTGAAGAAGCATAATTGTTTATACTATATCAACTGACAGTTGCACTTATTATGGTTTTATATATTTGAAAATGAAAGCACAGTTTCATGTTTCTTTATTGCCATGCAGAATTTAAAATACTGTTTCATCAAAAATAACGTTAAAAAAAATGAAGATAAAAACTTAATGATTCTAAAATTTTTGAAATTTTCATTTAAAAAAAATGTAAAACCTATTTAATAAGCAAGTTTCATTATAATTATTTTGTAATATACTGAGTAGCTCACGTAATACAAAGTGCTCCTTCAGTAACGGCACTGTCTGCTTGTATCAAAGAGAATGGTAAATACACAGGGATGCCTATGTGCAATTCACTTGCAAGATGGGGCAAGACAAGATTCAAATGACTTTGAATACAGCATGTTAACTGGCATCAAAAACATTGGTATGAGTATTTCCAAAAATGCAATCCTGCTGGGATTGCATTTTCTGAAATACTAACTCCAACCAACAGTGATCCTTTGAGTCGGAAACAGTTCACTGACAAAAGAAGCTAACACAAGCAGACAAAATCTGTGTGGGTACCAGAGGGAATACAAATCAGTCAAATAACAACCTGGTACAACAATGACTAGATGCATTTCTACCATAGCCATCCATGACAAGGTATCATATCACAGCAAATGATTGAATCAGGTTTCATTCTTGTCAGCAAAAAACAAAAAGATACAATTATAGTGAGCTCAAGAACACCAACACTGGAGGATTGGAAAAACATTGCCTGGTCTAATGAACCCTGGTTTCTGTTGTTTCAAGCTGATGGGAAGACCAGAATATTGAAAAAATCAGTCCAAGGACCCATTTTGCCAGATTTCAACAATGCAGGCTGGTAGAGACAGCATAATGCACACCATGTGTGGAAAGTGTTTTTGTAGTACACACTAACAGGACCTTAGTACAGGTTATACAGAATTTTTTTCTGATCATGCACAGCCCTTTGTGGCTGCAGTGTATCCACCTGCAAAATGGTTCTTTCAAAAGTAAGATGTCACAAGACAAGACTTGTACAGCACTGATTTCAAGAACATGAGTGAATTTAGCTTACCTAATGATTAGTGAGTGAATTTAGCTCACTAATGATTAAGCACCTGAGGGATGAAATGCAATCAGTGTATTCTACTTACTATTCTGACTTTGTTTTCTCCACTTTGTATTTCACTGTAACACTAACAAAATTTCACTGTAAAAATTTCATTATAATTTCACTGTGAAATTATAATGAAATTTCACTAAAATTTCATTATAATTTCACTGTGAAATTATAATGAAATTTCACTAAAATTTCATTATAATAAATATATTTTGTCAGCCTGTAAAAATTTGTTATACTGATATTTCACTGTTTATCAACTACTTTAAAATACCATATAAGGTCTGAAGATCACCATATCAAAATTTGTTACAAGTGTATCTCTATTTTAAAAATAAGATAATGCTGGTTGTAGAATTATTACAATTTTTAAGTAGGTATATAGAAATTTGAAATGGGCAAACTAAATCAAGCAAGTAATTGAAGATTTCTGGCTTAGTGTTCAGTGTCAAAAATTAATTTTCATTTCCATGCACCATTTGGCAACCTCTGTTTACTACAACACATTATTATTATTAGCCATATGGTGCAACGACGTCTGAGACTTATGCTGTACCAGACAAAAAAAAAAAAAAAATTTCCCGAGTTACCCTGAGTGTGAGAGAGAGAGAGAGAGAGAGAGAGAAGGGAATCACCAAGAAAGAGAAGAATGATGACATCCAGGTGTGCCAAGCCCATACTCTTCTAGTGAGCCCTTGGGGTTAATGATAAGGGACTAAACTGGAATTAGAAATCTACATATCACAAATAGTTATCATAAGAGCCTAATAATTTTTCTTCTAAATAACATTACGAAATTTATTTTTTAATTGGAAAGTAATCTAAAACTTGTGTATTTCACACGAAAAACTTTCAGGATTGCATTAACTCAACCCCCCCCCCCCCAGGTTATTTCCGCATTAGAAATTTTAAAATGGTGGCTAGTCATATGACGGGATTTTATAACATTAACACTATGCTGCGTCGAAATCGAAAGAATAATTTTAAAAGTACTAACGAAAAGTTTTTTTTTTTTTTTTTTTTTTGCTTTTATTTTCAAAATTTTCGCTCACTAATTGGAGGAAAAGCAAGATGGTCGTGCTTTCCAGAATTATTCTTTCAAGTTCAAATCGGTTGTAGCGTTAACACTGCAACTAATCGGAGATGCGTAATAAACCAGCCGTACCCGCTTGTAAACATTAACCAAAATATTTTATAAAATATAGGTCCCCACCTTCCAGAACAAGTACAAATAAACAGATTTTGCAAAAAAATTTAGCTATGTGTATACATGCTTTGATAAATTCATATACACTTCAATACATTTCATCTCAAACATTGAAATAAAATGCGTAATTAAGGGAATGATTTGGTTAGCGGGATGGTTTGTCCATTTGAGTGCTTAATTTAAAAAAAAAAAAAAAACCACGCGCTCCCAAAAAAGTTCTTTCACAGGAAGGGAGCCTACACTTTGGAACCTCTAGTCAAACAGTGCCACTATTTTTTGTCGAAATCAAAATGTTAGTTTAGCATAATCTTACTACTCTGTGGCAAATACACAGGCTCTGGCTTCACGTTTTTTTCATTATTTCAGTATTATAATTAAGCTCTCCAACAAACAAATCTCACTTTTTAAACGCAATAAAATTACGTGTCAATACATATCTAGTGCATAGCGAAGTTAGTAGGTTATCAGGTTAGATATTTGTTATACACTACTGCGAACAGTCATGGACAATTACTATTCATGTTCGAGTTTTAAAAAGAGAAAAATTTTGAGTAGAGGATGTCAGGAAGTTGAACGAGCGGGACGGAAAAAATAATCTTGAATCTGTCTAAAAAAAAAAAAAATCAATTTCAAACATAAATATTTGAAATTTAAGTAAAGTAAAGTAACAAATGTAGTGTAAATAATTTCATTTTTACACAAGTTTAGAAATATAAAATCTTGGTTATTTCATATCCAATATGTCACACCCTATGCAATAATACCGTGCTTGCTAAGCGTAAAAAACAAATCTACTAACTTGTCACTTCGCATTAAACGATAAATTATGCAGAAATAATGCTAAATTGTGACTGTAATAATTTTCTTAAAAAAAATTAAATTTCTTAATAATCTGTGCAAAGAATTAGTCCAACTCATATATAAATTGGCTACAGTAACACATTCTTCCCAAGATTACCAAGTGAAAAAAAAAAAAAGAAAAAATGAATACAAAACTTTGAAAAAAATTATGAGAAGTGCATATATGGCTGAACAGATAATTAAATAAAATCAGATACACTTTATAATAAATTAAATGAAATAAAATCAGATACACTTGATAAAGTAAATTTGTTTGCTCTACATTATAAAAAAGGTACAAACTTAACACTAAACATATCAAACTGCATGATATGCTTAGTGGTGCAAACCACAGTACTCTCCAGTAATTTGGAATAAACTGTTGCCACTAAAAGTGAGCAGCAAAATGTAACACACCTTCGGCCTATCCTAACAACAGCATCCCTGAATTCAGGTGATCCAAGATGTGTAAATGCCTCTCCTATTCACAAGGGTAAAGTGGGTAATTTATAGGTCTGTAAATTTTACTTTGCACAAGGAAAAATGGAGTCAATAATTAATTAATGCAAGATCATCTAGAAAGTAATGGATCTATGTGGCAATCAGAGCATGGATTTCGGGCAGATCATGTCTAACCAATAAGATTAGTTATGAGGTTATCATAAAGGAGCTTAAAAGCAAAGAATAATTTTGACACCATATGCTTAGATTTTAGTAAAAATGTGGATATTGTTCCACACAAATGACTTTTTGCATAAACTGTAGCTTTAGGATAGGTTCCTACTATGAATAAAGGAATAGTTAAGTACTAGAAGGCAGAGTAGTTATAAATGGCCAGTGCTTTTCATCAATTAATGTTGACTAAAGTGGCCAGATATCTGGGATTTAAGTCCTTTTCCCCGTATCACAAACTGTCCCAGATTGGACATGTAGCCACCATACTTATATCATGAAATTAATTGACACAGAGATGAGAAATTTTAACATCATTAATTAGATTTTTTTTCAGCTTCACTCCCATAACTTCTCATTAACACAAATGGCATTTCTTTTATAATATTTAATTATATTATTTAATTTCTATTGTTTTTTGTTAAAAGATGTATTTTTATTATTTCACAGAAATACCTAAATATTTCTTTTGTTTTTAAAAAATGGGTTTTATTTCTGTGAAATAAAACAAAATATGTGGGGGAAAAAAAAAAAAACACAAGTATAGGCTACATTTGTGTTTTTTTTTTTTAAGAAGTGTGATATTTTATTTTATAAGTTTAGTTCAAAGAAGTATATGTATTTAATTTATATTTTGTATGTGAATATTTTTAAATGTGGATATTGTTTTTAGTGTGTGGTGGGGGTTGTAAAACTGATGTCCTGCATTGAATACTAAGGATCTGGTCACTTTAGTTATGACTAGTTGAGGGCGCCTCCGTAGCCTGGTGGGAAGGAGCAGTAGTGCATATCACATGCTTCTTGATTAGACCGGGGTTCGAGCCCGTCACCACCAAATACGGATGATGTGGAAAGGTCAGGGAATGACCACTGCATATCCCGGAGCAATATGGCCTTAGTTGCTAACGCTCCTAAAAACCAAAAACAACATGACTAGTTGAAGCCTCTTCAAAATTTCTTACCCGGAGACAAATGGGGTGGGGATGGACAAGTTAGCAAAGGCAATTCTAAAATTTTTTTCATGTAAAATACACACATTTTAGATTATTAATTTGTTAAAATGTTATTTATTAGGATCAGAGACACATTTAGAGCCTGAGTATCCTTATTACAATGTCCCTTATAGAGACAAGCAAGAATGGCTCTCTACAGTTCCAGTGCAGACTAGACTGCCACAGTTTGATTACAGACTTTATTTGATATAACTTATTTGTGGCATGATTGTTACTACTGGAAGAGTAATGTGTTCTGTATTAGCAACCTGTAGCCTGTATAGGTGACAAAGAGACCATGATTGTTCTGAGGTTGTGCTGACCTGGCTGCTACAATTGCTAGTTCATTATGACTGATCCCTATGTGGCTTGAAATCTAACAAAAACAGATGTCAAACAAACATTCAGAAAGAATGTAGCATCTGCTGAATCTGAAACAATAGGATGAAAATTATATATCATCACTAATAAAGCTTTTAGTACACTTAAAGTCTGTGTACATCATACACATTTGGAAATTTTAGGTTTTAAATGTGATCCAAAACCAGTTCTATGGCATACAGCTCTACTGTGAAGATGTTCATTCAATGGGAATCTTCTTGCATACAGTACTAAGTTGGATGATGCAACAGATCCCACAGAGCATGACTCTGAGCCATCAGTGCAGACAGACAAAATACTGAAATGGTTAGCAGACAGCACTGAATTGAAGGGAGATGGAAGTTGGTGTGCTGGCCTTTCTCCCATTAGTAATGGAGAAATTGCATAATGGAAGATGAGCTGAACATGCCAGTATGGAAGGGGTTGCCTTGTGGATTAGGCAACATTGTCTACTGTGATATTAAAATCTTTGTGTAGCTCTTGGAAAACAATACCAGAAAACAAAGCTGGCAGTCTGTCAAATTTTATAAAGATCTTACCAGCATAGTTCAAAAACACATTTTCACATGATGTGGTGTGGCAGGGATTTTAGCTTAAAAGTATACTGTAGTCGCAACTGCTTTCTTTGATGCAACAGAGGTGGTTCAGTAACTTCAACATATAAGCTTTCGTAAAATAGATACTTTTTTTTTTTTAAATTAACTATTTTATTCAGGTAATTATCAGGAAAATTTTTGATAATTAAATTCTTCCAATCGAAATAAATTTGTAGCTACTGAGTCCCAATTTCTAAGAAAAAAAATAATAAAATAAATTTCCTGTTTCATACTCCAAGACAGCCATGGGGTCAGTAGGAGTTCACAGGACAAAGAATACAAGAAACTGCACTGTATTTAGCAGTCGTATGGGCTTGAAACACAGTCACTCAAAGCCCAGAAAATATAAATCCTGTCCTTATTTCTTGGAAGATGGTAACAAACTTCTATTGCTATCAATGGTCCCTTTTCTATTTTGTCAGATTTTCTCTTCATTTTCTAAATAAATTGGCAATAATTACAATCTGTTTTAACACAATTATCAGTATGCTATTTTCAAAAAGTGGAATCTGTCATACTTTCACTGCTGCAATTTTATCTGGGAAGTCCACATAAGGAATTAATGTGTGAATAATTGTTAACCAAAAAAATACAATTTTTATATTTTAATCTGAGACTGTATGCACTAGTTTGTGTAATCACAGCTTGCAACTAAATATTTTTCAGTTTTCAATAATTTACTTTTTATTATTTTTTTATTTTTACATTTTATACAGCAACCAAACTGTTCAAGTCAGTGTTACTATGGCACATTTAGTATTGGAAATATTATTTCCAATACTAAATGTGCAACTATGCATTTCCTGCAACTAGGCATTTCCAAATTAAACTTACTGCCCTTTGCATGTTTCATCTGAGAAACAGTAAAGTTGCCATCAGCATTTAATTTACTTAACCCTTATACACTTCAATTAGGTCACCTTATAGAGGACTACTTTCCAGAGATTGCAATTTAGAGTACTGCAGTCTTTCTTCATAAGAATATACTTTTGTGCCACCAATTAATCTTGTTGCTCTTCTCTCTACCCTTTCCAACAAACCATCCTTCCTAAAATAAGGTTTCCAAACCTGTATGTAGTATTCCACATGTGGCTGACCATTGCCTAATATGACAGAATGATCACCTCTTCATTCCTGCTTGCAGAATTTTTACATATCATTAACAAACTCCATAAGCTATTCTAGCAGCTTGTTTCCACTGCTCAGAGAATTTCATGCTGGATTGTAACAATTATCCTTAGATATATTTTTCTTTTTTAGCATTAGTAGAGACATAATGCAAGAAAGCAAGCTTTTATAACATCAGCAAAAAAACCTCTTCCGATTTCACCTATACTTCACACCAAGTTTGTCCAGTTCTTCCTTGAATTTATTTAAGCTATCAATTTCCACAACAGATGGAAGTTTGTTCCAACAATCAACCACTCACTGGCTAAACACAAATTTCCACACATCTATTCTACAACTGTCTTTCCTCAATTTGAATTAATGTCCCCTCAAGTGCGTAATCTGAGCAAGAATCCCATCAGCACTGAACTTGCTCAAACCATTCAAGGCCTTATACACCTCAATCAGATCACTTCACAGGAGCCTAGTCTCCAGATGCTGCAATTTGCAGAACTTAAGCCTTTCTTATTAAAAGAGTAACTCTTTGTTCACCTCACCAATCTCGTTGCCCTTCTCTGTACTCGATCCAGCAGCTCTACGTCCTTCCTAAAATCTCCAAACTGTATGCAATACTCAAGGTGTGGCCTGACCATTGCCTTATACAAAGGGATAATCACCTCCTTATCCCTGCTAGCAAAATTCCTGTATATCATTGATTAGAACCCCATTAGCTGCTCTGACAGCTTGTCTGCACTGCCCAGAAACTTTATATCTGGCTGCACAATAACCCCCAGGTATTTTTCATTCTCCACTAACCTCAGTGTAGTACTGCACAGTTGGTACATTACTCTGGGGTTACTGCTACCCACATGCAGTAATTTTCCATTATCTTGAGGTTTATACCATACAAATGATATGTTATTCCAGAATTAATACTATCCAAATACATTACCTTGCATTTAACACTTAAGCCTCAATTACCATTTACTGGCCCATCTGGCATCGTGGATGCCTGTGGGCACCATGGCACCTGCCAAGTCTTGATTGGGGGCCCACGTACATTAATATTATAAGCTCACAAGGAAAATCAATGCTATGTGTATACAAAGCATATTGGAGTTTGTGTTGGTTTAACCATCCTGGCTGGATGCTAGTATTGTGCAATGTGGACTATATGAGAGAGGTCCTCTCCCTCACTTAAAGAAAGTCACACAATTTAAAAGAGGCCCCTTTACTTACACAGCAATTTACACGTGCCCACGAGGGAATACTGCTTGCCGATCGGTACTAGTAAGCTTGTGCGAACACTGACAATGTGGATTGTTCTTCCATAATGTGATCTTTCTGTTTCCTTCCACTATAGTTTATACTTGGAGTTCTCCTCTGCACTAATTGTGTAAAATTTTTGCCCCAAAATGAGTACACAAAAGACAATGCTATGTGTATACAAATGTTGACTTCACTATAAAAGAGCTATGGAAAGTATTTACTATGAAAAAATGCAAATAAAAATGGCAATTAACATATTGCATAAAAGTGCGTTAACATAAAAGTGGGAATTAACATATTGCTTCGCCCACATCAAAG
Source organism: Mastigoproctus giganteus (assembly GCF_048544385.1). NCBI lineage: Eukaryota > Metazoa > Arthropoda > Arachnida > Uropygi > Thelyphonidae > Mastigoproctus > Mastigoproctus giganteus. Next base: position 213,171,962 of record NC_143575.1, read on the forward strand.
GCAAACGTGTTTGTGTGATAGTAGTGTTGCAGTGCTGAAAAAGCATGTCAAGCATCATTTCCAGACTAATCACAGCTCCTCTGATGCTAACTATCCACTTAAATCTGAGTTAAGAAAGAAGAAAATAAAGGAATTAAAATCAAAACTCCAAAGGCTGGCAGTTGATTTGCACTTTCAATGTACCATAAAATCTAAAAAATCCATTATTGCTTCCTGTAAAATTTCCAACTTGCTCACAGAGAAGAAAAAAAAAAAAAAAAAAACATTTCAAGGTAGTGAATTGTTGAAGGAAGCATTTCTGATAAATAATAATACCCTTTTAAACGGCTTTCTAACAAAATGTGAGATTATATGGACAATATTTCAAGACTTGCAGTTATCTGATAACACAGTAGGAAAACTGAAGTAATTTCAAGTGACACAGCTCAACTGAAGAGCAACTGTGTGAATGCTTCTCACCACAGTTCCTTGATCTGACAGATTAGCATTAGCATTAGTAGAGGCATTTGATGCAAGAAAGCAAGCTTATGCAGCATCAGCCAAAAAAAAAAAAAAAACCACTTCCACTTCACCCCTCTGTTCGTTCAAAATACCTGTCCAGCTGAGCCTTAAACTTATTTAGGCTATCAACCTCCACGACAAGGGATGGAAGTCTGTTCCACCAACCAACCACCTGCTGGCTAAAGGCAAATTTCCGCACGTCTATCCTACATCTGTCTTTCCTCAATTTGAATTTATGCCCTCTCAGGTGATTATTCTCAGCTAGAGGAAGAATCCCATCAGCATTGAGCATGCTCAAACCATTCAAGGCTTTATACACCTCTATCAGATCACCTCGCTGGTGCCCAGTCTCCAGACACCGTAATTTGCAAAACTTAAGCCTTTCTTCGTAAGAGCAACCCTTTGTTCCATTCACTAATCTTGTTGCCCTTCTCTGTACTTGTTCCAGCAGCTCTACATCCTTCTTGAAATGAGGCCTCCAGACCTGTATACAGTACTCTAGGTGTGGCCAGACCATTGCCTTATACAAGGGAATACCAGGCACTGCATGGTATTGAAAATCATGGTGAGAATGGTATTATAAAAGAGCTATCAAAAGTATTTATTATGAAAAAATACAAATAAAAGGTGATATTTATAGAACATTTAAAATTTGTGCAATAGAAACTGGTTTGCCTCTGCCCAAGCTGTCTATAAAGGGGTGCCAGCAAGGTTGGGCTGTATCAATGGGTTTGTTCATCAATGGCAGAGCTTGCAGTTGGTCATCATGCAACAGAGCGGCAACTCCCAAGGCAGAATGCACTGGTCCCACAGTAACTAGTAGTTGTTGGTGACTATTGTCAGGGAAACTGGGAACATGCTTTATAAAAAGCATAGGTGGAACAAGACCAGGGTATGTCTGCCAGGGGCAAAGGTTGATGAAATGCAGAGCGGATATCATCTTTTAAGGGCACAAAAGCTGATATAGTTGTACACGTTGGCACTAATGATATTAAGAGTAGGAGACCGGCAGAATTACTTAACAAGTACATGACAATGCTGAAAATAAATGCTGCGAGTTAGGGTTGAATTTGAAAGTGTCTGCAATTCTGCCCAGATACGATAGAAGGGAATATATGATGAGAGCCTTGTCAATCAATTCGGCCCTGGAAAGATTGTGCAAGGCTCAAGGGGTAGAATTTTTTTCAGCCGGGTCTGTACTTGTTAACAGGAGACACTGCTTCTACAGGGATGGGATACACTTAAATAGAAAGCGTGCAAGAATATTTGCTGATGCTATCGAGGCAGTGTTGGGTGGGTCGGAAAATTTCTGGCTTGGGGGATACAAGGACTAATAGATTAACAGTAGCCACTGCCAGAGGTGAAAGTGATTCTTGCACTGCTTCTATTGGAATGAGCAGCAGCCTGGAAAACAAGATGCAGGATATTTCAGAGACTGCTGGGAGTCATTGCGGTACAAGTAAATGCATGGGTTGTGTTAGGGTAGCTAAGAATAGGAACAGGTGCATGTATACTTGCATGTACACCAATACTAGGAGTTTGGTAAATAAATTTGATGAATTTGAGGTATTGCTCAAAACATCAAAGGCAGATATTGTTGGGATATCAGAGATGTGGTGTCACACAGATATAAGGAACACAGAACTGGAATTTGGGGAATACAATGTGTACAGAAAGGATACACAGGACAGGAAGGGAGGAGGGGTTATGCTATTAGTTAAGAAACACATAAAATCCAAGGAAGTGAAGCCAGTTGACATCGCTGGACAGTGCAGTGTCGAGTCAGTTTTGTGTGACATAAGCATTGGGAGATCAAAATTGAGAATAAGAGTGTGCTATAGGCCTAATTACTCTGATGAGTATAATAAGAAACTGTACAGGGAAATAGAGTGGGCCAGTAAATCAGAGTCTTATAATGGGGGATTTTAATTTCCCAGATATTGACTGGAATTTGTGGGTTGGTCATTCACACACTAGCAAGGTTTTTGTGGATTTATTGGATGATTATTTTCTACATCAGCATGTTTGGGAGGCAAACAGAGGGAGTAATACTCTTGATCTGATTATCAGTAGTGATTCTTCATGCATTAAGAATCTGCAGATAAAGAAACCACTAGGTGGCAGTGATCACAGTGAGCTGAAGTGGGATTTACTCAAAGAGGCAACTACCATCAGGGGTAAAGGGAAGGGTTTTTGCTTTCGTAAAGGCGATGCGATGGTCTGAGACAGTATTTAAATACTATACAGTGGGACCAACTGATGATGTTACCAACAACAAATTCAAAATGGGAAGCATTCAAAGAACTTATCTTGGAAGCTACTAGGCTTTACATACCAACTAAGAAATATTGTTCAAGGTTTAGGCCTAAATGGATGTAAGATGAACTAATGAGACTAATGGCAGAGAAGAAAAATGCATGGGATACATAAATTAATGGGCGACATGGAAGCCTATGATAGATATAAGCTGATCTGTAACCAAGTCACAAAGGAGATTAGGCAGGCAAAGGCAGATTATGAGAAATCCTTGGCAAAGGATGCAAAGAAAAACAGAAAAGAGTTCTTTACCTATGTAAACTCTAGAAGGAAAGGGATGAATCAGATTGGTACACTGGATATTGATGGTTGAACAGTTGAGGATCCTGCTCAGGTGGCTAACAAACCAAATTAGTATTTTGCATCTACATTCACACATGAGGAGTTATTCAGGAAGGGGAATGCCAGAGGTGAAGTAAACTCTGACAGTGAGCTAGATGATTTTGTAATAACTGAGAGGAAAGTGGAGTAGAAATTGCTGAGGATAAACATAAAAAACGCATCCAGGTTGGATGGGATCTATCCAGTTATATTAAAGGAGGCAGTAAAGGAAGTAAGCAAACCCTTAGCCATAATTATGAGAGCTTCTTTGAACTCAGGGGAAGTACCCATAGACTGGAGATGTGCAAATGTGACCCCAATCCACAAAGGAGGATCAAAGGCTGACACAAGTAATTATAGACCTGTGAGTTTAACTTCTGTTCCAGAAATATTAATGGAGGCAACTGGTTAAAGAAGCACTGCAGGATCATCTAGACAAGACTTCAGTTATAGCTCGGACACAGCATGGTTTTGTTAAGGGAAAGTCTCGCCTGATTGGATACTATGATGCAGTCACAAAAGAACTGGATGCAGGGAATAACTTTGATATTATATATTTGGATCTTAGAAAGGCTTTGGATACTGTTGCACATGGAAGACTGCTGCACAAATTGGAGCAGTGTGGTATTGGAGGCAAATTGCTGCTATGGATAAAGGGATAGTTGAGGGGGGAGAAGACAGAGTGGTAATCAATGGACACTGCTCATCGTGGACTAATGTTATTAGTGGAGTTTCTCAGGGTTCGGTATTGGGTACGTTGTTGTTTTCTGTATTTGTAAATGATATTGATGATGGTATATCAAGCTTCATGTCCAAGTTTGCAGACAATACAAAGGTTGGCAGGGTTGTTAAGGACACTACTGACACTATGCTGCTGCAACAGGATGTGGAAAGGTTGAGCAGATGGGCTGAGATGTGGCAAATGAAGTTTAACATTGACAAATGTCAAGTACTATATATGGGAAGCAGTAACCCTAGAGTAACGTATCAACTCTGTGGTACTACACTGACATTGGTGGAGAATGAAAAGGACCTGGGGTATTGTGCAGGCAGATATGAAGTTTTCTGAGCAGTGCAAATGGTCTGCAAGAGTAGCTCATGGTGTTTTGTCCATGATATATAGGAATATTTCTAGCAGGGAAAAGGATGTGATGATCCCTTTGAATAAAGCAATGATCAGACCACAACTTGAGTACTGTATACAAGTCTAGAGTCCACATTTTAGGAAGGATGTAGAGCTGCTAGAATGAGTACAGAGAAGGACAACAAGATTAGGGAATGGAACAAAGGGTTGCTCTTACGAAGAAAGGCTAAGTTTTGCAAATTACGGTGTGTGGAGACTAGGCACCTGCAAGGTGATCTGATTGAAGTGTATAAAGCCGTGAACGGTTTGAGCATGTTCAATACCAAATTCTTCCCCTTGCCCAGATTGATTGCCTGAGGGGAAATAAATTCAAATTGAGGAAAGACAGTTGTAGAATAGATGTACAGAAATTTGCCTTTAGCCAGTGGGTAGTTGGTTCGTGGAACAAACTTCCATCTTTTGTTGTGGAAGCTGATAGCCTAAACAAATTTAAGGCTGAGCTAGACAGGTATTTGGAACGAATGGAGGGGTGGAATGGGAGCGGTTTTTTTTTTTTTTTTTTGGCTGATGCTGCATAAACTTGCTTTCTTGCATCATATACCTCTACTAATACTAATATTTTACACACAGTTTAACATTGACAAATGCAAAATACTGCATATAGGTAACAGTAACCCCAGAGTGATGTACCAACTTTTAATTAAATCACCAAATGAGAGAGGTATTAGAACCTATAGTACTTAGTACTGTGCTTGAGTTGGAGTTTAAGATGAAAGAAGATATTTGTTGACATAGACTTGAACTTCTGCAGACTGTAATTTTCAGGAAATACGTATGAAGGAAGGTTGTTCCAGAAACGGCAGTTGAATGAATAAACGAAAAAGATGAAAAGTTGATTCTGTGAGTTTGATGTTGGGCAGTAAATGGATATTAGCTGGTGGGCGGCACGTTTTTTGGACTGTTTTGAAAGAGAGAGCAGGAATTATAAAAGCCAATTCAGAAGAACAGTGTCCATGGAATTATCTGTAGAAAAGGCATGCAGCAGAAACAGTACGTCTATGAGATAGCAAGTGGAGAGACTCTGTTAGAGAAGAGTCATTAATTAACCTAACTGCCCTCTTCTGAATGGAATCTAGAAGCCTGAGAGAGATTTTGGGACCTAGATGTGGGAACAATATTCCATGGTAGGGCAGATTTGCAATTTGTACAGAGTGACCAGCTGTTTGGAAGAAAAGTAAGTTTTTTAGATGCAGAGGAAGCAATATTTGTAATGTGCTTGTGCCAAGAGAGATTGCAAGTCAGGATAATCCCAAAAAAGATATATCAACTTGCCCAGAAATCATAGTGTCACCAAAGCATGAAAGCAGAAGAATCCTTTTCGTGAGATATAAGACAAGACTGAGTTTTAGAAGGATCGAAATCAACTAAATTGTCTTTGCACCACTGGAGATCGGCATTTAAGGAATTCAAGAAGTTGAAGCTGATTGAGCAGGGCAAGGTTTCAAAATGGAAAGAGGAATGCAATATGCTATTATCAGCAAAACTATGGATAGGATTTCTAGTCAAATAGAAGAAGGTCATTAATATACATTCTGTCAGAAAAAGTACATGGCGTTTGGCAGACTGAAGGTGGAAATAGACATCGTTGAGATTAGAACTGAGACCACATATATTTGTGAAATGAACTAGGAAGTATTTAGGAGGTTTAGATCTTTTCACAGATAAGCTTACTCTATCAGTTTGACAATTTATGGTGTATTCAATAGTGAGAAAAAGTGGGGGGGGGGGCATGCTGTATGAAGTAATAAAATTTTTGGATATGGTGTGGTATACACATGGTAAGAATATACCCAGATCCTTGACATAACGTGGCCTTAACAATTAGAAATATTTGTTAAACCATCAAAATTGGACAAATAGAAATAGATTTTTTTTTTTTTTTTTTTTTTTTAATATCACATAAGCTATCCACATACTGCATATTTTACTGCCATGCACTCACTGGGAATGAATGGTAGATAGGCAGAAAAGAAATGTTCAATTCACATATATGAAACTCTGCTTTTTGAGGAACTTTATCATTTTAATAAATATATAAATCATATGAATTACTATTTGTTGATTATTACACAGTATAAATATGCAGAAAGAATTAGGCAAAGTACTATGAAACGTTGAGTGAATATTATATTGTGAAGTATATGTAAAGTGAAAACAATTTATATATTATTAGTTAATCAATTAGCAATTGAATGGTCACAAAATAATTAGTTATTTACTTTTAACTTCTATTAATCACAATAAAAGAAAAAACAATCCATTTAAGAAATAAATGTAACACTCCTAGAATTTACATTGCATACATTACTAACTTCTTTACTTTCAACTTCAACAAATGAATTTCTTTAACAATTTCTCTTGAAGCTTCCTTGGCTATTTATAACATCATTTAACTCCCAGTTAGAATTAGGTGTTCAGCCCAAAATTTGTCACTTGTGAATGTGGATGCAAAATATTTATTCAGTTTGTGAGCAATTTGTACGGCATGATCAACAAGGTGATTGTCCCCTTGTATAAGGCAATGGTCAGGCCACACCTTGAGTACTGTATACAGGTCTGGAGGCCTCATTTCAGGAAAGGTGGAAAGGTGTAGAACTACTGGAATGAGTACAGAGAAGGGCGATGAGATTGGTGAGGGGAACAAAGGGTTGGTATTATCAAGAAAGGCCTAAGTTCTGCGGATTGCAGCTTCTGGAGACTGAAGTGGTCTAATTGAGGTGTATAAGATCTTGAATGGATTGAGCAAGCTCAATGCTAATGGGATTCTTCCTCTTGCTCAGATTACTCACCTGAGGGGGCATAAATTCAAATTGAGGAAAGACAATTGCAGAAAAGGTGTGCAGAAATTTGCCTTTAGCCAGTGGGTGGTTGATAGTTGGAAAACAAACTTCCATCTGTTGTAGTGGAGGTCAGCAACTTAAATAAATTCAAGGCACAACTACACAAACATTTGGAGTGAATGGATGGGCAAAATGGAAAGGGTGTTTTTTTTTTTTTTTTGGCTGATGCTATGTAAGCTTGCTTTCTCGCATCATATGTCCTACTAATGCTAATGCATAAGCAATCACATCCAATGGAGCAATACTGTTTGTCCCTTTCCTTCAAAAGTTAACCTATGCAAAGAATTTTTTTTTTTTTTGTTGCACTCTTAAACAGAGTTCTCATTCATTTAGGATAAGAAGTATTTGGAACTAAAACCTTGCACAATCTCTCTCAGTTGGTATAAAAAGCTTAGCATCTTCTAAATGATTACTTTCCTGAATATTTCCCACTAATGCACCATAAAAGAGGAGTATTAGCAGCTATGAGAATTATTACCGTTAGATGGTGGGGTGAAGAGCTGACCCAGGAGTGAATATCCTGGGTGTGTTTATGGGGGGAGGGGATGGATTTTAAGAGGAAAGAAATTATGAGGAAAGGTAACTGAAGGCTATTTTGCCCAGAACCAATGTTAACAATAGATCTGGGGGAATATATCCAAAGGTATCATGAACCAACAATGGCCCATAGTAAATAGCCACACTGGATATACCTTTCCCTTCCAATTCTTCCTTGAGATCTAGATTCTGAGCACAATGTCTGGGCTCTGAGTAGCTGATGCATCTACTACCTTCCCTTCTCAATACTTCTTAATATATCTCCAAGGCCATCAGTTGTTACCTAACAATCTTTTGAAGAAGAGGAAATATATTCTCCCATATCCTCATATTTATAATGTGTGCACAAGTTGTTTTTATTTTCTGTCGGACCTTTTTCTGCTAGACCTTTCTTCACAAATGTGTCTTTTATGCTGTTGAAATGAATTTGCTTTGCATACAAAAGTATAACAATAAATTAATTTTTCTTGAAATTTTTGAATAAAATATAGTGAAAACGTGTGCACATGCATGTGTACAGCACAAGGCCAGATTTACTGCAGATGTAATGCTACATTTGCCCCAGGGCACCAATGTTGTGAAGAACTGAGAATGATGCAATTAATGTTGTTTCACAGCTCATGTAATCTTACTTTTAACCTTCCGTGGCTAATTGCATCTAAAAAGGTGCCACTTTTTAAAGGTTTTTTTTTTTTAATTTGTAAATGAAATAAAATCCTACCTTGTACCTTTTCTAACCAGTATTCTCTAACTAGTTATATAGTATTTCCTGTTTTCATTTCAACATACTATGAATTACAAGACATTAAACTTTTTGGTTGACATTTAACATTCACTAGGTAAACAAAAATGCCAACCTTTTTTCCAGGCAACACCCATTCCTATATAGGATCTGCAAGATGCCAGTGTTAATCCTGCTGTTTTTCTGACTAAATGCAAACAGCTGACAAATATACAGATGTTCACATTGCATCTGAATTTCAATCTGGGGGATTAGTGACATTAATTCTAAAAAATATGATAAAAACATTTTATTGGTTTCTCTCGTTCATTTTATATTTTAATTCATTAAAAAAAGCTAAAAATGAATTTTTTATAATTAAAACCAAAATGGGTATCACAGAGGCATCACATGATGTTTGTTAAAATTGAGAGTGTGAATGACAAGAGGTTAAAACTATTTTCTTATTTATATTTCCCAAAAATCTCTTTTCAATTTCAGCTTGTTTCTTCTGTGGTCATTTTTCCACAGCTTTTTCCTCCCCATCCTCAAGGATTAGTCTTTATTATGTTTATTATTATTATTTTATATATATTTTTAGTGGAGTGGAGTCTTCTCAATCTCACTGAAGTATAACTCATAAGACCAATAAGAATAAATATAAACTAGTTAGAAAGAAGTAAGACAGAGATTTTTCCTGTTGGCAAAGTTTAACTTAAACTGAAATAAGTAAAACATTTTTGATAACTGTATGTCAAAAAACTGAGTGACACTGCTCTCTTTTCCTTTTGTTCCACCCCACCCCACCCCTAAAATTAGGACTGTAGGTAGCGCGCAGGTACACAACCTGAACTATAGACTGATACTCCAAAAGCTGCAAAACTAGGAAGACTCGTTTCGTATAAATATCCTTTGCTATTTATGAACCTATTTTACTGAGAAGATACTCAAAATCTGTTGTGAATATAAGAGATGCCTTTAAAAGCTCCAAAATGGTTCTCAGTTTAAATTTATTTAAGGTCTGAGCAGTGTTAAATGCAAACAGAAAAAAAACAAAATTATTTGTTTGTCTCTGAGAATAATTGAATTTATTATTCAGTGGTCCTATCCAATAATGAACAAAAAAATTTGAAGCTTGCCCATGCCTACTATTATCTAACAGCATTATCAACCATCTTTTGGGTTTCTTTTAATTTTTTTAATACTTCTAAAAATGCAGAGCTCAAAATCACAAAAGAAAGCATTACATACATCCATTTGTATTTCGTGTACATTTTCAACAAAACTATCTACCATGCTAACAAGTTTTAGCTGGATGAAGTTTGCCAGATACACCTATGTGAAGAACAAGGAAATTATTCTCTCAACTTGAAGTACAAATACATTTGTACATTTTAAGTACGTCATTTGTAGTTGCCCTTAAATGTCATTTGTGCAATGTATTGATTAATTATTAAAAATAGATAAGATAGATGAGCAATACACTTTGTTGCCCCTCCACCTTATCTACTCTTTTGCTTTCATTTGCCTTCCTTCTCTTCTAATTTACCCTGCATCTATTGGGGTACTATGGGGGTACAATGAATTTAGAAATGTTAAATGGTCGATAATGGCCCGACTCCCCAGGATAAAGACAGAAGCCAGATGATAGCAGTTTCTGCTCTCACCTAGAAGAGGAGGTCAATCATTCAACATGAACAAACATACCACAACACTACATTACAGCACATAACTGATTGGTTTGCTAAGTATGGTATCAACACATATTAGACATAGTGAATTTACAAGTATCTGCCAGAATCACCTACACAAAATAAATGCCCTTCCTGTATATGATGTACTCACCATATTCAAATTCTGCAACCCCTATGTCAGGGTGGCACTACATTTCTGATGTCCTAAGATGTCCACAGATGACTTAATACTTCAAATTCATCAAGTTTATTTACTATATCCCTAGAATTTGTGTGTGTGTGTGTGTTCTTAGCAACCATAACAGCCCAATATAACTGCTCATCCCGTGAGAAATGAGGCCAACAGACCTGTATGCAGTAATCAAGGTGTGGCGTGGCCTGACCATTGCCTTATACAATGGGATAATCACCTCCTTATCACTGCTAGTAAAGTTTCTATATATCATTGACAAGACCACCATGAGCTGCTCTGGTAGCCTGTTTGCACTGCTCTGAAAACTTTATGACTACACAATTACTCTCGGGTCTTTTTCATTCTCCACTACCCTGAGTGTAGTACCACACAGTTGGTAAATTACTCTGAAGTTACTGCTACCCATATGCAGAACTTTGTATTGCTAAACTTCAGTTGCCACCTTTCAGCCCATCTGCCCAACTTTTATAGATACCATTGCAGCAGCATAACGTTGTTACTGCCATTAACAACCCTGCCAACTTTTGTATCATCTGCAAACTTTAACATTAATCTTGTTATACCTTCATCAATATCATTGATAAATATAGAAAACAACAATGGTTCGAACCCTGGGGAGACTCCACTAATAATATTAGTTCATGAAGAGCAGTGTCTATTGATTAATTCGAATTGAGGAAAGACAGTTGTAGAATAGATGTGGGAAAGTTTGCCTTTTGCCAGCGAGTGGTTGCTTGCTGGAACAGACTTCCATCTGTTGTTATGGAAGTTGATAGCTTAAATAAATTTAAGACTGAACTAGACAAACATTTGGAGTAACCAGATGGGTGAAAGGTTTTTTTTTTTTGGCTGATGCTCTATAAGCTTGCTTTCTTGCATCATATGCCTCAACTAATGCTAATTACCATTGTCCTCATGCACTCAACCATCCCCTTTATCCATAGCAGCAACTTACCCTTAATGACATACTGCTCCAATTTGTACTGCAGTCTTATGTGCAACAGTATCAAAAGTTTTTCTGAAATCCAAATATATGATCTCAATTTTTTACATCCATTTCCTTTGTGACATTGTAGTATCCAATCAAATTGGTCACGCACTATTTCCCCTTAACAAATCCATGCTGTGTCTGAACTATAACTGCAGTCTTGTGTAGATGATCCAGCACTGCTTCTTTAACTAGTGACTCCATTATTTTCCCCAGAACAGAAGTTAAGCTAACAGGTCTATAATTACTCACATAACCCTTTTAGCTGACCGGGCTAGCCGGGTGAGTAAAGTGCCTGCCTGGCAACCTAAAGGTTGCAGGTTCGAATCCCGCCTTGGGCTTGGATCAAAGTACTGCAAAAACCTTGGGAGGTGCATTATGGCCACAGAAGCTGATGAGCCAACAACTACCAAACAAAAAAAAATAAATGAATAAAAAATAACCCTTTTAACTCCCATTGTGAATTGGAGATATTTGCACATCTCCAGTCCATGAATCCAAGGATGCTCTCATAATTATGGCTAAAGGTTTGCTTACTTCCTTTGTTGCCTCCCTTAGTATAATTGGACAGGTCCCACCCACCCCAAGTGCCTTTCTTATGTTTAACTTCGACAATTTCTCCTCCACTTTGCTCTCAGTTATTACAAAATTATTTAGCTCCCTCTTAGATTTTGATAAACTTCTGGCCTCCACTTCCCTACAGAATTCCTCATGTGTGAATATAGATGCAAAATACTCATTCAGTTTGTCAGTTACATGATCAGAATCAACAGTCAAATCATCAATACAAGTGGACCAATCCAATTCATCCCCTTCCTCCTAGAGTTTACATAGGTAGAGAAGTCTTTGCTGTTTTTCTTTACATGCTTTTACAAAGATTTTCTCGTAATTTGTCTTCTCTTGCCTAACCTCCTTTGTGACTTGATTACAGGCTAGCTTATATCTACCATATGGTCAAGACATCAAAGTTGGGATATCAGAGATGTCTTGTCACATAATTATAAGGAATGAAGAATTTGAATTTGGTGAGTACAATATGTACAGAAAGGACAAACAAGATATGGAAGAAGGGTTATGCTCTTAGTTAGGAAACAAAATATAAGGCAATGCATCCATTTGATATGGGTGGCGAGTGCAATGTTGAGTCATTTTGGTGTGACATAGGCACTGGGAAAGCAAAAATGAAAGTAGGAGTGTGTTATAGGACCTAATAACTCTGAGTACAATGAACAACTGTACAAAGAAATAGTGGGCCACTTCAAATTCATTATATTTATTTACTATACTCCTAGAATTAATTGACAAGGCTTTCACATATACTCCCTTCTAGTATGCTCAGGCAAAATTACAGGCATTCAAAAAAAGCCATGAATTTAGCTAATTCATGGCTTTTTTCTCAACACTGCCTCATACCTATTAAGTAAATCCTCAAGTCACCTATGCTTAATATCATTAGTACCAACATGTACAATATCACAATTTGTGCCCTTAAAGATAATAGTTCTATAATTTGTTTTATTGCTGTTTTGTAATTTTTCAGTTTTTAATAAAAAGTACCAGTACATTAAACCAGCATTAAGAGCTACATGAACTGCATTTTAAGTTTGTAATTATGACCGATGAATACTGTTTCCACCACTTTGCTTTCAAAGAAAGACTCTAAATGAATACAAGAATGCTGTTCCAGTTTTTCATATTTATTTATTCATTCATTCAGTTTTTAACTTCTATACAGCATTTTAACTACAGAGGATAATATGCATCAACAAAGTCATGTTAACTGCCTTCTGTTCTATTATCCTGTTTCGACAAGAATTCCATTACCAAAAGTTTGATTTTTGACTCCAAAATCTACAACAGCTTGATCTGTTTCCAAACTCTACAACAGCTTGATCTGATTTTTAAATGGTGCGAATTTAAGTGTGAATAAAGTTTCTTTGTTACTGCATCATAGTATCTGATTAAATTGGACAGACAAGATTGTCCCTTAACAATTCCATGCTGGAACTGCATATAACTGCACTACTGTCTAGATGGTCCTGCATTACTTCTTTAAACAGTGACTCCATTATTTTCCCAGGAAAAAAAAATTAAGCAAACAGGATGGTAATTACTCATGTTACCCTTTGTGAACTGGGGTAACATGAGTAATTATATGAGTAGTCACACATCTTGCATCCACAGGCACCTACCTCCCCTGAATCCAAAGATGCACTCATTATTACAGCTGAGATTTTGCTTACCTCCTTTACTGCCTCCCTTAATATAATTGGATAGATCCCATCCACACCAGGTGCTTTTTTAGGTTTAGCTTCAATTTCTCTTCCACCTTCCTCTCAATTATCACAAAATTATTTAACTCCCCATTAGAGGAGTTAAATGTGATAAACTTCTGGCATCCCTAAAGAATTACTGCGTGAATGTAGATGCAAAATACCTATTCAGTTTGTCAGCAACCTGAGCAGGGTCAACAACAGTTAACCCATTCACATCAAGTGGCCCATTGTGATTCAACCCTTTCCTTCTGTTAATATAATCATAGCAGTCTTTGCGGCTTTTCTTTGCCAGATACTTCCCATAATCTGCCTTAGCTTGCCTAACCTCCTTTGTGACTTGATTAGACTAATTTATACATGCCATACGCTTCTGTATCACCTGATAATTTATATATATCCCATGCATTTTTCTTCTCTGCCACGAGTCTCATTAGTTCATCTGACATCCATTTAGGTCTTTGCCTTGAATAGCATTTCTTAGTTGGTATAAAAAGCCTAGTAGCTTCTATGATTACTTCTTTGAATGCTTCCCATTTAGAATTTGCTGTTGGTAACATCATCAGGTCCCACTGTATAAGATTTAAAAACTGTCAGACTATTGTAGTCACCTTTACGAAAGAAAATGCCCTTTCCTTTCACCTTTGATGGTAGTTACATCTTTAAGTAAATCCCACATCAATATGTGTGATACCCTCATCTAGTTTTTTTACCTGCAGATTCTTAACGCATGAATAATTGATGCTGATCAGATCAAGAGTATTGCTTTCTCTTGTTGCCTCTCTAACATGCTATAGAAAATCTTCATCCAATAAATCCACAAAAGGCTTGCTAGTGTATGAGTGACCAACCCACAAATTCCACTCAATATCTGGAAAGTTAAAATCCCCCTATTGTAAGACATTCTGGTTCACTGGTCCACTACATTTTTTCTTTAAATTCTCTGCAAAAATTCTGCAAATAAATTATCACACAAATATGAAAAATTCATGATTAAATAAACCTAATTATATGCACTTGAATGTGCATAAGTCATGTTCAGTTATTGGTAGCTCTCCTCATTGCCACATGCTTTCCTCTGATTTGGTAATGCTCTCTGGCTTCATAATGTTGATACATCCTCAGGAATAAAACCACTGACATGTGGTTCTGATGAGTATAATAAGAAACTGTACAGAGAAATAGAGTGGGCCAGTAAATCAGAGAGTCTTATAATGGGGGATTTTAATTTCCCAGATATTGACTGGAATTTGTGGGTTGGTCACTCACACACTAGCAAGGTTTTTGTGGATTTATTGGATGATTGTTTTCTACATCAGCATGTTCGGGAGGCAACTAGCGGGAGTAATACTCTTGATTTGATTATCAGTAGTGATTCTTCATGCATTAAGAATCTGCAGATAAATGAACCACTAGGTGGCAGTGATCACAGTGTTCTGAAGTGGGAGTTACTCAAAGAGGTAACTACCATTAGGGGTAAAGGGAAGGGGTATTGCTTTTGTAAAGGCGACTACGATGGACTGAGACAGTATTTAAATTCTATACAGTGGGATCAACTGATGATGTTACCAACAGCAAATTCAAAATGGGAAGCATTCAAAGAACTTATCTTGGAACTACTAGGCTTTACATACCAACTAAGAAATATTGTTCAAGGTTTAGGCCTAAATGGATGTGAGATGAACTAATGAGACATATGGCAGAAAAGAAAAATGCATGGGATACATATATATTAACACATGACACAGAAGTCTATGATAGATATAAGTTGATCTGTAACCAAGATACAAAAAGAGGTTAGGCAGGCGAAGGCAGATTACAAGAAATCTTTGGCAAGGGATGCAAATAAAAACAGCAAAGAGTTCTTTACTTATGTAAACTCCAGAAGGAAGGGGATGAATCAGATTGGTCCACTTGATATTGATGGGTCAACTGTTGATGATCCTGCTCAGGTAGCTAACAAACTAAATGAATATTTGCATCGACATTCACACATGAGGAGTTATTCAGCGAGGGGAATGCCAGAGATGTATTCAACTCTAGCAGTAAGCTACAGAATCTGAAATAACTGGGAGTAAAGTGGAGGAGAAATTGTTGAAGATAAACACAAGAAAGGCACCTGGGGTGGATGGGATCTATCCAGTTATATTAAAGGAAGCAGCAAAGGAAGTAAGCAAAACCTTAGCCATAATTATGAGAGCTTCTTTGGACTCAGGGGAGGTACCCATAGACTGGAGATGTGCAAATATAAACCCAATTCACAAAGGAGGATCAAAGGCTGGCACAAGTAATTACAGACCTGCGAGTTTAACTTCTGTTCCCGGAAAAGTAATGGAGGCACTGGTTAAAGAAGCACTGCAGGATCATCTAGACAAGACTTCAGTTATAGCTCAGACACAGCACGGTTTTGTTCAAGGGAAGTCTTGTCTGACCAATTTGATTGGATACTGTGATGCAGTCACAAAAGTACTGGATGCAGGAAGTAAGTTTGATATTATATATTTGGATCTTAGAAAGGCTTTTGATACTGTTGCACATGGAAGACTGCTGCACAAATTAGAGCAGTGTGGCATTGGAGGCAAATTACTGCTATGGATTAAGGGGTGGTTGAGGGGGAGAAGACAGAGTGGTAATCAATGGACACTGCTCATCATGGACTAAT
Source organism: Mastigoproctus giganteus (assembly GCF_048544385.1). NCBI lineage: Eukaryota > Metazoa > Arthropoda > Arachnida > Uropygi > Thelyphonidae > Mastigoproctus > Mastigoproctus giganteus. The sequence goes on from NC_143575.1 coordinate 213,188,152, forward strand.
GTTATTAGTAGAGTCCCTCAGGGTCCATTATTGTTTTCTGTATTTATAAATAATATTTATGATGGTATATCAAGCTTAATGTCCAAGTTTGCAGCCGATAAAAAGGTTGGCAGGGTTGTTAAGGACACTACTGACGCTATGCTGCTGCAACAGGATCTGGAAAGGTTGAGCAGATGGGCTGAAAGGTAGCAAATGAAGTTTAACATTGACAAATGTAAAGTACTACACATGGGAAACAGCAACCCCAGAGCAACATATCAACTCTGTGGTACTACACTGACAGTGGTAGAGAATGAGAAGGACCTGGCGGTAATTGTGCAGGCAGATATGAAGTTTTCTGAGCAGTGTAGACTGGCTGCAAGAGTAGCTCATGATGTCTTATCAATGATATACAGGAATTTTTCTAGCAGGGATAAGGAGGTGATTATTCCATTGTATAAGGCAATGGTCAGGCCACACCTTGAGTACTGTATACAGGTCTGGAGGCCTCATTTCAAGAAGGATGTAGAGTTGCTGGAATGAGTACAGAGAAGGGCAACAAGATTAAGGAATGGAACAAAGGGTTGCTCTTACGAAGAAAGGTTTAAGTTTTGCAAATTACAGTGTCTGGAGACTAGGCACCAGATGTGATCTAATAGAGGTGTATAAAGCCTTGAATGGTTTGAGCATGCTCAATGCTGATGGGAATGTTCCTCTTGCTCAGAATAATCACCTGAGAGGGCATAAATTCAAATTGAGGAAAGACAGATGTAGGATAGATGTGCGGAAATTTGCCTTTAGCCAGCGGGCAGTTGGTTGGTGGAACAGACTTCCATCCCTTGTTGTGGAAGTTGATAGCCTAAATAAATTTAAGGCTCAGCCGGACAGGTATTTTGAACGAACGGAGGGGTGAAGTGGAAGTTTTTTTGTTTTGTTTTTTTTGGCTGATGCTGCATAAGCTTGCTTTCTTGCATCATATGCCTCTACTAATGCTAATGTGCATTTCACATTTCATGTAGCAAGCACTCCTGTTAGTGATCAACTGGCACCATCAAGCATTTTAAGGCATATGGTTTTTAAATTTGTATTCGCTTATCCACAGGTTTAAAGGAAGTTTGAATTTTCAAAAATTTTAAATGTTTTTAATAAAAAAAAAAACATGGATTTTTCACAATCATGTTCAGAAATGATTGAAAATATGTGGCATCAAAAAAAATAAATAAATTTTGAATTGTTCAATTTTCAAATTTTTTTCATTTTCTCACACAGGAATTTTAAAATTTTCCATGACTAGTGACCATGTAACGAACTGATTGTGAAGTTGAAGGTGTTCATAAAAATGGAGTGATATATTATTAACAACATATGGAGGACATATTTCCAATCAGTGGAAGATGGTCATTAATATACAGAAGAAAGAACAACCTTGGAAGACAACCAATTAGTTGAGAAGTTAGAAGACAGAAGTAAGCAGTCAGAGAGAAAACTGGCTATCCAAAAAACAGAAGACAAAACATATGACTGAAAAGAATTTAGAAGAATTAATGCTAAACGTGATCAAAGGTCTCAGAAATATCAAAAGAGAAACTGCTTGAATTTCAAAAAACTTTCAAATTTGTCCCAAGATATTAATGAGTGAATTGACACTGGTTAGTATCTTTGGACATTGACAATTGCTGACCAGATGGAAGTTTTATAGATTATTATAGGAACTATCAGATAGATGTCTTTATTGCTTTCAAAAAAGAGATGAAGTAAATACAATGGGACAATCTTTGGAGGAGGAGGGAGGGAGGGAGGGAGAGAGAGAGAGAGAGAGAGAGAGAGAGAGAGAGAGAGAGAGAGAGAGAGAGAGAGAGAGAGAGAGATTTACCATCCTTTTTAAGACTGGATGTGTGCAATTTTTTCATGCAAAAGGAAAAACACCAGTAGAAAGTGTAAAAAGGTGACACAGAAGTAAGCTGAGGAGCATAGGTTTTGAGGAAAAAAAATGAATAAATATACTTCTTGGCATTAAGATTGTCCAGGATTCTTTCAATGTCCTATACTTTAAAAGACCACTGGAGGTATGAACCAAAATGGTCTTCATGTAGTAGAAAGTGATTTACCAAGATTTATGCAAGAGTCACAAAAAAGTAGGGTGCTAATAAGTCAGAATTATCTAAGGTGCTATTGCATCTTTAGGTTTAGGTAAAGGTGCAATAACACCAAAGGTTCCAGCAGAGGTGGAAGATTAATTTTTAGGAAATACATGTGAAGGAAGGTTGTTCTAGAAAGCTGAAGGGATAAATGAGGAATAAAAAGTTTCTGAGTTTGAAGTTGGACAGTAAATTGATGCCGACTGGCTGTGGCATGTGTTTAGACTGATTTGAAAGATAGAGGGAGAATTACAGAAGCCAGTTCAGAAGAACAGTGCCCATGGAAGGTTTTTTTAGAAAAGACATGCAGCAGAAACATCTATAAGACAGAGTGAAGGAGTCTGTAAGAGATGGGTCATTAATTGAGCTATCCACCTTCCCACATATGATGGACAAAAGTTAACCAATACAAGAGGCATTCAATAAGTTTATCTAACTTGACCACAAATGTGCTTACTGTATAAAAAAAATCTGTAGTATATCACTCTCATAAATGTCTATCTTATTTGCAGAGGATCAGCTTAAATATAGTGAAGAAAGAACAGAAAGGGTTTAAGGGTTTAAAGTAACCTACCAAAAGGAAAACATCAGTGTCATGAAATGGGAGCATTATGTCATAATCAAATTTTTGAAAAAAAAAAAAGGAAATGAACAAAAGTAATTTGTGAATGCATGAAAGCATTTGACCATGCTATCCTTTCTGAATACCAGATAAAATCTCAGTCTAAGCAGTTTAAATGGGACAACAGAAGTGAAAACTGCAGAAATGTTCCAAGAAAAATGAGGGCTGATTATGAAGAAGAGATGCATTAAAACTTTTTTTTTTTTTCTTTTTAAAGAAAACTCCAAATATGAAAGATATCAGAACCTACAGTGCTTGATACTGTGTGGGTCAATGGCTGAGAAGACTGAAGACACTTGTTGACATTACACTTCATTTAGATTATATAATTTTTGGGAAATACATGTTAAGGAAGGCAAAAAACAGAAACAGAAGGGACAAATGAGGTTCTGTGAGTCAGGAGAGATGGACAGTGAATGGCTACTGATTGGTTGCAGGTGTTTAAACAGGTGTTTGGAAGAGTGGATTTACATGTGCCAAATCAGAAGAAAAGAACAGTGCCCATTTAAGTATCTACAGAAAAGGCATACAGTACACTGAACATCTATGAGATAGAGTGGAGAGACTTTGTAAGAGAAATGTGTCAATAATTAACACGACTGCCCTCTTTTGAATGGAATCAAGAAGCTTGAGAAAGGTTTTGGGGGGTACTACATTAAATGTGAAAACAATATTCTATGGTAGGGCAAATCTGAGATTTGTACAGAGTAAGTAGTTGTTTAGAAGAACAGTAATGCCAAGAGCAAAAAAGAAAACCCAGTTTTCTGGATGCAAAGGAAGCAATATTTACCATGTGCTTATCCCAAGAGAGATTAGAGGTCAAGGTAATCCTTAACAGAGAGATGTGACCTTCTCTAGACATCTGAGTGTCAAAGATAAGCACAGAATTTCTTTCGAGAAATAAAACAGGACTGAAGTTAACTAAGTTTTCTTTGCCTAACCAGACAATTATCTAGAGATTTGCATGTAAGGATTGGTGGTGGATATCGAAGAAATTGAGGCTGTTTGTGCAGGGAAAGGTTTCTCCAACCAGAAAGTGGAACACAGTGTGCTATATCTGCAAAATTATGGATAACCCAGACAATGGAAGATCATTAATACACAAGAGGAAAAGAATGGGAGAAAGAACTAAGCCTTGGAGAACACCAGCATTAATGGAGAAGTTAGAGGACAGAGGGCTAGTTATCATCATCAAATGCAGTGAGTAGCCAGAGAGAAAACTGGATGTCCAATTAAAAAAATAAAAAATAAAAATGTCAGCAATCCATAAGATGGGAACTTGTTTAGAAGACTTTTATACCAAACTCAATCAAAAAAAAACTTAGAAATGGCAAAATCAACTGCTTTAGTTTCACTAAACTTTTCCATTTAATTTGTCCAAAGATGAGAAACATAAGGCACTATATCACCTGTGCACTAACACTGAGGGAATCCATACTGGAGATCACTGATCTCCAGTATGGGTTGGCAGGTGATGGATTTCTCTATTAATTTTGAAAGGAATAGGTGTCACCCTTTTTAGCAAGTGGCTGGATATGGGCAAATTTGCAAACAGAAGGAAAAATACTAATGAAATAAGAGCGCAAAAATGTGACACAGAACAGGTGCAAGCTTAGGAGCACAGGTTTTGAAAACAAGAGGGAAAACACCATCCCAACACAGAGCTTTCTTGGCATCAAGGTTGTTCAGAATTCTAACATCCTCCTGTCAGAAGCCCACAGGCAGGCACAGAGTGGAGTGTATTGGGTATGGTAGGAGGTTTACAAAGGTCATTGACACAAGAGTTGGCAGAAATGTGGAATGCTAATAAATTGACTATCTTTAGTTGAGGACGCAACAGAACCATCAAGTTTTAATTGATGGTTGGAGTTTAGACAGATAGAAGCTACAGCCAATACTTGACTACCATTTGGACATAAAACAACTTTTCTACACTTAGCCTATTCACAGTCAAGTTTTAATTTATTAATAACTATTTAACAATTGTGAGCTTTAGTGTAGTCAGAAAATGAAGCTGGAGATTGATACAAGCCAATTGTGATGTGCAACATCTATCCTGAACACACTCAGCATATTTATTAGAAAACCAAAGTTTAATAGACAAAGGAGATTTTAGAGTAGAATTAAGGATTTCATCCTACAAAAACAATTTCACTACATGATCTGAGCAAAACTCTTGGATCAAAAGTGACTTAAAACAATAATCCAACCAAGGAAAAGAGGCAGAAAAAATCATGCAGATCATCCCATTTCACCTTCCTGTAATGCCAAATTACTCAAGGCTGAGATGGCCATGAGAGAGAAACTCCAGTGGAGGAGTGACCACCAAGATGTGATGTGAGGTGTCTAGATGACCAATAACGTTGTGCACCTTGAAGGGTTGATGGTGAAAAAAAGTGTTGGATGTGTGGTTAGGATTGATCTTAATCCTAACCATGTGTTGGGTGTGTGGTTAGGATTGTCTTGTCTGACCAATTAAATTGGTCAGACAAGATTGCCTCTTAACAATTCCATGTTGAAACTGCAGTATAACTGCACTCCTGTCTAGATGGTCCTGCATTACTTCTTTAAACAATGACTCCATTATTTTCCTGATAGGTAAATGAACAAATTAAGTGATTTCATTATTATGTAAGCATATTAAATCTTAGGCAGTCAACCATAGGTGGCCAGTCCAATCTTGAGTCAGTTTGGTGTGATATAAGCACTGAAAATGAGGAGTGCGCTATAGGTCTAATGACTGATGAGTATACACCAAACAAGTATTTACAATTGTCTTATAACAGAGGATGTTAGCTTTCCAGATGTTGAGTGGAATTTGTGGGTTGGTCACTCATAACACTAGTACTTTCGTTGATTTACTGGATAACTTTTCTACAGCAGCATGTTACAGAGGCAAAGACGAGGAAGTATTCTTATTCTGGTTATCCCCAACAATTCTTCATGCATTAAAGAGCTGTAGGTAAAAGACCAACTAGGTGGTAATGATCACAATGTATTGAAGTGGAATTTACTTAAGGAATAACTACTCTCAAGGGTAAAGATAAATGCTTTTGCTTTTTTTTTTTAAGTATGATTATAGTGGTATCAGACAGTTTTTATATCCTATAGTGGGAGCAACTGATGATGTTACCAATAACAAATTCTAAATGGGAAGCATTCAGTGAAATAATCATAGAAGCTACTAGGCTTTTCGTACCAACTAAGAAATACTGTTGAAGTCATAGACCTAAATGGATGTCAGATGAACTGATGCTTGTGGCAGAAAAGAAAATGTGTGGGATGCACATAAATTATCAGGTGATACAGAAGCCTATGGTAGATATAAACTGGTCTATAATCAAGTCACAAAGTAGGTTAGGTAAGCTATGGCAGATTACGAAAAGTCTCTGGCAAAGAATAGCAGCAAAGACTTCTTTGCTTATATTAAAAGTGAAAGGAAGTAATTAAATCACATTGGGCCACTTGATGCTAATGGTTTAACTGTTGATGAACCCACTCAATTTGCTGACAAACTAAATAGATGTTTTGCATCTACATTCACAAATGAGGAATTCTTTAGGGAAGGGGATGCCAGACATTTATCAAACTCTAACAAGGAGCTAAATGATTTTATAATAACTGAGGAAAGTGGAAGAGAAATGTTGAAGTTAAACATAAAAGGCACCTGGAGTGGATGGGATCTATACAATTGTATTAAGAGAGGCAACACAGCAGATAAGCAAACCCTTAGGCATAATTTGGTTATCTGCTTAAGTTTGCTTATCTGCTCTCATAATGGCTAATGGCAAACCCTTAGCCATTATGAGAGCATTCATGGATTCAGGGGAGGTCCCTATGAGCTAGAGATGTGTGAATATATCCCTAATTCACAAATAGGGAACAAAAGGTGACATGAGTAGTTACAGACCTGTCTTCTCAATGTCTGTTACAGGGAAAATAATGGAGTCACTGGTTAAAGACATAATGCAGGACCATCTAGAGAGTAATGCAATTATACTGCTGTCACAACTTGGATTTGTTAAGGGGCAGTCTTGTCTGACCAATCTGATTGGATACGATGGTACAGTAACAAAGGAGCTGGAGGCAAAAAATTATTTTGATATCACATACAGTAAACCCTCACTAATCCGGTTAAAGTTAATCCAGATATCGGATAATCGAGATCGAAATATGAAAAATTCTGTTAACAGTTGAGTACTTTTAAAAAGCAGACGTCACTGACTGCACAGAGAGAGATGGATCACACGTTACATTGTCTTGCATGTTTTTTTTTCAGTATCATTGTTGACTCCGAGTCAGAGGGATGTTATTGCTTATATGGCATTTGCATACTTCTTTATACATATACACCAATGAGCCAAAACATTATGACCAGCAAGTCGTTATGCAAATAGAAGCAACTGCAGGTAAAGTACAGTGCGTGCGCAGGCGGGACATGGTATAAAAAACACCTGATAGTGAGCTCCATTAATGTGTTACTCATGTTCTTCAGATGGGAAAGGCAGCTTGAGCGAGTTTGACAAAGGTCAAATTGTAATGGCCGGACAACTGGATCAGAGCATATCTGAAACAGCAAGGCTGGTGGGGTGCTCAAGGTCAGCCATGGTTAGTACCTACCAAAAGTGGTCCAAGGAGGGGAAACCCACGAACTGCTGATGAAGTGTTGGATGACCACGGCTCGTCGATGCTCAAGGTTCTCCCAGATGGTATGTGGCAACAGAAGGGTGACTGTGGTGCAACTAGCCGGTAATTGGAATGTTGGTGGTGGGGGGGTAGTAATGTGTCAACACACAGTACATCGAACCCTGCTTAAAATGGGGCTGCGTAGCTTCAGGCTGCTCGAAGTGCCCATGCTAACCAGGGTTCACTGATGAAAACACCTACAATTGGCATGTGAACACCAAAACTGGACCTTGAGTGATTGGAAGAAGGTCATCTGGTCCGATGAATCACGTTTCCTGTTGCACCATGTGGACAGCCAGGTACATGTGTGTCATTTACCTGGGTAAGTGATGGCGCCTGTATGCACCATGAGACGAAAACAAGCAGGTGGCACGGTGTCATGCTTTGGGCGATGTTCTTCTGGGATACCCTGGATCCAGTCATCCATGTGCCTGGCACTCTGACATCTACCACCTACCTAAACCGAGTTGAATAGATGTTCTAGGTGCCACCCTTTACAAAAACACACCTAAACATCATTGCTAACCAGGTACACCCTTTCATGGCAACTTTCTTCCTCTCTGGCAGTGACATCTTTCAGCAGCCACACCGCCCGGATTGTTCGTGGAACATGAGGAAGACTTCCAGGTATTGCCCTGGCCTCCAAATTCCCCAGACGTCAATCCCATTGAGCATCTGTGGTTTGTGTTGGAACAGCAACTGTGATCTGCAGAGTGCCAACCACAGACCTTACAGGAGTTAAAGGATCTGTTGATTACGTGTTGGTACCAGATACCACAAGACACTTAGAAATCTTGTAGCGTCCATGCCTCGCTGGGTATGAGCTGTTTTGGCTGCATGTGGACCACCATCATATTAGGTAGGTGGTCATAATGTTTTGGCTCATCGGTGTATATGTACATATGTTAACATATTTTATATAATTATGGGTTCTAAAGAATTGAAAAGTGAAATAAAAAGAAAACATGTTACTTTAACTATCATTAACAAGCTCAAAGTGATAGAAAAACTTGAAAATGGCGTTCCTGGAAAAAAAAAAAAAATTGCTGAAGAAATTGGTGTTGGCCAATAGACTCTGTTTTAAATAAAGTCTATTCTTTAAAATTCAATGTGAGAAGTGATAAAAGCAGTGTATAAAATAGCCAGACATTAAAAAAGACAAAAGACTGGAAGAAGCTGTATTTAAATTGTATTCACAACAATGATCAAATAGCATTGGTGTGTGTGATGCCAGTTCCACCTGATAAATGTATAAAAAGACAATACATTTATCATCTATCATAAATAATGTATTGCCTTTTTATAGCTTTTAAATAAAGGCTCTAAGTGATGTTTTTTTTATTTATTTTCATCAGCACTACTATATTTTACTTATTAAATTTTCCATTTATTTGTGTTCCAAGTTTTTGTTCTTTTAAGGCTATCTTTTGCTTCACTAATCTGGATTATTGCTTAATCCAGATGACCTCTTCCCCCAATTACCATATTTCCCCATGTATAAGACGCACCTTAATTTTGGGGCCCAAAATTTGAAAAAAAAAAAAAAAAAAAACTGTATTACATAAAGTTATTGAACTCAAGTTTTATTCATCATAAAATTCATACAACTCCTCATCACTGTCAAAACTCCCATCCATTAGCTTGTCCTCATCTGTGTCTGATGACGAATCACTGTCTTCATATATTGCCTCATCCTCAGTTCCATCTATGGCATTTGAAATGCCACACTTCTTAAATGACTTGACAACTATCTCAATCTTGATATTATCCCAGGATCATTTCATCCAGGTACAAACTTCTCCTATAGTTGATTTCTTCACTCTTCCTGCTGGTGTCAAATTGTCCCCAGAAGACTTCATCCATTGGTTCCATTCATCTCTCATGGCAGCTTTGAAGGGTTTGTTAATGCTGACATCAAGTGGTTGGAGCTGGGATGTCAAGCCTCCAGGTATGACGGCAAGTTTTGTTATCTTCTTTGTGTTTTTTGTTAAGTGTGCCCTGAACTGATCAAGTACCAATAGGGCAGGTTTGCGTAAGAGCCCATCTGGTCTCCTGCTCCAAACTTTCTCAAACCAGATCTTCATCCCATCCTGATCCATCCAACCCTTGTCATGAATGTGGATAATCACTCCTCGAGGAATGTCTTATTTTGGCATTGTTTTGTGTTTGAAAATCAGCATAGGAGGCAGCTTGGTTCCGTCGGCACAACAAGCTAGAACAACTGTATAATGGCTCTTTCCATGTCCACTTGTCTTCACAGTTACAGTTTTCACCCCCTTCTTATAAACAGTTCTGTTACTTGGGACATCAAATGGAAGGGGGACTTCGTCCATATTTGCAATCTGTCCCAACTGAAATTGATGTGCCTTCCGATACTGAACGACAAAACGATGAAATTCAAGGACCTTCTGCTCATAGCTTTCGGGCATCTTTTGGACAAGTCTGGTGCATGTACACATGCCTAGTCCATTCCGTTTACCTGAAGCACCAATTGTGTCCTCCTTTGAAATCAGTAACTTCTTTTTCATCAGCAATTCTTCTTGCCTCATGCTGAACCATCTTTGTGGACACAGGAATTCCAATTGCCCTTTGCTCTTCAATTCCCTCTCAACATCAGACCATTCTGCTGACTTGCCTCTCATGGCCTTCTTCTGCCGTGGCGTTTTCAGTAGGGTTTCTTCTTCCCATAGCCAGTCTTGGATTGTTTTCTCAGTTGGAGAAATTGTTTTCTACATTCGGCAGCACGATTTACATTCACTTTTGCAAACTGGGTCACTTTTTTCTGAGCCATTTCTGGGCAGAACATGGCAAAACATACAAGCGCAAAAAAGCAGGAAATGCAAGTACAAATATCTACAACCACTGTATAAGACGCACTCCGTTTTTAGATCCCACATTTTTACACACACACACACTTTTTTTTTTTTTTTTCTGTTTATACTCCGGAACAACCAAATGGTCAGAGGAGTTTACAAGATACACAGAATACAAGAAAAAGCACCGTATTCAGCAGTCACAGGCTTGAACCCCGGTCACTCAAGGTACGTGTACTTATGCACCCGTGCGCTTGACCACTAGGCTATGGCGGCCAGCATATTCAGAAGTGCTGTAGGGTAATTGTGCAGTGAGATATGAAGTTCTGAACAGTGTAGACAGGCTGCCAGGACAGCTTATGGGGTTTTATCAATGATTAATATGAACCTTGCTAGCAGGGATAAGGAGGTGATTATACCTTTGTACAAAGCCATTGTTAGGCCACATCTTCAATACTGTATACAGGTTTGGAGGCCTCATTTTAGGAAAGATATATATCTGCTGAAATGGTGCAGAGAAGATTTGTTTGTTATTTTTGTTTGTTATTTGGCTTTTAGGAGCATTAGCAACTAAGGCCATATTGCTCCGGGATATGCGGTGGTCATTCCCTGACCTTTCCGCATTTTCCGTATTTGGTGGTGACGGGCTCGAACCGTGCAGAGAAGAGCAACAAGATTAGTCACAGGTACAAAAGGGTGCTCTTACCAAGAAAGAGCATCAGTTCTGCAAATTGCAGTCTCTGGAGACTAGGCAGGTGTTTAAGGCCATGAATGGATTGAGAACGCTCAGTGCTGATGGCATCCTTCCTCTGGCTGAGACTACGCATGAGGGGACAAATTCAAACTGAGGAAGAATGGTTACAGGACAGATGTGCAGAAGTTTGCCTCCAGCCAGCAGGTGGTTGATTGTTGGAACAAATTTCCATGTTGTTGTGTAAGTGGGTAGTTTGAATAAATCCAATGATGAACTACGCAAATTCTTGGAGAAGATAGGCGAGATAGGTAGTGTTTCGGGTTTTTTTTTTTTTTTATCTGATGCTTTATAAGGTTGCTTTCTTGTATCACGTGTCATTACTAATTCTAAAAGCCTTGGCATATCAATCAGCATTGTTTCTAACTAGAAAACTGAAGCCAGTTGGAGTTGTGGACATCAAAAGAGACTAGAAAAATTACCTCACTGCTAGGAAAGTGACTAGAGAAAGTCAAGTTAGCAAGACAGAAAGTTTGAGTTTCAGTGATTAGTGGATTTAGCAAAAACGGTGGCAGCAACAGATGAATTTGACAGAATGGAGCAGAGAGATTTTAGGAGACGAAAGCGAGGATATTCCAAACTAGAATGTCTGTGACAAGGAATATCAAAGTGGACATATGCACAAGAACCACCTTTAATGCTAACTGAATCACAGCATGAATAATTAGAACAATTGAAATGAGCAGTGGTTCAAGCAACTGATAATTGAGATTATCAGAAATAGTAAGTGGGATTTAGCAGATTGTACACTGAAATGGAGATCATTAGGATCAGAACTGAGATCACATACATTTGTGAAATGAATGAAGAAGTTATTGGAAATTTTAGTTTGTTTTGCAGAGAAGTGTCATCTATTTGTTTAACTATTCATAATGTGTTAAGTATTATTAGCATTAGTTGAGACATATGATGCAAGAAAGCAAGCATTGTCCAAAAAAAAAAAAAAACCTTCCCATTTCATCCATCCGGTCACTCCGAATGTTTGTCTAGTTCAGCCTTAAATTTGTTTAAAAACCTTCCCATTTCATCCATCCAGTCACTCCAAATCTTTGTCTAGTTCAGCCTTAAATTTATTTAAGCTATCAACTTCCACAGCAGATGGAAGTCTACTGCAGCAATCAACTACCTGCTGACTGACTAAAGGCAGCAGGTAGTTGATTGCTTCCGCACATCTATTCTACAACTGTCTTTCCTCAATTTGTATCTGTCCCCTCAGGTTCTTAATCTTAGCAAGTGGAAGTATCCCATCAGCATTGAGCCTGCTCAAACCAGTCAAAGCCTTGTACATCTCAATCTGATCACCTCACAGGTGCCTAGTCTCCAGATGCTGCAATTTACAGAATTTAAGCCTCTCCTGGTAAGAGAACCCCTTTTTCCTCTCACCAATCTTGTTGTCCTTCTCTGTACTCTTTCTAGCAACTCTATATCCTTCCTAAAACGAGGCCTCCAGACTTGTATACAGTACTCAAGGTGCGGCTTAGCCATTGCCTTATACAAAGGTATAATCACCTCCTTGGCTCTACTAGCAAAATTCCTATATATCATTGACAAAACTCCATGACCTGCTCTGGCAGCCAGTCTGCACTGCTCATACAACTTCATATCCGACTGCATAATTACCCTGCACAGTATATAAGGCAAAAGCAGAGGGAGGGCATTTCGTATGAATTACTGAGGTTTGTGGATGTGGCATACATGTAGCACGGATATACTGAGCTCGGTGATGCAATGTGGCCTCAACACAGGGCCAGACTTACATAAAAACTAAACAAGTTACAGCCTTAGCCTTAGATTGCAATGGGCCTTGCTCCATCTTAAAAAAATTTTTTTTTTAAATATTGTCACAGGTGAACCATAAACGTCATACATGTGATATATATAAAATTTATAGATTATAATTTTAAATTATATTATTTTTTTTATTTATTTAACATAAGTTAATAAAGAATATGCACAAATGCAACTTGCCTTTTATAGTACTTATTACATGTCTGTTTAATTGTACAGCCCATTTAATTTATTTTCAATTCAAAAATTAATTTATTATTATTTGGTGGAGGGGAAGGGCCTCTTAGATCCACAACAGATTAAATCCAGCCCTGCATTACTTGAACTCCCTCCAATCAATAATAGCTGGCACAGTAGAGGCAGTGAGATAAACTAGTGTATTGATCTCACTAGTTGATCCAGATACACTAGTGTATTATCTCATTAGTTGGTCTAATAGGTTGATTCTAGTCAATCCAATAGGCCTAGTCTGGTAGACTATCTAGTGGCCATTCTGAAAAAACTATTTTAAAACTGCAGTTTCAAAATAGTGATCTCAACATGCTACTGTTGCCACATATCTGGCCTTTCAAACAAACTGTGACTTTCCAAGCTGATATAAAATAAATTCAAGTGAAAAAGTGTTTACAAAAATTTAGTCATATTCCTTTAAGTTAGACTCATTCCTAACATATTTATTCTAAAGTTCATCCTTATCCAATTTCTTTTGGAGTGCATACTAACTACCAATTGATGCTTGTGTGTACACGAGTGTTTGCATGAGGCACCTTGGGCAAAGTAGAAAGGGACAATATTTAAGGAAATTAATGTTGCAAGTTCATATAATGTGATTAGTTGCAGGGAGGGGGACATTTTTGGATGACTGCCTGAGATACAGAAATACATCATCCAAGCTCTTAATAGTAGTGGAAGCTGAAGTCAAACTGGTGGGAAGTACAGGTTGCTTTTTTCAAGTGCTGAAGAATTTGGTGCAGTACAGTTGGTACTAACATTGCTCTTATTTCATTAACCTATTTATATTACAGTAAAGATTATAATTACAATGGATAGAGATTACAAGTGAGTGAGTATATAACAGATTTATCTTTAATTGTGTGTTTTTTCTTCAGTATTTATACTTTTAACTTGTAATTTTGTTATAATAGGAATCCATCATATAAAGTATTTTTTCGATTTTCTCAACTCTCATTATGGCAGCTTTTCACTATACAAAGCTCTCGGGGATCAATGTCCTCTCTGCTATTGGAAATTCTAGTTATGACCAGAGAAAATGTCAGCTATCTTAAATAATTTTAAATCAATTAAGTTACTTCAATTATACAATTCTATATTTTAAAGTATCAAACCATCTTTTCCATACACAGAGAGCAACTAAGTTTTATTTTTTTATACAACTTAGTAATAATACTTTATACTCTTCTGTAAAATAAATATGTAATTAACAATTTAAGATTCACTTTCACACCCATGACAGGTAACCACTTTCAAATGTTATATATTATATCCCATGTGTTTCAGTTGAAAATAAAAGGTTAAAAGTCCTGTAAAAATGACTGTCAGCCTATGTGATTACTAATCTTTAATACGCGGATTTATGCATCAGCTCCAAAGCTCAAGTGCCAACACACAGCAACGTATTGGCATTCAGCCAAGTAGATGTGCTTGTCTGTACTTTATGAAAGTGTTTATGAGCTTAGTTCCCTTTATAGGAATATTGGTTCAATAATCAGAAAAAGCTCCAATTAATAAAAAAGTATTATATGGAAATTCAAAATAAAAGTGAAGGTGGAGATACCACTGAATATAATAATCTATATCCTCTTACTATACAAAGTGTGTTAGTGGATTAGTTGTCATAAGTCTATCTATCATTCATTCTTATCAGTGTGTTGGTGAATGATTAAATCAGCTGTGTGCATTTGGGAGAACACAGCTGATTCCTCAAGGTGTAACTACAAATATAAAAACTTGAAAATTCTGTATTAGGATGAATACGAATTTCCACACTGTGTTAATGATTCCACAGTTTACTGAAATGTATTCATTATCTTATATTCTTCAGTCTTGTTTATCAAATGCCTTTCATAGACGACTAAAACCTATGAACTGCTCATTTTTATGAAAGCTGAAAGTGACATACAACAAAAAAAAAGGAAATCGATCTAATTTCATGTTTTACCCAGAACACTCTATGATCTAGGCCTATTAAGGAATGTTACATGCGTTTAAAACAATAGCAAAACAAGGGACATAAAAGAGAAAACAAAATGAATGTTTTGTTAACAAAAACTAAGTATCACCTCTTAGATTTCGCATCAAAACAAATTTTAATGAAATGACCACGTATTTTGAAGGTATTCTTAAAGAAAACACAGCTGGGCTACTAACTATACCCTTCTATCGCTACGCCACTTGATTTAACAAAACGTATTATGAAGTCTGCTTAGATTTACCAAGCATACAGTAGAGTCACGAAGTTAAGATGCAGTCCACATCTTAACTTTATGACTGTACTATTTTATGTAAAGATCAAAGGTATTAAAGCTCACCATTTAATTGTTTTCTAAGCAAAAGAGCAGACTGTTGTCCTGCCATTCACGCTGACTTACTATGCTAGAACTGAACAATAACAAGTAACAAAATAAAAATAGCATTTTGATAACAGAACACGCATGCGTTGAAAACATATGATTAAGAGTTTCCGGTTCTCACACAAAGATATTTTTTTATGAATTTAACTTTTATACAATTTAAATCACTGCGTAATAAGTAATTCCTTCTCGTGTTTGCAAATTAATTTACACAACCCAGTTTTATATCTTAATAATTCTAAAATATTAAATTAATTTCACTTACAGTAAGTTTTTTTAAGAACTAGTAATCATTGAGATTATTTATCGCGCTTTATTGATTTTTTTACTTTTTTAAAAATTTCAATTGCTTATTGCATTTTTTTAAATTTTTAACTAAAAATTGAAGATTTAATTTTTTTTAATTAATAAAAGTAAAATTTTATTAGAATTTTATTATTTTTTATTTATTTGTTCTTTATCCAAAAATATAATACACTAAAACCTTGAGATTCCCTGATATGAGTCAGGTTCAGGGGCTCACATCTGGTGAGTATGGGCTTCGCACACCCAGGGTCCTGAGCTAGATATCATCATTCTTCTCTCTCTCTCTCTCTCTCTCTCTCTCTCTCTCTCTCTCTCTCTCTCAGGATAATTCAATTTTTTTTATATATATATATATTTTTACTGGTGCAGCAAAAGCCACATGTTTCCTTCCACCATATTACTACTACTAATAATAATAATAATAATAAGTGCATAGGTGTTTAAGCCGTAAACACCTATGTAGTCCCAGTGCTAACATACTCCTTCGGGGTCATGATTGGACTAACACCGAGCTGAAGGATATCATGAGAAAGACAAGGATAATGATGACCAAGAGCCGCCAACATCACCCGATCTCTACCGTGGAGAGACTGACAATTGCCCGCGAAAAAGGAGGAAGGGTCCTGATAGACTTCATTGAGCAACAGAACACAGTGAGTCCCCTCCCCACAACCAGGAGGTATAAACGAAGCTAGAATGATGAGCAGAGAAGACATTCCTCGGCAGACACTACAATGAACTCCATCTAGATCACATAGATAAAATTGTTTCCAATGCATGGCTCAAGAGTGGGACACTCTTCGCCGAGACTGAAAGATGCATGCTCGCCATCCAAGACCAGGTAATCAACACTAGAAACTACAGAAAATGCATTGCCAAGGAGCCCGGGTGTCCGATGACATATGTCGATGATGCCACCTGGATTCAGAAACTATCCAACACATAACCGCCAGGTGCGAGGTGATTACCCAGACTGAGTATACTCACAGACATGACCAGGTAGCCAGGATAATACATCAGAAGCTAGCAAGGAAATACCAGTGATCGAAGAACGTGTACCATACTACAAGTACGAAACGCAGCCAATACTAGAGACCCCAATCCACAAACTGTAAGGGACCCCCCCCCCATAATAATGGATAGGACAATTCCGCACAACAGACCGGACATAACCCTTGTGGACAAAAAAGGAAAAGTCTGCCTATCTGATTGACATAGCAGTACCCAACACTGGCAACTTTCAGAAAATCCATGGGGGAAAAAAAATCAGGAAAAACACGAATATACGGCAGGAGATCAAAGAGATGTGGCATATGCAACAAATGACGACCATTCCGATCATCCTGTCAACCACCGGTATAGTGCCAATGATCCTACATAGCAGCCGAGCAGCAATAGGTCTCCCAGCGAACACCTCCAAGGATTTCCAAAAATTCGCAATCTGAAAACCTGTAGGATACTCAGAGAGTTCCTCGAACAAAATTAACACCAGACATGACAACAACCACCCTGTGTACTTGGTACCAATACCCGTCACGAGGTTGAACTTCCAATGAGGGAGAAATAATATAAGAGTAATAATAACAATAAAAATAATAATTATTATTATTATTCCCATGAGGAAAAAATTAGGAAGTACATGAACTTGAGACATAAGGTCAAGGAGATGTGACATATGCAAGAAGTATCGACCATCCCGATCATCATGTAAACCACTGGTATGGTACCAAAGACTCACCATAGCAGCCTAGCACCAATAGGTCTCCCAGAGAACACCTACAAGAAACTCCAAAAAGGCGCAATCCTGAACACCTATAGGATGGTCAGAGATTTATTCGACCAACAGTAACACCAGACATTACAACCACCCTGTGTACTTGGTAGAATATAAAACCAGAGGAGGAACAGCATACCATGAAATCAGAGGAGAAACAGCAATATGAAATACAACCTAGAGTAGCTGAAGTGGAAAGAGACGAAGTCATGATATCCAGAATAGAAGACGAGTGGAAGAAGGCTTTAAGAGAATTCGAAGGAATGGACCCCACAAGAACCCACGTGATATCTAAGCAGAGGCCAAATAAGATCCTGTGGAAAGTAACAGACCACCTCAATCGGCAAATAATGCCACATTACCTTGACAACAATGGTGCAACGCTGGAGGCTATCCACACAGCCGTATACTGTGCTGCCATAGTAGCAACTAGGATTAATGGAAAAGAAACGAGAGACCAGCAGCAGAAGAACCGAAAAGAGAAGGAACCGCCAGCTTGGGAAAGAAGACTTCAGCAGAAGACAGAAGAATTAAGAGTCAAGATAGGTCAGTTGACCCAGTACCAACAGGGTAATAGAAGTAAGAAATTGATTGGAAAGGTGAAGAGCATCCTCAAGAGAGACAGTGTTCACAGCAAAAATGAAACTAGAAATCAGAGAATAGGATAATACTTGGACACACTGAAGCAGAACCACCTCACTCAGCAAGAGACGACACCAATACAAAGAGAGCTCCCAGAGGAAAATAAACAACCGAATCTTCGATGAGGACCAAAGAGCCTTCTACAGGAAACTGGGTGAACATGAGAAAAAAGGTAACGGACCACCCGAGAAGAAGACGATCGAAGAGCTCTGGGGAAATATCTGGAGCAGTGAAGTAAGACATAACAGCAGAGCACCCTGAATAGAAGTGGAACGGAAGTAAACCAAGAACATACAAGGGATGAGAGAGTGGGAGAGTCGAGAAGAAGAAGTAAAACAGCCGATCAGAGACACCCACAACTGGCGAAACACAGGAATTGACAACACCACAATTACTGGTAAAAGAAGCTCACCTGCACACACAAGCACCTAGCAGAGCAGTCACGCGAATGATAAGCAACCCGGAGACAATCCTAAAATTTCTCACTGAAAGAGTGAGAATATATCAAGCATAAAGACGAAGATACAAGAAACCCAGCGAAATATTCGCCAATTACAGGCCTCCCAATGATGTACAAGATTCTGTCCACCTGCACAACTAAGAAGATATTAAACCACTTAGAGAGTCAGAACATAATGGCCGAACATCAGAAAGGATGCAAGCGGATAAGCAAAGGATGCAAAAAGCAGAGATGCCACAGTTATGGAGCAAGCCTTCAAGAAGCACCGCAACCTATAGACGGCCTACATCGATTACCGCAAGACCTTCGACTCCTTACCTCGTAGCTGGCTAATAGAGACCCTGAAGATTTAAAAGGTCAATCCGATAGTGACAAACTTCCTAGGATAAACAATGGCGAACTGTAGTACCACCATTAAGGTCGAGAACATCACAACCAGTCCAATCCCCATTAGAAGAGGAATCTTTCAGGGAGTTTCTCTGAGCCCTCTATGGTTCTGTCTAGCACTCAACCCGTTATCCACTGCGCCCAACGGCAGCAGGTATTGATGTAACCTCAAAGAAGGAAGAAACAACCCTTACCCCTTCCCCCACCTGATGTCCATGGATGACATCAAGCTCTACTCGGCAACTGAGTAGCAACTCCAGCAACTACTCCGGTTCACTGAAGAATTCAACAAAGACATCAGGATGAAATTTGTTCTAGAAAAATGCAAGACCTACACACTACACCAGGGAAAATTAGTTGGCCAAAACTACCAGCTGCTGACTGGTAAAGGGATCGAAGTTATGACAGAAGGAGAGACCTACAAATACCTAGGTATGATGAAGGCAGAGCAGTTGGAACACAAGGAAATCAAGAAGTGCCTGACCGAAAATTATCATTAGAGACTCAAAAGCCTGCTGAAAGCAAAATTGAACGGAGGGAACACAGTTAAAGCCATAAACACCTATGCAGCTCCAGTAATAACATACACATTCAGGGTCATAGATTAGACCTAGCTAGAAGATATCATGCGAAAGACAAGGACAATGATGACTAAGGGTCGCCAACACCACTCGAAGTCAGCAGTGGAGAGAATAACAATACCTCGGAAACAGGGAGGAAGGGGGCCTGATAGACCTGATAGAACAATAGAAAACAGCGATAATTAACCTGAAGAATTACTTCGAGAACACTCCACTCCACTACACCTAACCATAAGGAAGAAAGCTACGTGGTATACCCCACTCAACCTAAGCGAGGAAACCCCCTCCCGCCCAGAGAGTACAAGAAACTAAGTTAGAAAGATGGGCAAAGAAGACACTCCATGACAGACACTACACTAACCTCCATCAAGACCACATCGACACGATTGCTTCCAATGCATGGCTCACAAGCGGGACGCTCTTCCCACGAGACTGAAGGATTCATTCTGGCCATCCAAGACCAGGTAATCAACACCAGAAACTATAGAAAATACATCGCAAAGCAGTCCGGAATGACAGATGACACATGTTGACGATGCCACCTGGCTTCAGAAACTATCTAAAGCATCACAGCGGGGTGCAAGGTGATCACCCAGACTGAGTACACTGATAGACACGACCAGGTAGCTGGGACAATGCATCAGAAGCTAGCGAGGAAATACCAGTTGTCTAAAGAAATTGTACCATATTACAAGTACGAACCCGAGGCAGTTCTATAGACACGAATCCATCAGTTGCACTGGGATCGCGCCATAATAACAGATAAGACCATCCCGCACAACAGACGGGACATAACCCTTGTGGACAAGGTGGAAAAGGCTACCTATCTGATTGACATTGCAGTGCTGAACAGTAGCAATGTCCAGACCACCCATGAGGAAAAAATTAGGAAGTACACGAACTTGAGACATGAGATCAAAGAGATGTGGCATATGTAAGAAGTATCAACCATCCCAATCATCGTGTCAACAACCGGTATGGTACCAAAGATTCTACATAGCAGCCTTGCAGAAATAGGTCTCCCAGAGTACACCTAAAAGAAACTCCAGAAAGTCGCAATCCTAAACGCCTGTAGGATAATCAGAGATTTCCCCGAACGACAGTAAGACCAGACATTACAACCACCCTGTGTACTTGGTAGCAGTACCCGTCACAGAGTGGAACCTCCCAATCAGGGAGAAATAATAATAATAATAATAATAATAATAATAATAATAATAATAATAATAATAATAATAATAATATCCACAAAACCCATCATGAAAAAATCAGAAAGTACACGAACCTAAGACAGGAAATCGAAGAGATCAGAAAACCTATAATAATACACAGTAGTCTCGAAGAAGACGAGAAAGAAGGGAACCGACCAGCCCAGCAAAAGACGATTGAGGAGTTCTGGAGTAACATATGGAGCAGGGAAATAAGATCTACAGCCGAGCCCCCCGGATAGAACTAGAACAGAAGACGACAAAGACATATAAGAGGTGAGAGAGAGAAGTTTCCGGAGGAACAAGTAAAACAGACGATCAAGAACTCTCACAACTGGCGATCCCCAGGAACAGATAACGTCCACAACTGCCGGTACAAAAGCTCACTTGCACGCACGAGCACCTGGCAGAGCAGTTCACCCGAATGATAAGGCATCCAGAGACAATTCCGGAGTTTCTCACTCAAGGAATCACATATCTGAAACCAAAAGACGGAGATACAAGAGCCCCGCGAAATACAGGCCAATCACCTGCCTCCCAACAATGTACAAGATCCTGACCAGCTCCATAAACATCAGACCACTCAGAAAGCTAGAACATAGCCGAACAGTAGAAAGGATGCAAGCGGCTGAGCAAAGGATAGAAGGAGCAAGTAACCATAGGTGCAGCGGTTATTCTTATTATTGTTGCTCTGATATTATTTCTCTCTGATTGAAGGATTTCCACTCGTAACCTGTACTGCTACCAATTAAACAAGGTGGTTGTAATGTGCCTGTGCGAATAGGCGCGGGTTCCAATCCAGTCGACGACGCGAGGAACTTTGGTGGGCTTTTTTCACTCCGTGGCTGAGTCAGTCGGTCTCAGGCGTAGATAACAAGGTTTTTTCCTCCAGAAACTGGGTTTTTTTCCGTCCAGAAAAGAGGCAAATCAACCAGAGTACATAGGCATTTACAGACAAAATAACTATGGGATTATGTAACCGTTAACAGGCGACCCTAATATCATAATTTGGAGTTTGGATTTGTTGGGTGTAATGTCTGGTGTTACTGTTGGTCGAGGCACTCTCTGACTGTTCTACAGATGTTAAGGATTGTGACTTTCTACAATTCCTTGTAGGTGTTCTCTGGGTGATCTATTGCTGCTAAGCTGGTATGTAGGGTCTTTGGCACCATACCGGTGCTCGACACGACGATCGTTACTTCTTACATATGCCACATCTCCTGGACCTCAAGTCTCAGGTTTGTCTGCTTCCTAATTTTTTCCTCATAGGATTTCTGGACATTGCTAGTGTTGGGCACTGCTATGTCAATCGGGTAGGTTGCCTTTTCCATCTTGTCCACGAGGGTTATGTCCGGTCTTTTGTGCGGGATGATCTTATCGTTATTATGGCGCGGTCCCAGTACAGCTTGTGGGTTCGGGTCTGTAGTACTGCCTGCGGTTCGTACTTATAGTATGGTACACTTTCTTTAGACAACTGGTATTTCCTCGCTATCTCCTGATGTATTATCCTGGCTAATTGGTCGTGTCTATTAGGGGACTTAGTCTGGGTGATCACCTTGCACCCCGCAGTGATGTTCGATTGTTTCTGAGGCCAGGTGGCATCATCCACATGTGCATCATCCATCTGACACTCCGGTCTTATTTGCGATGTATTTTCTATAGTTTCTGGTGTTGATTACCTGGTCATGGATGGCCAGCATGAATCCTTCAGTCTCGGGGAAGATCGTCCCGCTTGTGTGCCATACATTGGAACAATGTTATCGATGTTATCTTGATGAAGGTCATTGTAGTGTCTGCCATGAAGTGTCTTCTTTGCCCATCTTTCTAACTTCGTTTCTTTTACTGTCTGGGAGGGAGGGGGTTCCTCGCATAGGTTAAGTGGGGTAAACCACTTAACTATCTTCCTAATGGCCTGGTGGAGTGGTGCTGTGTTGTTCTCGAAGTAATCTTTCAGGTTAACTGTCGCTGTATTCTGTTGCTCTGTCAGGTCTATTCATTCAAAAATATCATTACAGACTCAGAAGCCTGGTGAAAGCAAAATTAAACGGAGAGAAAACAGTGAAAGCCATAAACAACCATGCAGCTCAGTACTAACATGCTTCTTTGGGGTAATATATTGGACTAACACCGAGCTAGATGATATCATGCGAAAAACAAGAACAATAAGGACGAAGAGCCGCCAACAGCAACCAAACGCACCAGTGGAGAGATTAACTATAGCTTGAAAAGAGGGAGGAAGGGGGCTCCCTTTTTCGCATGATATCATCTAGCTCGGTGTTAGTCAAATCTATGACCCCAAAGGAGTAGGTCAGTACTGAGCTGCATAGTTGTTTTTAGTTTTCACTGTGTTCTCTCCGTTTAATTTTGTTTTCACCGGGCTTCTCAGTTTCTAATGATATTTTTCGGTCACGCACTTCTTGATTTCCTTGTGTTCTAATTGATGTGCCTGCATCATCCCTCGGTATTTATAGGTCTCGTCTTCTGTCAAAGCTTCGATCTCTTTACCTGACAGCAACTGGTAGTTTCGGCTGAATAATTTTCATTGGTGCAGTGTGTGGGTCTTGCATTTGTCTAGACCAGGTTCCATTCTGCTGTCCTTACTGAATTCTTCGGTGATCCAGAGTTGCTTCTCGGTTGCCACGTACAGCCTGATGTCATCGATGTACATCAGGTGGGTGAGGGTATGAAGGTTCTTTCTTCCTTCTTTGAGGTTATATCCATACATGCTGCCGTTGAACATGGTGATAGCGGGTTGAGTCCTAGACAGAACCATAGAGGGCTCAGAGCATCTCCCTGAAAGATTCCTCTTCTGATGGGGATTGGTCTGATTGTGATCTTCTCGACCTTAATGGTGGTATTCCATTTCGCCATTGTTGCTGCTAGATAGTTTGTCGCTATCGGATTGACCTTGTAGATCTTCATGGTGTCTATTCGCCAGTTATGTGGTATGGAGTCGAAGGCCTTGCAGTAACCGATGTACACCGTGTATAGTGTGCGCTGCTTCTTGTAGGCTTGCTCCATAACTGCGGCATCTACGGTTAATTGTCCTTACATCCTTTGCTCCTCTCTGCTGTTCGGCCATTATGTTCTGACTCTCCAAGTCGTGTGGTATATTCTTGGTTATGCAGCTGGTCAGGATCTTGTACATCTTTGGGAGGCAGACGATTGGACTATATTTTGCCCAGTTTCTTGTATATTCGTCTTTAGGCTACAGATATGTGACTCCTTCATGGAGAAACTTCGTGATTGTCTTCGGGTGCCTCATCATTCGAGTGAACTGCTCTGCTTGTGTGTGCAAGTGAGCTGCTTATACCAGTAGTTGTGGATGTTATCAATTTCTAGGGTTCGCCTCTTGTGGGTGTTCCTGATCGACTGTTTTATTTCTTCTTCTCGAATCTCCCACTCTCTCATCTCTTGTACGTCCTTGGTTTTCTTCCGTTCTACTTGTATGCAGGGGGCTCGGCCGTTATGGCTTACTTCACTGCTCCAGATATTTCCCCAGAGCTCTTCGATCATATTCTTCTCAGGTGGTCCGTTTCCTGTTGTCTCATCTTCTCTCAGTTTCCTGTAGAATGAGCTTTGGTCCTCATCGAAGTTTGTGTAAATTATTTTCCTCCGGGAGCTGTCTTTGTAGAGGTGTATTCTCTTGCTGAATGAGAGGATGCTCTGCTTCAGTTTGTCCATGTATTCTCCTATTCACTGTTTCCTAGTCATATTTTTGCTGTGGATGCTGTCTCTCTTGAGGTTGCTCTTCACCTTTCCAATCAGTTTCTTACCTCTATTACCCTGTTGCTACTGGGTCAACTTGACTATTAATTGTTCTATCTTCTTCTGAAGTCTTCTTTCCCAAGTTTTTTCTATTATCGTTTCTTCTGCTGCTTGCCTCTTTTCTTTTTCATTAATCCTTGTTGCCGCTATGGCAGCATAGTGTACATCTATGTGGATAGCCTCCAGCTGTGCACCATTGTTATCAAAGCAATGTAGTATTATTTGCCAATTAAGGTGGTCTGTTGTTCTCCACAGGATTTTATTTGGTTTCTGCCTAGGTATCACGTGGGCTCTTGTGGGGTACATTCCTTCAAATTCTCTTAGGGACTTCTTCCACTCGTCTTCTATTCTGTATATCATGATTTCGTCTCTTACCACTTTGGCTACTCTTGGTTGTATTTCTCATTGCTCTTCCTCCTTGGATTCCGTATTTTGCTGTTTTTCCTCTGGTTCCATATTGACCATATTCTTTGTTCTTTGTAGTTGATTGCCCACGTCCAGCTTGATTTTTTCCAAGATGGCAGGAGCTATTAAGTTCTTATGAGGATGGGCGTTCTTTGGTCCGCTAATCGCTGTTCGGTGACCTGAATATCTGGGAATCATTCCAACCACTTGGTATGTAAAGTGTAAAGTGTAAAGTGTGTTTAGGGTCAAGCGGCACCAGGGGTTTCCCCCATCTCCGCGTAGTTTACATTGTGGGTGAACCAGTTGACTGGAAAAGCCAGAGATTTAAAAGTGTATGGACTTTGTATATATTTGATGCCTTGTACCTTTGTTCATCTGGTCATTTAGCCGACAGACCCCTACTGAGGCCCGACGTTGTCCCACTTTAGCCCCGTGGAGGCAGACCAGGTACTCACTAGTACTGTATATAGTTCACTCTGGCAGGTCCTGCCACCTAATTTCCTAAGATTTCAGTGGCTAGGACGTTTAAAAAAAAATAAATAAATAAAATCGCGTACGCGTCGCGGGGAGCGCTAGAAGTCCAAAATGTTGGGCAAAATTAATTTAGATTGGTGATTTTAGATTGTGTGGGGCGTGTTCACGTTGCTATCAGATAGAGCAGGGTGAAGGCTGAAGACTGGCGAGCCGAAAGGGAAGGCAACTCCAGTTTACAGTGGGGCATGCCCATGCCCCACGAGAGGGAAGAAATAGGGTGGCAGGGTGGGGAGGGGACAGTTTACTCTTTCCCCTCCCCACCTGCCAGGAAGAGGTGAGACAGTGAGCCAGACAAGAGAGCTGGCTCAGGTTGCCAATGTGGCCTGTGTGCATGGGTGGGAGCAAACCAGACCGCAGGTTCAGGTCCGCACCATCCAGAAAAACCTGAGGCCCAGCAGAGGCGATCCAATGTTGGTTTGGCTGAACAGGTTGTGCAAAATGTCACAGTTGGGAGTCATTCATGGGACTGTTGTCCCGTCCGGTAGTCAATGTTCTGCGACCTGGACATCGTCCTATCGGTCTCTGGCCTTGTTATTTCATAGTAGGCTCGCGTGAGGTACGTATTCATTTCGATGCACCACTTAATGCGTTGGAGTTTTCTTCCTTCCTGGGTGGTCACCAGCACAGTTGCACAGCAAATACTTCCAGTTGGTGGTGCTGGATGGTCTTGCCCTTCTCTTGTAATAGCCATACGGGGGCCAGCGCACTTGCTCCACTGTCTTGCTTGGGAGACTACCCCACCTTTTCAAGCGGAATCCTCTGCCGAGGTCTGAACGTGAGTGACTTAACCTGCGCCACATTCGATGCGTATGATAATATTTTTCTGCGACAATCATCCATTTATGGAGGAGGACTTGTATCCAGTGGGGTTTTTCAGTTCTTACGAGTGACACGAGATAGCTAGCGCCACTATCTTCCTCAGCCGTCACTCTGACCGTGGGGAAGGTAAGTCCAATGGAGCAACTTTCGCGATGGTTTCATTATTATTATTATTATTATTATTATTATTTCGGTCTCCCAGCATAATAGGGCCGCGTTCGTTTCCACCAATTCAGGATGCGAGCCCGGGTCCATCCGGCTGGTAGTCCAGTGTCTTAACCACTGGGCCACTGCGCCCTTATTATTACTGTTGTTCTTATATTATTTCTCCCCGATTAAGGGATTCTACTACGTGACGGGTACTGCTACCAAGTACACAGGGTAGTTGTAATGTGTGGTGTTACTGTTGATCGAGGAAATCTCTGACTATTCTACAGGTGTTCAGGATTGCGACTTTCTGGAGTTCCTTGTAGGTGTTCTCAGGAGACCTACTGCTGCTATGTGTACTGCTATGTGGTTGATCCGATGATCGGGATGGTCGAAACTTCTTGCAAATGGCACATTTCCTTGACTTCGTGTGTCTCAGATTCGTGTACTTCCTAATTTTTTCCTCCTGGGTTTTCTAGACATTGCTCGTGTTGGGCACCGCTATTTCAATCAGGTAGGTAGCCTTTTCCATCTTGTCCACAAGAGTTATATCGGGTCGGTTGTGCGGGATGGTCTTATCCGTTATTATGGCGCGATTCCAGTACAGCTTGTGGGTTCGGGTCTCTAGTACTGTCTGGGGTTCGTACTTTTAATATGGTACACATTCTTTGGTCAACTGGTATTTCTTCGCTAGCTTCTGATGTATTATCCTGGCTATCTGGTCGTGTCTGTGAGTGTACTCATTCTGAGTGATCACTTTGCAACCCGCGATGATGTGTTGGATCGTTTCTGAGTTCTGTTGGCATCGTCAACATGTGTCATCTGACTTTACTTGTGTGTGGAGACTTCAATATTAGCTCAGGGCAACACTTTCTTCACAGATTGTTGTCCTCTAATCTGGCTGCAGTAGTACTGACCCTCCAGAACTTTGCCCCCACTAGAGGCACTAGCTAGTTAGACCTAATCTTTGCCACAGACTCCCTCACCTTAGGCAGCCAGCCTGAAACAGTCTTCATGTCAGATCACTTACCAGTAGCCCTCTGTCTCCCAATTGCTTCCAAATCACCATGGCAACATCAGATAACAGTTAAGAAAACTGTGATTAGTCCTTCACCCCTCGATCCACAGAAATGCTGCTTTGTAGCATCCATCTTTCCTTGGGATGCCCTAAACCAATGTCATCAACAGCTCGGGTTGCACTTTCTTACCTGTTGGCTGAATTCCCTTGCTCGATCTGCAGCGTGAAAAACCGTGTCAATTTCTCGCCGGAGCAAAGCATGGTGGAACCAACAGCTCAGCCTCAAATTTCAGTATAAGCAAAGGCTTCCTGCAAAATGAAAAGCCACGTCAGACACAATAGACAGGACAGCATACTCAAGAACCCGTGCTCAGTTTAACAGACGTAAATCTAAAGCCATGAAAGCCTACGTCGATAAAACACTCAAGGTAGGGAAAACACCATTTAAAGCAGGACATGATGATTTTCCTCAGCAAATTAATCCGATAGACTGGCTTGACTACATTAAAAGATTCGAGCCCAAGTCTGTCAGACCGTAAGAACCTTCACAACAGTTGTCAGCGAGATACCCTCTCATCCATCATCATTACAAAAGGGGAGCTCATCCAGGCCATCAGTAGTATCCCACCAACATCATTTGCTGGATTTGATGGCATCCCACAATTTAACCTTAAGAGCGTAAGTGTTTACGTCATAGATGCGCTTCTAGGAATCCTAAATGGAATTCTCACAACTCAAAGTTTCCCAACAGACTGAAACCAATATAAAGTTCTGACAGTTCCAAAAACACATGGAGCTACATCAGTATCACGGTTCTGGCCAATTATGAAAGCGTCATGAATCCTCAAAGTTATAGAGAAGTGCCTTCTTTCCAACTTAACCAACCAGGTTCTCCCATGCAATTCACAATTTATCCATTATGCACTGAAACGCAGGTCCACAATCACCAATCTCCTGGCAACCAATAATACCATTCTGGAAGCTCCCCAAGACAGGGAGGAGATGGCAATTGTGTATCTAGATATGCAGCCTGCCTTCGAGTGCATTGACGTCCAGCCCCTCCTTCAGCTAAGTGAGGAGGGATACGAGATTAAAGGAAATATGCCTGAATTCTTAAAGTCGCTTCTTACTAACAGGGTTCTTCACCTGATGGTGAATAAAAAATCCTTAACTAGGAAAGTCAGTGTTGGTGTTCCCCATGGCGGAGTTCTGTCTGGGCTCCTCTTTACTGCTGCCATCCACCCATTCCTCTGCCAAGAAATGGATTTTCTCAGCTACGCAGATGATTTGAAGCTCCTCTATCGGATCCATGGGACCGACCAACCTGAGACCGCTTCTGACACCATCAACAGCCTAAAATCTATTGTTACGTACTTAGAACAATTCTCTCTCTCCCGATTAACCCAAATAAATCTGCACAAATGATGTTCTCACTCAAATCACACCCAACTCAACTAAACCTGAAAATCCATGGAACCTCCATCCCTCCTGTAAACAAGCACAGAGATGTCGAGGTCATCTTTGGCCCTAAACTCAGCTTTAAACACCTTGTGGCAGATATTCACAACAAGGTCTGCGATCCAGACGGCTTGCCAAACAACACCTCCTTCATGTCACTGAATGCCAGTACACCATTCAATATACTTACCGGTTTTTTCAGCCAGTCATTACCTACGGATCTGAAATCTGGGCGTCAGCAGCAAAAACCACGCTAAAAACCATCTCATCTCTGAGTACTGGCTTCTTCGTTGGGTGCTCTTCAAGCACAAGCTTCCACCCCTCATACATCCTTCAGAAATGACAAAACTTCTAAACTACAGAAAAGTGTCAGAACGGATCTTCACCATCAGCTTACTATGACTACCATTAAAATAATAGCGGGAGAAATCAACACGCCAAGTTTTTGGCAGATTTGTAGTTGGCGAATCCCCCCGAGACCTTTAAGGGCCTTCCCTTCTTTACAGTCCGTGGCGTGGAGGCTCAGGAAGGGCGACAGATTCCTGCCAATGGAGATGCTCCAAAACGTCCAAGATATGGATGTTGACTCAAGAAATTCATTTAGAACAAAGCCTATAGAAGACGTATGAGCAGTCTCAATCCTCAACTGAGTGACTGTCACTATTTTTACTTGATTGGTTTGTTGATATTGTAGAAAAAAAAAAAATCTGTTTTCATGTGTTTACAACTTAATTTTTTGTTTTTAGAGTTTTAGTTCCTTTCTATGTTAAACCCTTAGCTTTTTTTGCTGTTATGGGTATTGCATCAAGCATACAGGTAAAATTTACTTATTTTCGCTGATTGCAATAAAGATATTTCGGGCTCCTTTGCGATGTATTTTCTATAGTTTCTGGTGTTGATTACCTGAGATTGGATGACCAGCATGAATCCTTCAGTCTCGGGGATTCAGCTCATGGCGTTTTGTCAATGATATAAAGGAATTTTTCTAGCATGGAGGAGGTGATTGTCCCATTGTACATGTCAATGGTGAGGCCCCATCTTGAGTATTGTATACAGGTCTGAAGGCCTCATTTTAGGAAAGATGTAGAGCTGCTGGAAGGCTAACGAGATTGGTAAGGAGAACAAAGGGGTGCTCTTACCAAGAAAAGCTTCACACCTGTAATTTGTAGCGTCTGGAGACTAGGCACCTGCGAGGCGATCTGATTAAAGGTGTTTAAGGCTTCGAATGGATTGAGCAAGATAAGTGCTGATAGAATTCTTTCTCTTGCTCACACTACACACATGAGGGGTCATAATTTCAAATAGAGGAAGGTTGGTTATAGAATGGATGTGGGATAGTTTGCCTTTAGCCAGCAGGTATTTGATTGCTGTAACAAACTTCTGTCTATTGGTGTGGAAGTGGACAGCTTGAATAAATTCAAGGAAACACTAGACAAATATTAGGGGGGGGATGGAGAAGGTGAAATGGGAAGGGTTTATTTATTTATTTTTTCGCTTATACTGTATAAGCTTGTTTTTTTTTTTTCATCATTTGCCCCCCCCTCGACGTTGGCACCTGTACGTGGTGAGGGGACCTCCCGGTGACGCTGCTGGACTTCCAGACTAGCATCACTGGGATCTAACGCCCATACCTTGGTTCCAGGTTTACACCTTTGGAATCTGGCGGGTGCAGCCGTGCGCTGCGACCCGTGGAATTCGGAAAGGGGGATCCTGGTGGTTGAGGGGCCCAGCCTTAATACACCACTTTGGACCCTGCTTCGACAAGACGTGTGGTCCCGGACCGGCCCAACTGGGATCTATCGTCAGGTGGTTCTTACTGCTAGGGTCAACTGCGTTCCAATAAGTCTCCCTCCTTTTGGTCCTGGGACGGGATCAAGGCTTATTGGAAACGTGGGTATGGTGCCTCTAAGCTAACTTGGCGTCCCATTCGTGTTCGCAGTACCTGCTAGTTCACGAGTGGGCGTCCCCTCGTAGGGCTCCGTGGTGGGTGAGGTAATTAGGGCATCGGAAATTTTTATCTTACTCCTATGAATAATATAATTCCTTCTTCTTCTGGGGCCCCAACAAGGCCCCTAACTAACCGAGATCATGACGCAGAAAACACCTCTGCAGAAAGAGCCAGGACTGAGGATACACCACCACCACCATCAGTGACACCACTTTTCCTCATTCTCCATTCCACCGGAGAGCAGTCAATTGGAAAGATGTCACCCTTCTTTATAAAGAAAGGATTAGAGGGGTTGGCAGGGTCACCTAAATCTGTAAAAAGACTGCGTTCTGGCGACCTTTTTGGTCGAAGCTTCTACCACAAAACAAGCGGAAAAAATCGTAAAGTCTACATCCATAGGGGGAACACCTATCATCGTAACCCCCCACAAACTCTGAATTCTTCACGTGGTGTAATATCAGAGTGGGAACTTCTTCATGTTTCTGAAGAAGAGATCTGGTCCGAGTTAAAAGACCAAGGAGTTACAGCTGTTAAGAGAATATCTATACGCAAGGATGGGAATCTCGTCCCTACTCCAGTTCTTATCCTCACATTCAACACCCCACGGCCTCCATGTTCCATCAAGGCAGGCTATCTAAACTGCCCAGTGAGGATTTATATCCCAAACCCACTGCGGTGTTTTCGATGCCAAAAATACGGCCACTCACAAACATCTTGTCGTGGTAACCCTGCCTGTGCTCGATGTGGTGTTAAAGACCACAAGAGCAAGGAATGTTCAGCTCCAAAACCGATCTGTGTCAACTGCCAAGGAGAGCACCCCGCCTACTCTAGAGCATGCCAGCGGTGGAAGGATGAAAAAGAAATCCAAAAACTGAAAACAGAGCTGAATATCTCCTACCCAGAGGCCAGAAAACGTATCGAACCAATAAATAGCGGGAAACCTTCATATGCCCAGAAGGTTTCTGCTAAGTGCACTGTCGGGACACAAACTGAGATGACTATACCACCAAGAGAGTCATTCACTCCGATTGCACGCTATTTATTGAGTTCACAAAAGCCCACCAAAAAAACACAGTCAGCTGCCTCTCCTATATCCGTACCTCCTAGTGCTCCACCACTACCAAAACCAAGTGGTAAAGAAAAGCTAAAAAGTTCGGAAGAGCCACCCGTAACACCAGAAACAATGAATGTAGACAATAAGGAGGTACCGGATGAATCAGTCTTGGAGCTTTTTGCGGAGGAAGAAATGAACACCGGACAGCGTCCATTCTTCCCGAAAAAAGATAAATCCAAGACTGACAAATGTAAGCCCTCAGCACTTCGGAAGCCGCCTGACGGACTCACCAAGCCAAAATAATGGCTAAATTCCTACAATGGAATTGTCGTGGATTCCGGCGAAATACAGATGACATCAAGGCTCTCCTGCAAAAACACGAGCCAGTTTGCTTTTGACTGCAGAAGACTTATCTAAAGGCAAATGATAACGCCACCATGCATAATATAAAACTTTTTCGCAAGGACAGAATTGCGGATGGTCCTGCTCATGGAGGAGTGGCTATCCTTGTGGGGAACCAGACCCCAGTTCAGCTCTTGTTAATTACAACTAGCAAAGAGGCTGTTGCAATTCGCCTTACAGTGGGATTTTTATTAACGGTCTGCTCTATTTATTTGCCACCTGGGACTGACATCTCCCAGGAAGACTTTGATGATCTTGTAATGCAGTTGCCTCCCCCTTTCTTCCTTCTCGGGGATTTTAATGGACATAACACTCTGTGCGGTAGTGCTAACATCAATGGAAAGGGGACGAGTCATAGAGCGTATGCTAAATGACAATGAACTTTCCCTTCTAAATACTGGAACAAATACCTTTTTCCACATGCCTACCCGTACGTTTTCTGCCAATGATCTTTCTATTTGCTCCCCTTCTCTGCTCCCTTCACTCACTTGGGAAGTAGAGGAGGACCCATACGGAAGTGATCACTTCCTTGTGATAACCTCGTTATACAGTGCGAGACCGTATCTTCCTTTTAGGTTACCACAGTGGAAGATTGATCAGGCTGACTGGTCTGCCTTCCAACATCAGGCAAATTTTGACCTCAGTACCGTCAGTGAGGAGCCTATCAATGATTCAGTAACATGCATCACAGAAATTATCGTCCAAGCAGCTGCGAATGCTGTTCCAAAAACATCTGCCCGGTTTCCACTATTTCCCAAACCTTGGTGGAATTCACAATGCACAGTAGCAAAACAAAGCGTGGGGGATATTCCGCCGATATCCTACCACGACCAACCTTATAGCCTTTAAATGCGCACGAGCCAAAGCACGCTACATCCGCCGTCAGAGTCAAAAGGAATCGTGGATCCCTTTTACTTCATCAATTACTCAGTCCACTAGTACTAAGTTGATTCCTGGCACAAGGCAATCGTTCTTGCCTTTGCTAAGCCAAGAAAGGGTCCTAAAGTCACTACTAACTATCGTCCTATTGCTCTGACTAGCTGTCTGTGCAAAATCCTGGAGAGAATGGTAAATTTTCGTTTAATCTGGTATTTAGAATCAAATGACCTTCTGTCCAACATCCAGTGCGGCTTCCGAAGGAACCGGTCCACTTTGGACCATCTTATTACACTGGAAACATCCATCCAGGATGCTTTCCTAAAACGTGAACATTTAGTGTCTGTATTCTTTGACTTGGAGAAAGCGTATGACACAACTTGGAGATTTGGTATCTTAAAAGATTTGCATAGCCTTAGTCTTAGAGGGCAACTCCTCATTTTTATTAAAAACTTTTTAGCCAATCGATCTTTCCAAGTTCGTGTGGGATCCTCACTCTCTCGTTCCTTCAGCCAAGAGGAGGGAGTACCACAAGGATCAGTTTTAAGTGTCACGCCTTTTGCCATCAAAGTAAATTCCATCACAGAACAACTTCCTCCAACTGTAAACAGTGCCCTCTATGTTGATGACTTTAGCATATTTTGTCAGTCATGCAACATGAAGGTTATTGAAAGACAACTGCAAAAAGCCATTGATCGCCTTAATTCCTGGGCACTTGCTAATGGCTTCAGGTTCTCGCCGGAGAAGACCGTTTGCGTACATTTTTGTCGTAAGCGTAATCTTCATCCTGAACCTGAATTAAAGCTTGGACAAAATGCTATTCCAGTAGGGGCGGACACAAAATTCTTGGGACTCGTATTTGATAAAAAGCTGACCTTTCTGGATCACATTCGTCAACTCCGCACAAAGTGCACAAGAGGCCTGAATATTCTGCGCTCTCTTTCCTCTACATCTTGGGGGTGCGGATCGATGCACCCTACTACGCATCTACCGTGCACTTGTACGATCCAGACTAGATTACGGGTCCCTGGTATAAAATTCGGCCAGAAACAGTGTACTTCGATGGCTGGATCCTGTCCATCATCAGGCTCTCCGTATCACTACTGGAGCATTTCGAACATCTCCTGTCCAGAGTTTATACGTCGAAGCAAACGATCCACCGTTATCACTTCGACGTAAGCAGTTGTCTCTAAAGTACGCTTTAAAACTGAAATCGCTGCCAGACCATCCTACATGGCCATCCGTTTTTGAGCCACGATGGGAAAATTTCTACAACACGCGTAAGACTGCCAATCATCCTTTTGGTATTCGTCTCCAAGAGCTACTCAAAAAACTTGATATCAAGGTAGACAAGGTTGCCCAAACACCAAAGCAACCCCTTCCACCCTGGCATGCTCATGTTCCAACATGTGACTTCTCCCTTAGAAATTGGGGAAAGTCGGACACTCCATCATCTGTCTACCTGCAGCTTTATTCAGCACACCGAGCTGAACATTCTGACTTCGCGCCAGTTTACACAGACGGTTCGAAGTCGGAATCATATGTAGGATCTGCTGCTGTCTTCACAGACAGCACTACTTCGGAGCAGAGTCCCTCTGAATGCAGCATATTTACTGCAGAGCTGCAAGCAGAGTTAGCCTTGGATCACATTAGTAAATGTCAATACCAACGGTACATTTTATATTCCGACTCGCTCAGCGTGTTACAGGCTTTAATAACCGTGAGATATAATTCTCATACAATTCTGTCTAGCATTCAGCAGAAGATTCAGTTTCTACGTGAACGTGAATATGATATCCGCTTCTGCTCGATTCCTAGCCACGTTGGGATTAGTGGAAATGATTTGGCTGACACCGCATCCAAATCAGCAATTCCCAATAATAACCGTTGCCTGTCAGTCCCCTATACAGACTACAGGCAAATAATACACCAAAACTTGTTAACAGGAGAGATTGCTTCTACAGGGATGGGATACACTTAAATAGAAAGGGTGAAAGAATATTTGCTGATGCTATCGAGGCAGTGTTAGGTGGATCGGAAAACTGCTAGCTAGGGAGAGACAAAGACCAATAGATTGACAGTAGCCACTGGCAGAGGTGAAAGAGATTCTTGCACTGCTTCTATTGGAATGAGCAGAAGCCTGAAAAACAAGATTCAGGATATTTCAGAGACTGCTGGGAGTCATTGCGGTACAAGTAAACACATGGGTTGTGTTAGGGTAGCTAAGAATAGAAATAGGTGCATGTATACTTGCGTGTACACCAATGCTAGGAGTTTAGTAAATAAATTTGATGAATTTGAGGTATTGCTCAAAGCATCAAAGGCAGATATTATTGGGATATCAGAGACTTGGTGTCACACAGATATAAGGAATGCAGAACTGGAATTTGAGGAGTGCAACGTCTACAGAAAGGATAGACTGGATACGAAGGGAGGAAGGATTATGCTATTAGTTAAGAAATACATAAAATCCAAAGAAGTGAAGCCAGTGGACATCGCTGGACAGTGCAGTGTCGAGTCAGTTTTGTGTGACATAAGCATTGGGAGATCAAAATTGAGAGTAGGAGTGTGCTATAGGCCTAATGACTCTGATGAGTATAATAAGAAACTGTACAGGGAAATAGAGTGGGCCAGTAAATCAGAGAGTCTTATAATGGGAGATTTTAATTTCCCAGATATTGACTGGAGTTTGGGGGCTGGTCACTCACACACTAGCAAGGCTTTTGTGGATTTATTGGATGATTGTTTTCTACATCAGCATGTTCGGGAGGCAACTAGAGGGAGGAATACTCTTGATTTGATTATCAGCAGTGATTCTTCATGCATTAAGAATCTGCAGATAAATGAACCACTAGGTGGCAGTGATCACATTGTGCTGAAGTGGGATTTACTCAAAGAGGTAACTACCACTAGGGGTAAAGGGAAGGGTTATTGCTTTCGTAAAGGCGACTACAATGGACTGAGACAGTATTTAAATTCTATACAGTGGGACCAACTGATGATGTTACCAACAGCAAATGCAAAATGGGAAGCATTCAAAGAACTTATCTTGGAAGCTACTAGGCTTTACATACCAACTAAGAAATATTGTTCAAGGTTTAGGCCTAAATGGATGTCAGATGAACTGATGAGGCATATGGCAGAGAAGAAACATGCATGGGATACATACAAATTAACACATGACACAGAAGCCTATGATAGATATAAGTCGATCTGTAACCAAGTTACAAAGGAGGTTAGGCAGGTGAAGGCAGATTACGAGAAATCTTTGGCAAGGGATGCAAAGAAAAACAGCAAAGAGTTCTTTACTTATGTAAACTCTAGAAGGAAGGGGATGAATCAGATTGGTCCACTTGATATCGATGGGTCAACTGTTGATGATCCTGCTCAGGTAGCTAACAAACTAAATGAATATTTTACATCGACATTCACACATGAGGAGTTATTTAGCGAGGGGAAAGCCAGAGGTGTATTCAACTCTAGCAGTAAGCTAGAAAATCTTGTAATAACTGAGAGTAAAGTGGAGGAGAAACTGTTGAAGATAAACACAAGAAAGGCACCCGTAGGGTGGATGGGATCTATCCAGTTATATTAAAGGAAGCCGCAGAGGAAGTAAGCAAATCCTTAGCCATAATTATGAGAGCTTCCTTGGACTCATGGGAGGTACCCGCAGACTGGAGAAGTGCAAATGTGACCCCAATTCACAAAGGAGGATCAAAGGCTGACACAATCAATTATATACCTGTGAGTTTAACTTCTGTTCCAGGAAAATTAATGGAGGCACTAGTTAAAGAAGCACTGCAGGATCATTTAGACAAGACTTCAGTTATAGCTCGCACACGGCATGGTTTTGTTAAGGGGAAGTCTTGCCTGACCAATTTGATTGGATACTATGATGCAGTCACAAAGGAACTGGATGCAGGGAATAACTTTGATATTATATACTTGGATCTTAGAAAGGCTTTTGATACTGTTGCACATGGAAGACTGCTGCACAAATTGGAGCAGCGTGACATTGGAGGCAAATTGCTGCTGTGGATAAAGGGGTGGCTGAGGGAGAGAAGACAGAGAGTGGTAATCAATGGACATTGCTCATCGAGGACTATTGTTATTAGTGGAGTGCCTCAGGGCTCAGTATATCAAGCTTAATGTCGAAGTTTGCAGACGATACAAAGGTAGGCAGAGTTGTCAAGGACACTACTGACACTATGCTGCTGCAGCAGGATCTGGAAAGGTTGAGCTGATGGGCTGAGAGGTGGTAAATGAAGTTTAACATTGACAAATGTAAAGTACTACATATGGGAATCAGCAACTCCAGAGCAACGTATCAACTCTGTGGTACTACACTGACAGTGGTAGAGAATGAAAGGGACCTGGGGGTGGTTGTGCAGGCAGATATGAAGTTCTCTGAGTAGTGCAGACGGGCTGCAAGAGTAGCTCATTGTGTATTGTCAATGATATATTGGAATTTTTCTAGCAGGGATAAGGAGGTGATTATTCCCTTGTATAAGGCAATGGTCAGGCCACACCTAGAGTACTGTATACAGATCTGGAGGCCTCATTTCAAGAAGGATGTAGAGCTGCTGGAACGAGTACAGAGAAGGGCAACAAGATTAGTGAATGGAACAAAGGGGTGCTCTTAAGAAGAAAGGCTTAAGTTTTGCAAATTACAGTGTCTGGAGACTAGGCACTAGCGAGGTGATCTGATAGAGGTGTATAAAGCATTGAATGGTTTGAGCATGCTCAATGCTGATGGGATTCTTCCTCTCGCTCAGAATAATCACCTGAGAGGGCATAAATTCAAATTGAGGAAAGACAGATGTAGGATGGACGTGAGGAAATTTGCCTTTAGCCAGCGAGTGGTTGGTTGGTGGAACAGACTTCCATCCCTTGTCGTGGAAGTTGATAGCCTAAATAAGTTTAAGGCTCAGCTGGACAGGTATTTTGAACGAACAGAGGGGTAAAGTGGAAGTGGTTTTTTTTTTCTTTTTTTTTTTGGCGGATGCTGCATAAGCTTGCTTTCTTGCATCTACTAATTCTAATGCTAAAAGATACACTCCCAATGGGAGGGTTCGTGGAATAGACAGACTACGAATAAATTGTATCGTATAAAGCCTGTAATTGAACAGTGGCAGTCTAGTCTGCGCAGGAATCGTAAGGAGGAAGTTGTTCTTGCCCGGACCGGCTTAGGACATAGTCATTTGACTCATTCTTTTTTGCTGAGGGCTGATGACCCTCCTATGTGTGAATCCTGTGGCACAATTTTATCAATCAGACACATTTTAATTGATTGTCCAGATTTTAGCAATATCCGTTTTACCGCTTTTAATCATCTCACTGAGCCGTATGCACTCAGTCAGATTTTATCCGACAATGACAATGTGTCTGCTGTTTTTAGCTATTTTAAATCAATAAAGGTTTTTACTTGTATTTAAAATTTACATGTTATTGTTATTTCTTTATTGATTTATCTTTTTACATTTTATACCGTTGTTATTTTATATCTTGACATGGTGACCTAAGTAATTAGGTCAGTGAAATTAAAATTTTTATATATCACCTGGTTTTGGCGCGTTATAGCCTTAGTTGCTAATGCGCCAATAAAACCCAAGAACCAACCAACCAACCAATCATTTGCCCCTACTAATACTAATACTTATGCAATTAAACAGCTTTAATATAAAATTTAGCTATGAGTATAAATACTTTTATAAAATAATATATCCCTGAATACAGTACGTGTAATTTATATATGTTTCTTTACAATACATATTTGATTAACAAAGTGCTTCATACAAACTAGGGGCTCACATCTGGTGAGTATGGCTTGGCAAACCCAGTGTCCTGAGCTGGACGTCATCATTGCTCTCTTTGTTGGTGATTTCTTTCTACTTCTCTCTCTCTCTCTCTCAGGGTAACTTGGGGAATTTTTTATTTTTATTTTATTATTTTTTTTGCTTTTGCAGCATAAGCCTCAGGCTTCCTTGCACCGCATGGCTAATAATAATAATAATAATAATAATAATAATAATAATAAAAATGCCCCTCCTTAAAAAAAATAATAAATAAAAGAACTCCAGGAAAGTTTGCCACATCCTTTGAAAACTTGTGCTCTAACTGAAATGATTTCGTTTTTGTTCACCAGGTTGCCGAAGAGAAGAAAGATGGGTGCGAAGCTAGTAGTGTTTATAACACTGGTAGTTGCCGGCTTTGGCGTTGGTGTTGTTTACTTTTATCCTGATGTTTGGAATAAATATCCCCTAGTAGAAAAATATATTAGTGATCTTTTTCGAAATATTGAAATGGTGATCATGAGGCAAAAGACTAATATCGAAGAAACTTCACGTGATTCTGTTAAAGGTCAAAACCCTCCGTTTGTCGAGCGCTTGTTTACAGTTGAGGAGTTACAGCTGTATGATGGAAGTGCTGGTAGTCCCGGCCTTTATCTAGCGGTATTAGGTAAAGTTTTTGACGTTCAGAAAGGCGCGCAACATTATAGACCAGGTGGTGGATATGCCTTTTTTGCTGGTATGTACAAGATATATGTGTTGCAAAGCTGATAAGTTAGGTTCACCCTGCAAAATGATTGAAAGTTTCATTTATTTTGTTACTTTGGAATGGATTTAAAAAAAAAAAAAAATTGCGATTTGCATGTGCTTCTTACCAATAAATTGAATTGACAGAACAAACAAAAGTTTGTTTAGATAAGGATACTACATATAAATAACTCTTCTCTGAGTGAGAGACGCTAGAACAAAATTTTGCTTGAACCAGGCCGATGGTAGGGTAAAATTTATGTCCCATTCACCTAAACATGTAATAAAAAAAAAAAACTGCCCTGTCGGTAGTTCTACACCCCGATCCCAGGACTTGTGTAATTTTTTTGTGACCTGACTTTAGAAAAGCTATCACCTTGCAGCAGCCGATTGTTTGCCCTGGTGATACCAAAGCTTACCACACTAGCAAGTAGCGGTGCGGAATAAATAAAAAAAAAACAAAAAAAAAACATGCAAGTCATTATTATTATTATTTGCCGCACCAGCAAAAAAAAAAAAAAAAAAAATCCCAAGTTATCCTGAGAGAGAGTCAGAAGTAGAAAGGAATCACCAAGAAAAAGAAGAATGGTGATATCCAGCTCAGGACCCTGGGTGTGCCAAGCCTATACTCACCAGATGTGAGTCCCTGGGGTTTCTTATTTATTCATGCAGTGAAATACTAAATTACTAGCAAGTTTGAATTTTTCCTTTGATTTTTCTTCAGGGTATTTTGTGTGTGTGTGTTTTCTATATTTTGTATCATCAACAGTATATTTTGTATACAGGGTGTCTCAAAAATACACAGCATAACTTCAGGAATGAGTTCCTCATGTGTATACAATAAAAATATTTTATATCAACATAGTTCCGGGAATGCTTGGTGTCCGAGTTTTGAAGGTCTGTCTATGACACTTCCTGTTCACATCACCTTATAGTAATTGTTCAAATTGTCCACCTTCTGCCTGAATACAAGCCTCACATCAAGGTCTCGTGGACTTGCGAAGACGATGCCAAATTCCTGTCATGTTTCGTATTGTCTCACAACCTGCCACAATTCGGTTGTGGAGAGTTCCCACATCAGCTACCGGAGTCGAATACACCAATGACTTTAAATGGCCCCGCAAAAAGAAATCTAGTGGGTTTAAATCAGTTGAACCTGGAGGCCAGGCAGTTGGTCCACCTCTACCTATCCACCAGCCAGGAAACCTTCGATTCAGGTAATTGTGGGCTAGGTGGCTGAAATGTGTGGGAGCGCCATTGTGCATGGCGTGCTTGCGGGAGATAAGACATTCTGGTTAATAACTCGGGAATCAAGCATTCCCGGAACTATGTTGATATAAAATATTTTTATTGTCTACATATGAGGAACTCATTCCTGAAGTTACGCCGTGTATTTTGAAGACACCCTGTGTATATATATATATATATATATATTTTGTGTGTGCGCGTGCGCGCTCATTTTATTTGCAAGTTGCCGGTTTAGGAAGTGATTGGAAGCAGGGCTATCTTTTCCTATAGGCACTTTAGAAACTGTGCTTAGGACCTGTGAAGTTTTTAAGGCCTATGAAAAAAATAGGAAAAGCATATTATTCAAATATAATTCGAAAATTTTATTCCAACAAAATTTTACAATCTAATTTTTAAACACAGATTTTCTAAGAATAAATTCTTTCTCTAGCTTTTCTGTTAATAAGTGTCATAGAAATATCTTCAAAACCAAATTTATGGTAATGCTTTTGCATTTCTTTAAAAACAAAAAAAAATTACATTTAATGCAGGGAGATTTTAATATGTTTGATATAATGTAGTGAGGCCTTGGAATGAAGAGTGCTTCAGATTTACAAACACCAAAAGGCAGCCCCAGTTAGAAGAGTTGAAAAATTATAGATTTTTAAGTCTACAAACATAGTTGTAACAGATAACCAGTAGAGGTTGGGGGGGGGAAATCTCTCCAAAATATTCACACAGTGGTGTTATAATCTTCCAAAGAGTGGCATATAAAAATCAGCATTTTGACCACATAATTTTTGATTATGAAATTAAAGGAAGAAAGCTACTGCCATTTTGATTGTAATGTTTTAAAGTTATAAAGAAAATGTATTGACCAGAAAATAAATTTTAACAAGAAGTGTCCCTAACTGCCCTCACTGTAAACATTTTAAGGTGGGGTGAATTTTTCACTCACACCAACACACATTTCAGAAGTTGCTTTATTTAATTAATAGATATCAGAGCTGCAATGGCTTAATGTTCTACATTATATATCAATTAGTTAAGAAAAGGAGGAATTACCTCTATGATGTCTTGAAGAACACTTGTAGTATCAGCACAGAAGTGTTCTACAAGACATCATAGAGGCAGTTCCTCCTTTTCTTAACTAATTTCAGAGTTCGATATTATCACTGAATGGTTAATTGAATTTTTGATTGTTCTGTCAAATTTTTTTAGTAAGAAGCACATTTAAATGAAGTTTGTAGCCAATTTGTAAATATACACAAGACTTATACCCTAGTTTATCACTGTTTGAATTGGTGCATATTTTAACATCTCATAAATGTTGATTAGCCTGTCACTTTACCCCTGGAAATGAAATTTCCACGAAAAAAGGAGAAAAATTATATCTTATATAAAAAATGATTTTGTATTCTCAATAAGTTTTAGAGAAATTACAAATAATGGATCAGTAGCAATAAATTCCATTTAAGTTCAGTGACTATAATGTAGACAGTGGCTGTAGTCTGTAAGTTTTGGTATAGATTTTCTGTCCTGTGCTTTTACTTACATTTTTGTGAATAGGCTTAGAGAAATTTACTGCTGTGCAGTGTATCATTGTGACAGTACTGCTTGCTGTTTCCCACAACACACTGGCCAGTTATGGTCGTAAGGAAGGCATAAACCACAGTTTCTTGTGGCAGTGGAATGCTAAACTTTGCGATAAGCAAGGTTTTTAAAAAAAGTTTTTTTTTTTTTTTTTTAATAATTCGTATAATACGACAGTTTATTTTTAAAGTAGTTATAGCATGAGCAATCTGAAAAAAAAAAATTTTTTTCCTGTATACATGTGAAACACCACATCTGATTGTTTCATTCAGAAAAAGTCATGTCAGAGGGCTGTCAACCTCTGAATGGTGGTTATGTGAAAATCACTTAGATTACAATATATAAGGTATGATCAAAATGTTCAGTGACTGAACTAATGTGGGAAATCATGAAGCTTGCTCAAATAAGTGATCTTCTTCACTATAGTCTCATTGAAACTGTATACACTGAATCTAACACTTCCTCAACTTCTGGAAGCATTCCTGATAGACTTCTTTTAGAATTGCCAATACCTCGAGTTGCATTTTGAATAACTTCATTAGTCATTGCAAATCTCTGACCTTTCAAGGGGCCTATATGCTTGGGAAACAAAAAAATATTCAGAGGGATTAAAATCAGTACAGTGATGGTGCTTCACAATAAATTCTTGAATGAAAAGTGCCAAGTGTGCAGGAGCATTGTCGCGATGGATTTTTGTCAGTTCTCAGAAACCTACTTCTGTTTTCTTCAAACAGCATCATACAATTGCCATAGAACTGTTTTAAAATATTCCTGGTCAGCTGTTTGACCAGGCAAGACAAATTCATAAGGGTGGATGCTCTCGAAGAATTTAAATTGGGGGAGGCCATCAAGCTCTCAGCTGCCCACATCAATGCTAAAGCTTGCACTTATAGTCATTGTCAGCGACTCTATTGTCAGGAAAACAAGAAATATATTGTGCAAAAAGGATAGGTGGAATAGAACCAGGGTATGTCTGCCAGGTACATAAATCAATGACATTGTAGAGCAGATGTCGTCTTTTAAGGGCACGAAAGGTGAGACGTTTATACACATTGGCACTAATGACATTAAGAGTAGATCTGCAGACTTACTTAACAAGTACATGTCAATGTTGAAAAAAGTTGAGTTGGGTTAAATTTGAAAGTGTCTGCAATTCTGCCCAGACACGTTAGGAGGAAGTATATGATGAGAGGCTTATTAATCAATTCAACCCTGGAGAGATTGCGCATGGCTCGTGGGGTAGAATTTTTCTCAGTGTAGTCTGTGCTTGTTAACAGGGGAGACTTCTTCAAGTTCTCTGCCCATAGGCAGGTTCAGGGCTCCACTGATGCTATTTTTCTCTATCTTGTGCTTTCTTTTTAATTCCTGCATAATTTTCTCTTCCATCCAATCCATCATTCCAATTCTCCTTCTCCCAGTAGCTCTCTTCCCACACATTTTTCCATCTATCACTTTCCTCGGCATGCTTTCTCTTCTCCAAAACATGTCCTATAAATTTCTTTTGTCTTCTTCTTCTTAGTTCCTTTATTAATGTTCTGTCTTCTCCTACTTCCCTCAAAACTTCCTTATTACTTACTCACTGTGTCCACCCATTTCACCCTTTCCATTCTCCTTCACACCCACATCTCAAAAGCTTCTAGCTGTGTGATCTCCTCTTGTACCAGTGTATGTCTCTGAGCCATAAAGTACAACAGTCCATATTAAAGTTTTCACCATTTTCTTTCTTAATTCCTTCTTGAAACTTCTTCTCAATAGTTCTTTTCTATTACTAAATGCCACTTTTCCCATTACAATCCTTGTTTTTATTTCCTCCAGATTTTCTGTTATTATGCTTCCCAAGTATCTGTATTTGTCCACCTGTTCCAGTCTTATTCCACCTAATGTTACATTGATTCTTCTTCTGGCCACTTCGATCTGCCAACTTCGATCTGGCCAGGTTGATCTGCCAACCTGCACTGGACCAGCGTGGTAGATTATGGTCCATTTCCCTCAGCATGAATTGTTGAGGAGGCTTCCATCCTACAGTGGGTTGATAATGGCTGCACTTTTTTGTTTTCTTGCTGTTAATCTTCATATTGTACTCCTCTACTTTGCTATTCAAGATATCCAAAGAGCTCTGTAATTCCACCTCATAATTAATGCAATGAAAACCTGGTTGTCTGCAAATCTTATTGTCTTTATCTTCTCCCCTCCTACTTTTACACCTGCTTTCTGATCTTCCTTGTACTCTTTCATCAATGCTTCTTCATATGTATTAAATAGTAAGGGGGACGTGGAACATGCTTGCAGTGATTATTCATGCATTAAGAATCTGCAGATTAAAGAACCACTAGGTGACAATGATCACAGTGTACCGATGTGGGATTTACTTAAAGATGAAACTACGTTCAGGGGTTTTTAATGGGAAGGGTTTTTGCTTTCATAAAGATGACTATGGTGGTCTCAGATAGTTTTTAAATTTTATA
Source organism: Mastigoproctus giganteus (assembly GCF_048544385.1). Classification (NCBI taxonomy): domain Eukaryota; kingdom Metazoa; phylum Arthropoda; class Arachnida; order Uropygi; family Thelyphonidae; genus Mastigoproctus; species Mastigoproctus giganteus. Next base: position 213,233,128 of record NC_143575.1, read on the forward strand.
CTGTGGGTCCAACTGATCTTGTTACCAACAGAAAATTCTAAATGGGAAGCATTCGAGGAATTAATCTTGGAAGATACAAGGCTTTTCATACCAATTAAGAAATACTGTTCAAGGTTTAGATTTAAATGAATGTCAGATGAACTAATGTGACATGGCAGAGAAGAAAAATGCATGGGTTGCATATAAATTATCAGATGACACAGAAGCCTATGGTAGATATAAGCTAGTCTATAATCAAGTCACAAAGGAGGTTAGGCAAGTGAAGGTAGATTACGAGAAATCTTTGGCAAAGGATGAAAGAAAAACAGCAAAAACGTCTTCATTTATTTAAACTCTAGAAGGAAGGGGATGAATCAGATTGGTCCACTTGATATCGATGATTCAACTGTTGATGATCCTGCTCAAGTAGCTGACAAAATGAATGAATATTTTGCATCTATATTCACAGATGAGAATTCTGTAGGGAAGTGGAGGCCTGACATTTAACAAACTCTAATAGGGAGCTAAATGATTTTGTAATAACTGAGCGGAAAGCGGAGAAGAAACTGTTGAAGTTAAACATAAGAATGGCATCTGGGGGTGGATGGGATCTATCCAGTTATATTAAGGTAGGCAGCCAACCCTTAGCAATAATTACAAGAGCATACTTGGACTCAGGGTAGGTCCCACTGACTGCAGATGTGCAATTGTATCCCCAATTCACAAAGGGGAGCAAAGGGTAACACGAGTAATTACAGACCTGTTAATTTAACTTCTGTTCCTGAGAACATAATGGAGAAAGAAGCATTGAAGGATCATCTAGACAAGGCTACAGTAATAATTCAGACACAGCATGAGTTTGTTAAGGGGAAGTCTTGTCTGACCAATTTGATTGGATACTGTGATGTGGTCACAAAGGAACTGGATGCAGGGAATAACTTTGATATCATATATTTGGATCTTTGAAAGGCTTTTGATACTGCTGCACATGGAAGACTGCTGCACAAATTGGAGCAGTGTGGCATTGGAGGCAAATTGCTGCTATGGATAAAGGGATGGTTGAGTGGGAGAAGACAGAGAGTGGTAATCAATGGACACTGCTCATCATGGACTAATGTTATTAATGGAATCCCTCAGGGTTCAGTATTGTGTCCATTGTTGTTTTCTGTATTTATAAATGATATTGATGATGGTATATCAAGCTTAATGTCCAAATTTGCAGACGTTACGAAGGTTGGCAGGGTTGTTAAGGACACTAATGACAGTACGCTGCTGCACAAGGATCTAGAAAAGTTGAGCAGGTGGGCTGAGAGGTGTCAAATGAAGTTTAACATTTGACAAATGTAAAGTACTACATATGGGAAGCAGCAACCCCAGAGTGAAGTATCAACTCTGTGGTACTACACTGACATTGGTAGAGAACGAAAAGGACCTGGGGGTAATTGTGCAGGCAGATTGAAGTTTTCTGAGCAGTGGAGATGGTCTGCAAGAGTAGCTGATAGTGTCTTGTCAATGATATACAGGAATTTTTCTAGCAGGGATAAGGTGATTATCCCCTTATGTAAGGCAATGGTCAGGCCACACCTTGAGTACTGTATACAGTCTGGAGGCCTCATTTTAAGAATTATGTAGAGCTGTTGGAATGAGTACAGAGAAGGGCAACAATATTAGTGAATGGAACAAAGCGTTGCTCTTATGAAGAAAGGCTTAAATTTTGCAAATTAGTGTCTGGAGACTAGGCATCTGCGAGGTGATCTGATTGAGGTGTATAAAGCCTTGAATGGCTTGAGCATGCTCAATGCTGATGGAATTCTCCCTCTTGCTCAGAATAATCATTTGAGAGGGCATAAATTCAAATTGAGGAAAGACAGATGTAGGATAGATGTGCTGAAGTTTGCCTTTAGCCAGCGGGTGGTTGGTTGGTGGAACAGACTTTCATCCTTTGTTGTGGAAGTTGATAGCCCAAATAAATTTAAGGCTGAGCTGGACAGGTACTTGAAACGAACGGATGGGTGAATTGGGAGCGTGTTTTTTTTTTTTTTTTTTTTTTGGCTGATGCTGCATAAGCTTGCTTTCTTGCATCATATGCCTCTACTAATGCTAATGTTGATTGATGCAACCCCATGATTTGAATCACAGAAGAGTACAGTCAAGTGTATACTGCTCTGGTTCAAGGAGTAGTTTTATTGGGAGATTCTATTAGCAGAGAAATCTATCTTTTGCAGTAAAGATAGGTGGACTATAACCAGGATGTCTTTGTCAGGAGTAATAATTGATGATGTTACCAATAGATTGTCAGATTTTATTGAGGGTAAAAAGAACATTATCAATCATTGTGTAGACTAATGATAGTAAATGAACACAACTTGACAATGTTTGATAAATATATGACGGCACTTAAAAAATGCCAGAAGTTAGGTCAGAATGTGTATATGTCTGTAATTCTGCCCAGACACAATAGGAGGGATTGTGTGTGGAAAGCTTTGTGGATTAACTTAAGACTTGAGGGACTTGCAAGGATTTTGTGTGAATTTCTGAATCAAGAATAGAGCTTTTGCTGAGTCAGAAGTTATGCCTACTGGCATAGAATCTGTGTGGTGTGAATATAATAGAATATAATGTGGTGTGAGCATAGAATCTGTGTAGTGTGAGTTAGTGGGAAGCAACAGAGTAATGAGAGTGGGAGTAATCTACAGACCAGAAGATTGTGAAGATTGTGAAGAATTTTGCCCTAATTGATTGGAATAAGTGGGAGGGAAACTCGCCATGGGGAACAAATTTTTAAATAAACTAAATGACTATTATTTGTACCAGCACGCTAAAGAAAATACTAGTGTAAGAATATTCTGGACTTCATCATTATTCATGAAACAGATTACATCACAGGGCTTACAGTACAGGACCTGTTGGTAGGTAGTAATCATGCAGTCATTAATTGGAAGGTAAAGAAACACACAGCAGTAATTAAAGGTAAAGACATTTGTTTTAGTTTCACAAAAAAGGGGACTGTGATAGTTTAATATGCTTCATGGTACCTATGAATTGGGCAGATTGCAGAGGAAGGGTGGAATATACTAGAATTATGGAATACCTTTAAAGCAAGAATCCTATACCATTAAGGGAAAATATAACACAAAGAGGCTGCCAACATGGTTGAATATGTAGCTGGCCAGTCTAATAGAGCAGAAAAAGATGGCATGGGAAACTTACAAAGTGATGAAAATTACTGCCTATGACAGCTGCAAGTTGATTTGTAATATACTACAGATAAGGTTAGGGAGGCCAAGGCTGAAAATAAAAGAGCACTACCTAAGAGAGCAAAAAAAAATGGGGATAAGGAGTTTTTCATGTGTGTGAATACAAAGAAGAAAACAAATCAGGTCGGACCCTTGTGTATTGGGTGTGGGAAAGTCTTAGATAACCCAGTTGATGTTGCTGATGAATTGAATAGGTACTTTGCATTGGTTTTTACTGATGATAGATCCCCATGTACTGAGGAGAGGCTGGGTGAGCAAGGCTGAAACATATGAAATTAGTGATTTCAAAGTTATAGATGGCTGTGTATTAGAAAACCTTTCGAGCATAAAGGCAAGTAAGGCTCCTGGAGTTGATGGCATATGCCCAGTAAGAGTTTGAGGGAGGTAGTCAGAATGTGCATCGAACCATTGAGCTTAATTTCGAGGGCCTCACTGGACTTGGAACAGATCCTTTTGGATTGGGAAAGGTGCCAATATATCACTAATACATAAAGGTGGTTCTAAAAGTGAAATCAATAACTGCAGATCAGTTAGACTTCAGTGGTAGAGAAAATCTTGGAGACAGTGATTAAGAGTGCAATCCAGGGACAGTTCGATAAAAATAGCATTCTGAAGAACACACAACATGGGGTTTAGGGAAAATTGTTTAAATAATGTGCTAACCTATTTTGACACAGTTACTTATGAGCTGGATGTAGAGAACAATTTCAACATAGTTTATTGACATTTTAGCAAGACATTTGACTAAGTCCCTCATGAGAGGTTACTGTATAAGTTGGAACACGTTGGGATCACTGCAAGATTTTAAGATGGCTCGTAGGATGGCTGCAGGTTAGAAGGCAAAGAGCTGTTATTAATGGATATTTTTCAGTTTGGTGTCATTTCAGAAGATGGCTCCTCAAAGGATGGGACCGCTGTTGTTTCCAGTTTTCATAAACAATGTCAACAAAGGTATGCAGGGTCATTAATGATTAGTGCCAAGCAGCACTCCTTCAGGAAGGCTTGAACAGGCTTCAAGAATGATCATGAAAGTGGCAGGTATGTTTTAATGCAGAAAAATGCAAGATTTTACACTTAGTGAATAGCAACTCCCAAAATAACTTATATACTTGGTGGAGTTTAATTAAAAACAGTTAAGGAAGAAAGGGATATGAAGGTCTCTGAGCAGTGTAAACAGATGGCAAGGAAAGCCCATAGTGTCCTGTTGATTTATTGAACTATAGATAGGGAGATCATAATTCCACTGTGTAAGGCAATTGTAAGATAGCACTTGAAATGCTGTGTCCAGGAATAGAGCCCTCATCTTAAAAAAAAAAGACTGAGCTTCTTGAAAGAGTTTAAAGATGACCAACTCACATGGTGAGGTTAGCAAAAGGATAACCATATAAAGAAATATTTTGATTAAGAAATTGGCACCCAGGCACCTTAGAGGGGAGCTGATTGAGGTTTATAAAGCTCTGAGAGGGGATTAATAAAATGAATGAAGGCAAAATTTTCACTGTTATAAAGATTTCTAGAACTAGGGATCCATAAAATTCAAACAGTCAGGAGAAGAGGTTTAAGACTTGTGGCAGTGCAAATGAGGGATGCATTGGATGTGTCGCACCAAGGTCCCTAATCGAGGGAGCCATCAAAGTCTCAGCATAAATAAACGAGGGCCCTTAACCCCATTTGAATCCAGGCCCCAAAGTACCTTTGCACAGCCCTATTTAGACTACATTGTAGAAAGTTTTTTCTTTTTAGCCAGAGGGTTGTTGATTACTGGAACAAGCTGCCTCTGCAGGTACAGGGCTTTCCAATAGTAACGCTCGATTTTTGTAACGCAATAAAACAAATTGTGAGAGTGATAGTGATCTATTTTTATTTTTATTATGAAGTATATGTGTTAACATTATGTTTTAAAAATTATATCAGATAAATGTCCGCCGCGGCTTTGTCTGGTTTGGTTAATCCTGGATACCCAATTGGTGATGACGTTATCGCATAAAAGTGGCTCAATTTCAGCAATAACGTGCCTAATGTTGGCCTTTAAGGCGGCAACCGTCCGTGGTTTGTTAGCATAGACTTTGGATTTTAGAAAGCCCCAGAGAAAAAAATCCAGTGGCGTTAGGTCGCAGGATCTGGGCGGCCAATTAACGTCACCATTTCGCGATATAACGGAACCTTCAAATTTCTCATGCAATAGTGTTACTGTATCACGTGCCGTATGGCACGTAGCACCGTCTTGCTGAAACCAAATGTTTGTTAGATCGATTCCATCCACTGCATGCCAAAAAAAATCTCTTATCATAGCCCTGTATCGCTCACCGTTGACCGTAAGTGCCACTTCTTCTTCGTTTTCGAAAAAATACGGACCGATTATTCCGCCGGACCAAAGTGTACACCATACCGTAACTTTTTCGGAATGTAGTGGGACCTCATGAATCTCCCGTGGGTTTTCGTCGCTCCAAATTCGGCAATTTTGCTTGTTAACAAAGCCACTTAACCAGAAATGAGCCTCGTCACTAAACATTATTTTTCGCCCAAAATCAGGATCGACCTCCAACTGCTCTAGCGCCCAATCAGCGAATGCACGCCGCTGCGCATGATCGTTGGGCTTTAGTTGTTGGGTTAATTGCACTTTATAAGGGTGAAGCCCTAAGTCCTTATGCAGGATTCGCCAAGTTGTCGTGGAAGACAGGCCAAGTTCTTGAGCCCGACGTGGAATGGACTGTTGCGGATTCTCACGCACACTTTCCCGGACTGCAGCAATATTTTCAACGGATCTTGCGTTTCGCTGACGTACAGGCACTTTCAGATTTGCCACAGACCCAGTTGCTTCGAATTTGTTTATTAAACGGCGAATTGTGGATTCTGAAGGACGTTCGTCGACACCATAAACTGCACGGAGTGCACGAAACGTTTGACGAATAGAACATTGGTTTTGTTAATAATTTTTTACAATTTCGACTCGTTGCTCAGTCGTGTAACGCTCCATAATAAAATGCAGAGACTAACTGAATACGGCTACCAAAGATACCACCTGTGTGACTGTCGACTTCGTCATGCGCTGTTGCCAAACATCGAGCGTTACTATTGGAAAACCCTTTAGTTGAGGCTGACAATTTGAAGAAATTCAAAGGTCAGTTGGGTAATTACTTATGTGAACAGGGAAGTGCATAATTTGTCTGTTTTCTTGTTTCTGAGTCATAACCACACACCCAGGAACAGTCCCAGTCTTCTCGATGATGAAGATCCTGAAATGCAAGAACTTATTATTCTCTATGATCATCAATGAGGATGCAAGACACAAATTTAGCTAAACACATTGCATTCCCACCTCTTGTGCTAATATTTATTGATATGTCCTATAAGATATACAGTTTCATGAGCAACTTCACAAAGAGTTAAACTTTGACCATTTCTGAACAGATCATAAACTCAAATAATTGAATCATTGGTTTTGAAAGTTGGAGGGCAGCCAGCATGAGGATTGTCTTTGATGGCCTTCTTTAAACTTTGCAAATCACTGAAAAGTCCTAGAAAAACACATAGCAATTTCTCCAACAGCTTTTTGAACATTTAGTATTAGTAGTGGCAAATGACACAACTCTGGCTGAAAGCCAATTAAGCCTTGGACTCGGGGGAAGTACCATGGACTGGAGATGTGCAAATGTGACCCCCAATTCGTAATGCAGGATCAAAGGGTGGCACAAGTAATTACAGACCTGTTAGTGTAACTTCTGTTCTGGGGAAATTAATCGAGGCACTGGTTAAAGAAGCGCTGCAGGATCATCTAGACAACACTTCATTTATAGTTCAGACACAGCATGGGTTTGTTAAGTCTTGTCTGACCAATTTGAACAAAGGAACTGGATGCAAAGAATAATTTTGATAACATATACTTGGATCTTAGGAGGAAAGCTTTTGATTCTGTTGCGCATTAGCATTAGTAGGGGCATATGATGCAAGAAAGCAAGCTTAGCATTAGTAGAGGCATTTGATGCAAGAAAGCAAGCTTATGCAGCATCAGCCAAAAAAAAAAAAAAAAAAAAAAAACCACTTCCACTTCACCCCTCTGTTCGTTCAAAATACCTGTCCAGCTGAGCCTTAAACTTATTTAGGCTATCAACCTCCACCACAAGGGATGGAAGTCTGTTCCACCAACCAACCACCCACTGGCTAAAGGCAAATTTCCGCACATCTATCCTACATCTGTCTTTCCTCAATTTGAATTTATGCCCTCTCAGGTGATTATTCTGAGCGAGAGGAAGAATCCCATCAGCATTGAGCATGCTTAAACCATTCAAGGCTTTATACACCTCTATCAGATCACCTCGCTGGTGCCTAGTCTCCAGACACTGTAATTTGCAAAACTTAAAACCTTTCTTCGTAAGAGCACCCCTTTGTTCCATTCACTAATCTTGTTGCCCTTCTCTGTACTCGTTCCAGCAGCTCTACATCCTTCTTGAAATGAGGCCTCCAGACCTGTATACAGTACTCTAGGTGTGGCCTGACCATCGCCTTATACAATGGAATAATCACCTCCTTATCCCTGCTGGAAAAATTCCTGTATATCATTGACAATACTCCATGAGCTACTCTTGCAGCCCATCTGCACTGCTCAGAGAACTTCATATCTGCCTGCACAACCACCCCCAAGTCCCTTTCATTCTCTACCACTGTCAGTGTTGTACCACAGAGTTGATACGTTGCTCTGGGGTTGCTGTTTCCCATGTGTAGTACTTTACATTTGTCAATGTTAAACTTCATTTGCCACCTCTCAGCCCATCTGCTCAACCTTTCCAGATCCTGTTGCAGCAGCATAGTGTCAGTAGTGTCCTTGACAACCCTGCCAACCTTTGTATCGTCTGCAAACTTGGACATTAATCCCGATATACCATCATCAATATCATTTATAAATACAGAAAACAATAATGGACCCAACACTGAGCCCTGAGGGACTCCACTAATAACATCAGTCCACGATGAGCAGTGTCCATTGATTACCACTCTCTGTCTTCTCCCCCTCAACCACCCCTTTATCCATAGCAGCAATTTGCCTCCAATGTCACACTGCTCCAATTTGTGTAGCAGTCTTCCATGTGCAACAGTATCAAAAGCCTTTCTAAGATCCAAGTATATAATATCAAAGTTATTCCCTGCATCCAGTTCTTTTGTGACTGCATCATAGTATCCAATCAAGTTGGTCAGGCAAGACTTCCCCTTAACAAAACCATGCTGTGTCTGAGCTATAACTGAAGTCTTGTCTAAATGATCCTGCAGTGCTTCTTTAATCAGTGCCTCCATTAATTTTCCTGGAACAGAAGTTAAGCTCACAGGTCTATAATTACTTGTGTCAGCCTTTGATCCTCCTTTGTGAATTGGGGTCACATTTGCACATTTCCAGTCTATGGGTACCTCCCCTGAGTCCAAGGAAGCTCTCATAATTATGGCTAAGGGTTTGCTTACTTCCTTTGCTGCCTCCTTTAATATAACTGGATAGATCCCATCCACCCCAGGTGCCTTTCTTGTGTTTATCTTCAACAGTTTCTCCTCCACTTTACTCCCAGTTATTTCAAGATTCTGTAGCTTACTGCTAGAGTTGAATACACCTCTGGCATTCCCCTCGCTGAATAACTCCTCATGTGTGAATGTCGATGCAAAATATTCATTTAGTTTGTTAGCTACCTGAGCAGGATCATCAACACTTGACCCATCAATATCAAGTGGACCAATCTGATTCATCCCTTTCCTTCTAGAGTTTACATAAGTAAAGAACTCTTTGCTGTTTTTCTTTGCATCCCTTGCCAAGGATTTCTCGTAATCTGCCTTCGCCTGCCTAACCTCCTTTGTAACTTGGTTGCATATCAACTTGTATCTATCATAGGCTTCTGTGTCATGTGTTAATTTGTATGTATCCCATGCATTTTTCTTCTCTGCCATATGCCTCATTAGTTCATCTGACATCCATTTTGGCCTAAACCTTGAACAATATTTCTTAGTTGGTATGTAAAGCCTAGTAGCTTCCAAGATAAGTTCTTTGAAGAACTTATCTTATGCAGCATCAGCCAAAAAAAAAACACTCCCATTTCACCCCTCCATTCATTTGAAATACCTGTCCAACTGAGACTTGGATTTATTTAGGCTGTCAACTTCCACAACAAGGGATGGAAGTCTGTTCCACCAGCCAACTACCCGCTGGCTAAAGGCAAATTTCCGTACATCTATCCTACATCTGCCTTTTTCTCAATTTGAATTTATGCCCTCTTGGGTGATTATTCTGAGCAAGAGGAACATTCCCATCAGCATTGAGCATGCTCAAACCATTCAAGACTTTATACCCCTCTATTAGAGGTGTATAAAGGTGATAGAGGTGTATCTTTATACACCTCTATCAGATCACCTCGCTGGTGCCTAGTCTCCAGACACTGTAATTTGCAAAACTTAAGCCTTTCTTCGTAAGAGCAACCCTTTGTTCCATTCACTAATCTTGTTGCCCTTCTCTGTACTCGTTCCAGCAGCTCTACATTCTTCTTGAAATGAAGCCTCCAGACCTGTATACAGTACTCAAGGTGTGGCCTGACCATTGCCTTATACAAGGGAATAATGACCTCCTTATCCCTTCTAGAAAAATTCCTGTATATCATTGACAAGACACCATGAGCTACTCTTGCAGCCCATCTGCACTTAGAAAACTTCATATCTGCCTGCACAATTAGCCCCAAGTCCTTTTCATTCTCTACCACTGTCAGTGTAGTACCACAGAGTTGATATGTTTTTCCGGGGTTACTGTTTCCCATATGTAGTACTTTACATTTGTCAATGTTAAACTTCATTTGCTACCTCTCGGCCCATCTGCTCAACCCTTCCAGATCCTGTTGCAGCAGCATCATACTGTCAGTAGTGTCCTGGAGGACTGCTGCACAAATTGGAGTAGTGTCACATTGGAGGCAAATTGCCGCCATGGATAAAGGGATGATTGAGTGGGAGAAGACAGAGAGTGGTAATCAATGGTCACTGCTCTTCCTGGACTAATGTTATTACTGGAGTCCCCCGGGGTTGAGTGTTGGGCCAATTGTTGTTTTCTGTATTTATTAATGATACTGATGATGGAATATCAGACTTAATGTCTAAGTTTACAGACGACACAAAGGTTGGCAGGGTTGTTAATGACACTAATGGCAGTATGCTGCTGCAACAGTATCTAGAAAAGTTGAGCAGATGGGCTGAGAGGTGGCAACTGAAGTTTAACATTGATCCCAGAGTAACATATCAACTGTGTGGAATGAAAAGGATCTGTGGGTAATTGTGCAGTCAGATATGAAGTTTTCTGAGCAGTGCAGATAGTCTGCAGGTCAATGATATACAGGAATTTGTCTATCAGGGCAAAGGATGTGATGATCCCCTTGTATAAGGCAACGGTTAGACTACAACTTGAGTACTGTATACAAGTCTAGAGGCCTCATTTTAGGAAGGATGTAGAGCTGCTAGAATGAGTATAGAGAAGAACAACAAGATTAGTGAATGGAACAAAGGTTTGCTCTTAAGAAGAAAGGCTTAAGTTTTGCAAATTACAGTGCGTGGAGACTAGGCATCTGCAAGATGATCTGATTGAAGTGTATAAGGCCTTGAATGGTTTGAGCATGCTCAATACCGAATTCATCTCCTTGCCCAGATTGATTGCCTGAGGGGAAATAAATTCAAATTGAGGAAAGACAGTTGTAGAATAGATTGTGTGGAAATTTGCCTTCATCCTGTTGGTTGAAATTTGCCTTCAGGTGTTGATTACTGGAACAAACTTCCATTTGTGATTGTAGAAATTGACAGCTTAAATAAATTGAAGGCAGAACTAAACAAACTGTAAGATCCCAATCTTACAACTCCAGAAAAATAATAAATTTTTGTAAAATTGTAAAATTTATTATATATATTAAGCAGACAGGGTTAAGCTAATTTCCGCTGCGTTTCCACAGTTTGTTTCAGTTAGAGAGCAGATTAGCATTGTCAATAGGGAAGGGGGCAGTTCTGACTAAAACTGAACAGTGGGAATGTCAGTTAGAAGCCGTTTTGTTTACGGTAAATAGAGCAGGAGCTGAACTTGAAGAAAGTGAACAAAGGGACACCCCCTTCCCCCCCAAGAAAGGGTTAGGACTCCAAAGAAGAAAGGCTCGGAATTCTAGAGCAGACTAAGATCTGATATTATAGCGTTGAATAAACAGGCTGATCCCAAAGTGTGCTGTTATAAATTTCAAGGGCGGTCACTTCAAAAAGGTGTAATGAAAGGGATAAGTGAACAAGGATGGTCAGAAGTGTTCCAGAAATTTCTAAGCATCCAGATGTCCCTGCTACGACTAAAGGAGCCCGACCTACCAGAACGGGGGCCAAGACAACAGAAAAATAATCGGACGAATAAGAAAAAAGATGAAGAAAGAGAAATTAATGGTGATTGGTCAAGGAAAGGGGGAAGAAGGATGAACAAAAAGGAGAAACAAGAGTGTGAGAGGGGTGAGACAATTTTTGGGGAGTGAGACTGGTTTTGGAAGGTGTGGGGGGAAATTTTTGGTGGACGGAGATTTTTGGAAATGGCAGTGAGAACCAGGCTGGCACAGTTCAGTGGGTATTAATAAAGGTGAAGTGAGAGGAAAAGAATAAGAAAGAAAATGATATGAGAAGTGAAGATAGTTCCAGGAAAGCCTAAATGGATGGCTAGAGCATTGTATTATATTGTGGTTCTCTCCACAATATTCTTATATTGTGGAGAGAACCAACAAAGAACGCAGTCCAAAGATGTATGCCTAGTGGACCAGTAAGCCAGACCAAGGAAGATGATCGCTTGATGGAGAACAGAAGCCAGATATCCTATCGAAGCAGAGGAAAGAAAAGAGAAAGGCAGTGAAAGTAAGTCCTGAAAATTTTGATTAGCTAACTGAAAAAAAAAAAAAAAAAAAAAAAAACTGATGGAAAATGAATAGGACTGTTAGACAATGAATAGGTTGAACTGAATACTTTATTTTAAAAGAAAGGGGGGAACAGTAGTAGATAGAGAAGAAAAGAGTGAGAGAGTGAGTTACCCATCTGTAGTAGAGGCATATGTAAAAAATTGTATTAGATGTTATTGTTATTTAACAAACAATTAGGCTGTGCTCAGAGGGAACAACCAGTTTGTTCATAACCCACTGAAGGCTCCTAAGGGCCAGGGAAGGTTGTATGCCAAAATTGACATTTAGCATTAAATCAGCTCACACACCAACCATAAGAATAAGTATTTACTGTAACTAAAATATTTACATATAAAAATAAAATAAATATTTACAAAAACTGCTATTATATTAAATTAAATTATATACATGTAAAAACATTAAAACTGTGATAAAATCCTTGAGATAAAATACACTAAAATAAACCGGATTAAAAGCGATAAAAATGATAAAAATCTCTGGAGCTTTCGGAAGCATCGGCTTCCTTCCTCAGCAGTAACAAAACTTCCTGCAGCACGTCCATATATAACAGGCTCACGGTACTTTAAAAGAAAGGGGAGAACAGTAGTAGATAGAGAAGAAAAGAGTGAGAGAGTGAGTTACCCATCTGTAGTAGAAGCATATGTAAAAAATTGTATTAGATGTTATTGTTATTTAAGAAACAAATAGGATGTTTAAGTACCGTGAGCCTGTTATATGTGGACATGCTGCAGGAAGTTTTGTTACTGCTGAGGAAGGAAGCCGATGCTTCCAAAAGCTCCAGAGATTTTTATCATTTTTATCGCTTTTAATCCGGTTTATTTTAGTGTATTTTATCACAGTTTTAATGTTTTTACATGTATTTAATTTAATATAATAGCAGTTTTTGTAAATATTTATTTTATTTTTATTTTAATAAGTAAATATTTTAGTTACAGTAAATACTTATTCTTATGGTTGGTGTGTGAGCTGATTTAATGCTAAATATGAATTTGCCCAACCTCAGAGGCCTTTTTCAGGATATCAAAATTGACATTGCCATTTAACAGGAGAGAGATGGAATGTAAAGTAATTATATATATATGTGTGTGTGTGTGTGTGTGTGTAAATATATGTTAAGTTGTAAGATTCTTTAAAAAGTGAGTCAAAGATAAGTAAAAGGAGAGAAAGAGTAGTTCCCACTATTGTTTGTTGTAAAGCATTTTAAAAGAAAAAAAATGGGTAATTGTATATTTGTGATTTATTTAGTGTTTGTATTTTCTTTATGATCCTAACAGTGAAATAAACTATGTTGATAATATACATGTCTCATCATTCAAGAGAAATACACACGAGCTCTATGATAAATAACCTGACTTAACCTGGTTGGGGGGAAGAATAAAAGAAAATCCTCATTACACAGAATCTTCTGATACTGAAAAAGGTAAATAAATTTATTGAGCAGCAGATAGCTTGTGGACCTTGGAAGGAAGTGAAGACCCCTGTTCTAGAATTTAAATGTACAGTAACAGCCTATTGAACTTCCAAGGTAAGCTGGGGGTATTATAAAGAGAAAAATAGAATTTATCATTTTAAGACCGAGTTCACACAAAACGTTTGAAGCGAATGGATAGGTGAAATGGGAAGGGGCTTTTTTGGCTCATGCTGTATAAGCTTGCTTTCTTGCATCATATGCCTCTGCTAATGCTAATGTAGGAGAGATAATAAAAGGAAATTTGATAATGTTTTAAAACAGAATTTTTGATTTCCTATTTTAAAGAAAATAGATGACTTTGTTAATGAAAAAGAAGATGATCTTCCATTTAAAGTTCATTTCAAAGGGCATTTCAAAGGATTGCAGTTTTAATTTAGTGCAGTCACTTCCACTGATGTGGAAAGATCATTCACTGCTTTTGAGATGATTTTGGAGAATAAATGCCACCAATTTACAATGGAATGCATTTAAAAATATATTGCTGTTTACTGTAACAAAAGTTATTCTGTGAGTGAGTTATAAAATGATCCTTATATTAAAACTTTTCATTTAATTAACAGTTTTGTTACTTTTAAATGACAAATACAAAGAAATATTTCATTTAATTATGATAAATAAGTAATAAGATATAAATCAGTAAAAATAAATGTAATAATGATAAGATGCACTCCTGACTTAAATGTTTTTCATGTATGACATAAAATGTCGCTACCATTTTTCATCCAAAGTTAAACCACTAAAATATTATTTTGTGACAACTATGTATGTGTAAAAACTTGCCAGGAAAGATTTTGCTGCTTGGATTTATTAAGCATATATTGGAGACAGTCTTATTTCTCTTACCGGATGCATGTATTTCACTGGTGGCATGCTTGTGCTTGGTACCAATAATTAACTTTTTCAAAAAAATATGTCCAATATACTTTGTACAGTTGCAAATTTCTGCTTCTCCTTTTAAATTTCCATCTAACATTCAATCAATTGATCCAAGCCCCTGAAAACACACAAACTCAGTTTTACTATGGAATCCACCTCTTTATTGTTGACTGTACTTCATCAGTTAAAGCAAAAACTTTCCAGTTTTTTGTTGTAATTTGACAAGTGATCTGCCCTTGAGATTGTTTCCCCCCCCCCCCCATCTTCCAAAGTTGCTTTCAACCTCTCCAATTCAAAATAAGTCTTCATTTCATAAAATTTCATTATGAAAATTTAACAGCTCTATCATATAAGAATAGGTGTAATAATGACAAGTTTATTATCAATCTCATAAAACCCACACCTTGTTAAATGTCCATTTTTACAGCTTTTTTCTTATCAAAGCTTTGGACTCATAACTTCCGGCAATATTTTAATGGCATGCATGATATTGTAATTTCAAGAGAACTCTTGATCCGTAGATTGGATCAAAGCCTTATTCCATAGGTTGAATAATGGCTGTTGTATGTTTTGGAAGAAATTCATTTTTAATGTTACTGGATTTCTTGTTTAATTTGATTAGATATCAGAAAAATAAACTTTTGTGCACAATATTATTATTTTTGTAATATTTATTTACAGCAGGGCAGAAGTAAGAAATAAACCATTCTTTGAAAATAAATCCTTAGTTGCCCACCCCTTTTGACTTGATCACCACACAACAGGAAGAGAGGGTTTTTATATCCTGTAAGTGCCCTTGGATTCTCTCTGTGATATTCTGGTATAGGCTTCACTTAAAATCCCATTTAGCATTTACCAGTTAATTTCAAGTTGTCATATTTTTAAGTTGCCATATAAGTTCAAGCCATATTTTTTAAATGCTGAAACCAGTACCGGCCCAAGCACTGGGCAACCTGGGCACCAAATTTTGAAGGGTGCCATATGACTGCTTGATTCATCATCTAAAAATTAACCCACCCATGAGGGGGCATGCTGTGCCCTTCATAGAGTATGCCAACATGGCACTTCTCTGAAATTTTAGAATTAAGGAATGCCATAACTGAGTTGGCTGAAAACCAGGAACTGGATCCATTGCTGCATCTGAAGCCGAATCTCTAATAGTAAAAATTGAAGATTTTAGCTTTTTGATTACCCTTTGCATGCAGAATGATATTTTATTTAAAATCAGTATGGTAAGCAAATTGGTGCAGGGACCCTGACATGGACATAGGCACTTACAGCCATGCCCATAAAGAATTGTACAGAATTTCTGAAGACATACTGAAACTCTGGTTATGTAGAAGCCTTGAAATCAGCAAAATGTTTGGCAGAAAGATAAATGTAAAATGCAAATTTAGAAATACCCAATTTGCCCAACTTAATGATGAGAAACGTTGGATAACTTACGTGGAAAATGAGTTTCCCGATACCGGACTTTAGTGCTGCTCGCTCGGTAAACAGACGGTAGGTGTTATTGGTCTGGAGCCGAAATCGAGAAGGATATATTGATTGACAAGTAGGTGTGGAAAACGAGGAAATGATTGGTGCTGGTGTGGCACGACAGATAACAAGCTACTGTGTAGTCATTGGTTGGCATTATAATGTGTATTTATGAGTAAAGAACGGTGCATAATAGTTTTGTAATGAATGGTAAACAGGTCAGGTAATAGTAGCGATGAATCTTTTAAAGATGGAAGAAATTTGTAAGGAAAATAAAACGTTGGTTGATTTTTTGATGAAAACTAAATTAATAAAAGTTTCATACTGTTCATTTTTGTGTTTCATTATGTTTTTTTCTCATTATTAAAAGCAGATTTTTGGAGTTCGTGAGTGTTTTTACTATACTGTTGATTTAGGTTTGGTTATGAAAAAAGGAAAAGGTTTCTTTATTTTTCGTAACCTGACCTTAAAAATAAAATTACAATAATACAAAATTAATATTTTGTTAATAAACAGTTTATGCGCTAGTCCACCCATGATTCTAAAGTAAAAAGGTTAGGTTACCCCCCTCCATGGAATTCAAGTGGAGGTAACCTGACCATTTTTCACCATTAGGGCATATTATTGAACAAGAAAATAAAATTAGTCATAAAAAAATTTATTTTTTTATTAATGTATTTCTAAATATGACTGTGATTCTAAAGAAAAAAAGGTTGTTACCCCCTCCACTTCGGGAGGGGGTCAAGCTCCTGTGGGATTCAAGTGGAGGTAACCTGACCTTTTTTTCACCATTATGAAAAGCATTCGTTAGGGCAAGTTTTACCATTAGTGCTACTAAACCGATATTATCGTGTGTTGTGTTCACGCACCAATCAGCACATAGTTTGCCACGCCTACCTGTCAATCAATATATCATTCTCGACTTTGCTCCAAACCGATAACACCTACCATCTGTTTACCAAGCGAGCAGCGCTCGAGTGCCATATCGGGAAACTAATTTTCCGCATAAGTTATCAGATGTTTCTCGTCGTTCTCGTGTTGGCTTCCTTTACCTTTGCCCATTAAGCGATTTTCTTAATGATAAAAAATTTCAAAATGCTGTTTTTAATGTAATATTAGACAACATAATCATGTCCCTAATAGAAAGATTTGAACAAATGTAATAGTTCTATGGTAATTGGAATTTTCTGTATGATATCAAAAAATATATGGGCCGTGATGAATTATTAAAAAGGTGCAAAAAATTTGTAATAAAACTTAGTGATATCAATGAATGTGATGTAAAGAGTTATGGCAAGAAATTGAGGCATTGGTGATACTTTTGCCTGATAATGAAATGTGCCCGGTATTTTGAAGTTTATAAATTCAAACAAAATGCAAGATATGGTAAAAAACAAACTTATGGATTCCATTGTGAAGTATGCTAGCCATTCCCATAGCTGTGGTAAGAGGTGTGAGAAGTTTCAGTCAATAAAATTAATTAAAACATACCTATGATTGACAAAGACAATGTTGAATTCACTGGCAATTATATCTATCGAAAATAGTAATGGTAATAGTAATCATGGCATGTGTTGCAAGAAAGCAAGCTTATGTAGCATCAGCAAAAAAAAAAAAATAAAAATTCACACAACCATTCCCTCTAAAATATATGTCCAGTTCCTCCTTAAATTTATTTAACCTATCAACTTTCACAACAACAGATGGAAGTTTGTTCCAGCAATTAACCACCCACTGGCTAAGGCAAATTTCCGTACATCTATTCTACATCTGTCTTTCCTCAATTTGAATTTATGCTCCCTTAGGTTCGTAATCTGAACAAGTGGAAGAATCCCATCAGAATTCATCGTGCTCAACCCATTCAAGGTCTTATACACCTCAATAAGATCACCTAGCAGGTGCCTAGTCTCCAGCCACTTCAATTTGCAGAACTTTAGCCTCTCTTGGTAAGAGAATCCCTTCATTCCCCTCACCAATCTCGTTGCCCTTTTTTGTACACACTCAAGCAAATCTACATCCTTCCTAAAATGAGGCCTCCAGACCTGTATGCAGTACTCAAGGTGTGGCCTGAACCATTGCCTTATACAGAGGGACAATTACCTCCTTTTCCCTATTAACAAAATTCCTGTATATCATTGACAAAACTCCATGACCTGCTCTTGCAGCATGTCTGCATTGTTCAGAAAACTTCATATCTGACTACACAATTGCTCCCAGGTCTTTTTTTTCTACCACCCTAAGTGTAGTACCACACAGTTGGTACGTTCCTCTGGTGTTACTTCTACCCATATGCAGTACTTTGCATTTGTCAGTGTTAAACTTCAGTTGCCAATTCTCAGCCCATCTTCCCAAAGTTTCTAGATCCTGTTGCAGTAGCACACTGCCATTACTGTCATTAACAACCCTGCCAACCTTTGTATTATCTGCAAACTTCGACATTAAGCCTGATATACCTTCATCAATATCATTGATAAATATACAAAACAACAGTGGACCTAACACCGAACCCTGTGGAATTCCACTAATTACATTAGTCCAATAATTACAATAATAACATTAGTCCAAGGAGAGCAGCACCCATTGATTACCACCCTCTGTCTTCTCGCACTTAACCATCCTTTTATCCATTGAAGCAACTTACACTTAATATCATTCTGCTCCAATTTGTACAATAGTTTTCCATGTGCAACAGTGTCAAAAGCTTTCCTGAAATCCAAATATATGATATCAAAATTATTTTTTGCATCCAGTTCCTTTGTAACCACATCATAATATTCTATCAAATTTGTCAGACAAGACTTTCCCTTAACAAATCCATGCTGTGTCTGAATTATTGCTGCAGTCTTGTCTAGATGATCCTGCAATGCATTTTTAAACAGTGACTCCATTATTTTACCCAGAACAGAAGTTAAACTAACTGGTCTGTAATTACTCCTGTCACTCTTCGATCCCCCTTTGTGAATTGAGGATACATTTGCACATCTCCAGTCTGTGGGGACCTCCCCTGAGTCCAAGGATGCTCTCATAATTTGGCTAAGGATTTGCTTAGTTCCTTTGCCGTTTCATTTAATATAACTGGATAGATCCCATCCACCCCAGATGCCTTTATGTTTAACTTCAACAATTTCTCCTCCACTTTGCTCTCAGTTATTACAAAATGCTACAATTTGATAACCTTCTGGCATTTTCAACCCTTAATAACTCCTCATGTGTGAATGTAGATGCAAAATATTCATTTGGTTTGTTTGCTATCTGAGCAGGATCATCAACAGTCGGACCAACGATATCAAGTGGACCAATCTGATTCATCCCCTTCCTTTTAGTGTTTATATAAGTAAAGAAATCCTTGCTGTTTTTCTTAGCATCAGTTGGCAAAGATTTCTCGTAATCTGCCTTTTCCTGCCTAACCTCCTTTGTGACTTGGTTACAGACCACCTTATATCTGCCACAAGTCTCATTAGTTCATTTGACAAACATTCAAATGATACGGTAGCAAAATTGTATTCTTAAGAAATTATTAGTAACTTTTGCTGACCTGAAAACTAGGATGAAGATACATTAAGAGAAATGTTATTGATTTCAGTTGATTAATGCATTAATTAATGGAAAGACTAGTTTCAGTTGTGTTGTGTTAAAATTTAATGTTCATGTATATTATGAGATTGATAATTGTAATAATTGATTGTTTCAGTAAGTGTATCGAAATATGTATATTACATTCTCTTGTTTGAAATAATTAGAACAGTTCCAGGGGTTCCGTGAAATGGTGGTCGACCACATATATATATACAGGGTGTCCAGGAGGAAAAGTCAATATTCCAAGAGGTGAAAGGATAGGTCATTTTAAGCAAAATGTTCATATAAACATATGCCCTATCCTGAATGGTTTCCGAGATAGATGCATTGGAATATTTATTTTTCAAGTGACAAATTTGGAACAGTTTATAATAAATTTTCAAAAATGCCACCATCAACTTCATACACTTTTCTACTCTTGTGAGAACATGGTGTGTTGCTTGTCTAAGTGTATCTTTACGTTCCTTTATATGGGCAACAGCGTCCATTGTGCGAGCTAGCAGATCATCTCTTGTGTCCGCATTTCTTCTTTACACTTCATTCTTCATCCAATAATAAAACAAAAAAACAAAAATCATAAAACAAAAATCTGATGTGGTTAGGTCTGGAGATCTTGGTAGCCAGTTAATTGCACCACCATGACCTAATCTACATCGATTAGGGAAAATTCGGTCCAGATGTTGCTTCACACATATGGTAGAATGGGAAGGGGCCCCGTCATGCTGAAAATACATGGCACACCGTGTGGCCAAAGGAATGTCCTCTAGTTGTTCACCTAATGTATTTTGGAAAAATTAAAGGGAATTGTGTCATGTCATTCGATGTTCTAAAATAATGGGACCTATCAACAGGTTATCGATCATACCGCATCACATATTGATTGAGAAACGAACTTGGAAATTTGTTTCCACTGTACCATGTAGATTCTCGTGCGACCATCGATGAGGGTTACGTGTGTTGTTGATTCCATTCCGGGTAAATGTGGCTTCATCAGTAAATAGTATTGATGGAAGCACTTCACGATTGGCATTTAACCAATGACAAAATTCCAGACGCGTGGCACTGTCCCCTATGTGAAGATTTTGCACACGCTGTGGGTGAAATGGGTACAAGCTCTCTTCATGTAGTGTTCGCCATACACTTGTTCGTAACACCGAGACGTGCAGAAAGTCTTCGCATGCTAATTGTAGGACTACACTGAACCATGTTCAGAATGTGTTCCTGTTCCTGGAGATTTTCTTGACGTCCTCGTTCAGATGAAACATGAGCACTGGGAAGCATATCACTTTCACACAATGTGTTGAAAACTTTGGAAAACACTCTATGATCTGGAATTCGATGTGTAGGAAAGCTCCGACGGTATTCTTCAACAGCAGCAGGGCCACTACCATCGCAGAAGCCGTAAACATACAGCATATCTGCATATTCGGCATTAGTAAAAATGTGCGACATTTTTAGCAAACACTTCTACAATTAGAACTGATAACTGACGCTACTCGCTGATTCACTCGCAGTCTGATTCACTTGTACAGTCACAACAATCAGTTGATTACTGACAATCAAATTGCACAGTCTGGTGGGAGGGAAGGAAAAATATTGCGCACCAATTTCAAAACAAATGTACATTAAAGTAGCTGTATCTCGGAAACCATTCGGGGTAGGGCACATGTTTATATAAACATTTTTTTTTTCTTAAAATGACCTATCCTTTCGCCTCCTGGAATATTGACCTTTCCTCCTGGGATAGTGTGTGTGTGTGTGTGTGTGTGTGTGTGTGTGACACATATGCATACGTTATATATAGGAGACCACAAACTTTTTTTTTTTTTTTTTTTTGAAGGGGTTTGTAGATCTCAGTAGTTTGGGAACCACTGTATTAGAGTATGTTAATTATTAGCATTGGCATTTGATGCAAGAAAGCAAGCTTATGCAGCATCAGCCCAAAAAAAAAATTAAATAAATAAATAAAAAATAACCACTTCCACTTCACCCCTCTGTTCATTCGAAATACCTGTCCAGCTGCTTAAACTTATTTAGGCTATAAACTTCCACTACAAGGGATGGAAGTCTATTCCACCAACCAACCACCTGCTGGCTAAAGGCAAATTTCCTCGTGTCTATCCTACATCTGTCTTTTCTCAATTTGAATTTATGTCCTCTCAGGTGATTATTCTGAGCAAGAGGAAGAATCCCATCAGCATTGAGCATTCTCAAACCATTCAAGGCTTTATACACCTATATCAGATCACCTTGCCGGTGCCTAGTCTCCAGACACTGTAATTTGCAAAACTTAAGCCTTTCTTCGTAAGAGCATCCCTTTGTTCCATTCACTAATCTTGTTACCCTTCTCTGTACTCGTTCCAGCATCTCAACATCCTTCTTGAAATGAGGCCTCCAGACCTGTATACAGTACTCTAGATGTGGTCTGACCATTGCCTTATCAAGGGAATAATCACCTCCTTATCCCTGCTAGAAAATTCCTATATATCATCGACAATATACCATGAGCTACTCTTGCAGCCCTTCTACACTGCTCAGAAAACTTCATATCTGCTTGCACAACCACCCCAGGTCCCTTTCATTCTCTACCACTGTCAGTGTAGTACCACAGAGTTGATACGTTGCTCTGGGGTTGCCGTTTCCCATATGTAGTACTTTACATTTGTCAATGTTAAACTTCATTTGCCACCTCTCAGCCCATCTGCTCAACCTTTCCAGATCCTGTTGCAGTAGCATAGTGTCAGTAGTGTCCTTGACAACCCTGCCAACCTTCGTATCGTCTGCAAACTTGGACATTAAGCTTGATATACCATCATCAATATCATTTATAAATACAGAAAACAATAATGGACCCAATACTGAACCCTGAGGGACTCCACTAATAACATTAGTCCACGATGAGCAGTGTCCATTGATTACCACTCTGTCTTCTCCCCCTCAACCACCAATTTGCCTCCAGTGCCACACTGCTCCAATTTGTGCGGCAGTCTTCCATGTGCAAACGTATCAAAAGCCTTTCTAAGATCCAAGTATATAATATCAAAGTTATTCCCTGAATCCAGTTCTTTTGTGACTACATCATAGTATCCAATCAAATTATAAATAAATATATTACTGATATTTTTATAAATTGTCTGATCATCAACTAAATAATGAGTAAGATATGATATAGCTTGAAAGTAGTATGTTGTTCAATTACATCTCGTTATGTTATTGCAGTTTTGAAGCTTAAAAATAAATTCAATTAAAATTCCTTGTGCATTTCATTACCTATGAAGGGGTGTGTATAAAAGTCTTTCCTCTCCGGGCATCAAAATGCTTCAGGCTGACACTGGCTGAAACCATCCAGAGCTTTCCTTGAAACTTTCAATGAACATGGGTTCACTTTTAGAATCTTCAGAGAGAGAGACTTGGCTTTCTCTAGAATTATTATTGTGCTTAACAGGATTCATTGTGTTTAGTCTTCAATGTAAATTATTAACATAGCCTCCATTTTTTTTTTTTTTTTTTTTTTTTTTTTTTTCCATCGTCAACTTACACAAATGCTGCACTTTCACATTATTATGGAATTATATTTTGACTGCACTTTATTTTATGTTTATTTTTCTTTGTAGTATGCACATAAGATTCAGCCAATTCCACTGAATTAGCAACATCAATTGTATAGTGACACTTTTCAAGTACTGCAGGTTTCACTTCTAAATTAATACCTTTCCCCTTAAAACACAAGGGTTTGAAGAAGATGGTCATTTTGAGGACATGAGGGATAAATTCCTTTAAAATATGAATCTTGAATAAGTTTTAAAAATTCATAAAGTAGAAACTCAATAAGATTTTCACTCTTCTTCATTTTAATACATTCAGCTACTCGTGGCACAATCACAAATCTATACAAACCACTAGGAGTGCATACAATGCCACTGACCCCAAAATACACAACAAAACACCATTGCATGTATTCCCTTCTTCGTCCCACCCATGTCATTTGAGTATATAAACAGTGACAGAGCATGATCTAAAACATGATTTCAAGATTAACTAAGCCTTTAGTTGCATTTTGTTGATGCAGCAGTAGTCAGTAATGTTTGAATTAATCTTAAGGTTGAGATTAAGTAACAACCTTTGATCCAACATGGTATATATGAAGGAAAACTGTGAAAAGTGAAAATTATATCTGTGCTAAATGAAAAAAAATCCTCTGTTTGAGAACTGCAAAGTGATATGTTAAATGAAAGCATGCTGAACAAGGGATACCTGTATGCCTTTCTCTTGTTGACTCTGTAACATGCTAGTATAGCAAAAAGTCATCCATTAATTTCCTAGAAGTTCTGCTGGTGTGTGAGTGATCACTCTACAAATTCCATTTAATATTTGGAAAGTTAAAATCCCCCATTATAAGACATCTGATCTACTGATCCACTCTATTCGTCTATATACTTCATTACACTTATCATAGTCATTTGGCCTACAACACAATTCCTACTCTCATATTCACAGGTTGGAGAGTAAGGTAATATAACACTGATTATGATAAGAAACTGTTTCTGTTCCATATTTGCATTAATGTAAATACAGTTATTGCAGTGAAACATTCAAAGGGTTATCTCTAGGTTTCCCTCTAAATATGTTTCCAATATTCTTTTTTTCACGGGAAAAAAAGTGAAAAATTGTGGCGAACTCCTTTTGCTATCTGCAGATCTGGTTTCCTTACCTCATATCAACTGGGAATGGAATTTTCTGACAAATTTAACAATTTCAGTAACATATTTTAAAAATTGATATCACATTTAATTCAATTTTTGTATTATTAGTTTACAATTTTACAGTTCATTGTTTTAAATGTATCATATCTGACGTCTTAACCTGGTGGTACTGGTAGGGTACCTGGCTTATGATCCTCGAAAATAACATTCCCATGTTAACCATTAATCAGTGATTTAAAGTCTGGATTAAAATTTTTTTTTTTCTGATTTCCTAAATCTAGTCAAACTTTTACTGTAATAGTTTCTGAGCGAATTTTTACAGTTTTCATACAGAAATTGCATGTGAGAACCTGTCTAGGACTCACCACCATCTTTGCAACTATTTGGTTTTTTGCATAGTACTGAAGAACTGCCAATACTGCATTTGGTTAAAGTTTCAGGTTATTTGTTTTTCTTCTTTGGTAGTTCAAAGAAGAACATCTAGTCTTATCGTAGTATCCGTGAACTAAACAAACATTTGGAGTGACCGGATGGGCGAAATGGAAAGGTTTATTTATTTTATTTTTTTTGGCTGATGCTGTATAAGCTTGCTTTCTTGTTTCATATGTCTCTGCTAATACTAATTGTTTTTGAAAGATTTATTATTGTTTTCACAGAATAGATGAAAAAATGAAACCTGATTGATATTTTCTCCAAATGGCTACTACACTGTGGGAAGCAAGATATGAAGTTTCAAATTTCACAGAACAAGAAATTTGCAATAAATTATGAAATAAACATGAAAATGGACTAACTGATAGTATTGAACATATCTAATATGTTTTGATTTTCTGATTGTTTAATAGTGTTTATTAGCCATATGGTGCAAGGAAGCCTGAGGCTTTTGCTGCACCAGGCAAAAAAAATTTCTGAGTTAGAGAGAGAGACAGAGAGAGAGAGAGAGAGAGACTCACCAAGAAAGAAGAATGATGATATCCAGCTCAGGATCCTGGTTGTGCCAAGCCTATACTCACCAGATGTGAGCCCCTGTACACATTTTTTGCACACTTAAATCTTTTAAACTGGAATATAGTACAGCCTGGCATTTCTATTTTATGTCTAAAAGGTTTTGCAATTTTCTGCAGAATTAAATTTTTTTTTTTAAATAAAAGGTGTAAAACACAGCATATTTTAAATTTTTTATTAAAACTTAAAAAGTACATAAAATAAGTACCATTTAAGCAGAATTCAAAAACTCAAAACATTTTTCTAAAAATTAAAGAGAAATGTGGGCACCTGCCAGGTGACCCAACACTGTTTTTTCTACATTTTGGTTGCTACCAACTGGTTAATGCAACAAGTCAGTTTATGTTATTATATGTATATACCACTGCAAAGATCCACCACATTTTCTCGTGAATTCAATCTCTCCATGATGGTCTCATTCCAAACTCTTTGAAGACAAGACACCACAGACTCCATCATAAATCATCCATATTCACAGCTCTTACTAACTTCTGCCTCATACTCAACATCCATCCTTCCTCACCATATGTCACCACACTCTATATTATCATATTATCATATAGAATATCATCTTCTTGGTTTCTTGTTGAATAACTCTACTCCACAGCACACCATTCCATTGCCTAATAACAGTGTAAGCCTGGGTATATGATCATCTACATCTTTTTTGAATGTTCCTGACTTATGAATAATATATCTCAAATAGCAGTTATATGGGCATGTTCAATGGATGCTCCAGAAGAGCATGACGAATTGGTTGTTGCTGGAAAGACGGAAAATGGGATAGCCTCAGCTTACATAGAGAGGAGGAGTAGTGGGGGTGATACGAGCTAGAGGGTTGCACAAAGGTCCTAGGATGACCATTCACAATGGAGAAGGGGATTACAAGGCAACTGCTAAGCAGTGTAACGTATGTGCATGCATGCAAGATATGTAAAACTAAGGTATCACACATTATTGCCCTTTTTTTTTTTTTTTCCAATTACAAATATTTTCATTATCATTTAAATAACAGGGCAGCTTTCATTCCTGCTGTCTTATACACTGCAGGCATCTGGTTCAATAGGACAACACTGCCGTAAACAGAAGAAAACTGGACACTCTGCAATGAACTTTCCTTCTTGCTGTATGGTGAACACGCATGCACTCTAGGTTCTGGCGGGGATCCTCCCCCTAGACCTGGAAATCATTCACTGCGGTTTACTGTACCACTTATCAAAAGGAACATCTAAAGGGGAGTCTGGGTGCGAGGTTAGCCTGTGCGGACGTTGCTCCTTAAAGCTCTTGAAACAGAAGTTTTTCCTGATTTATTTTCTGCTTTATTAGTTTAAATTGTCATATTAACTTATTTTCTAGAGTAGCTTTATATTCCTAGTTACGATACTTAGTTTAAAGTTTAACTTAGACAGAGATTTTGTAGATATTACTTAGTATCGGTAATGGTATCAAATCCACGTGTCACAAATTGAACGAGAGGTCTTTTTTTTTTTTTTTTTTTTAACAAAATTTAGTCGATTTATTAACCAATTGTTATATCAAATTATCTTCTATAAGTAGATTATAGACCTAGTTAGGATCCTTAGTTTATTCTAAATTGAGGTAGCGAGATTTGGAAGCTAATCAATACTTACGAGTCCGTAGAAATACCGTTCGTGAATTCCCGCCATTTTTATACGATAGCATAAGCTTAGTGTAGTATAGTGCATAATATAATATTGTCAATTAATCAGTAAATCTATTAATCTTGATAAACTTTATTGTCAATTAAATTGTATTTTTAACTCTATATATATATATATATATATATATATATATAACGACTTAATCGTAACAAATAATTAATACATAACTATAGTGGTACACGTGATACGGAAGTTGTATAAAGGGAACTCGTAGAAAACACTAGATACCGAAAAAAAATATATATAACATAACTGTTTTGGGATATAACTTAAGGATTTAATTTTTGTTTAGAATTTTATTGAATTAAATCGGAATCATGACTCTGACCAGAGCAGCAAAGCAAAAGGCTCAAGCTAATGGGAGTGCTGTGGTTCAGGGGAGAACTGAGGGGGGCAGTTGCCCTCTGAATCACAGTCTTTTAAAATGCACTGTTTGCTTGATGTTTGCGGAGCAGTCGGGTACGGGACATGATACTGCCAAGGGGGATGTCTTTCTGTGTGCACGATGTAAGGAGTGCAAGGAAATCAGGCGACAACTCAGCATTGTTATGGGCCTTTATGAGAGCTTGAAGGACAGGGTGGATGCCCTCGAAGGAAATAAATTGAGGGGCCCATCAAGCTCTCAGCTGCCCACATCAACGCCAGAGCTTGCACAAGGTCATCAGCCAACACAGAGGCAGCCCCCTAGGCAGAATGCGCTGGTCCCACAGGAACTAGTAGTTGTTGGTGACTCTATTGTCGGGGAAACGGGGAACATGCTTTGTAAAAAGGATAGGTGGAATAGGACCAGGGTATGTCTGCCAGGGGCAAAGGTTGATGACGTTGTAGAGTGGATATCATCTTTTAAGGGCACAAAAGGTGATATAGTTGTACACGTTGGCACTAATGATATTAAGAGTAGGAGACCGGCGGAATTACTTAGCAAGTACAGGTCACTGTTGAAAAAAAGCCGTGAATTAGGGTTGAACTTGAAAGTGTCTGCAATTCTGCCCAGACACGATAGGAGGGAGTATATGATGAGAGCCTTGTCGATCAATTCGGCCCTGGAGGGATTGTGCAAGGCTCAAGGGGTAGAATTTTTTTCAGCCTGGACTGTACTTGTTAACAGGAGAGATTGCTTCTACAGGGATGGGATACACTTAAATAGAAAGGGTGCAAGAATTTTTGCTGATGCTGTCGAGGCAGTGTTAGGTGGGTCGGAAAACTGCTAGTTGGGGGGGATACAAGGACTAATAGATTAACAGTAGCCACTGGCAGAGGTGGAAGTGATTCTTGCACTGCTTCTATTGAAATGAGCAGAAGCCTGGAAAACAAGATGCAGGATATTTCAGAGACTGCTGGTAGTCATTGCGGTACAAGTAAACACATGGGTTGTGTTAGGGTAGCTAAGAATAGAAACAGGTGCATGTATACCTGCGTGTACACCAATGCTAGGAGTTTGGTAAATAAATTTGATGAATTTGAGGTATTGCTCAAAACATCAAAGGCAGATATTGTTAGGATATCAGAGACGTGGTGTCACACAGATATAAGTAATGCGGAACTGGATTTTGGGGAATACAATGTGTATAGAAAGGATAGACAGGACAGGAGGGGAGGAGGGGTTATGCTATTAATTAAGAAACACAAAGTCCAAGGAAGTGAAGCCAGTCGACATCGATGGACAAGGCAGTGTCGAGTCAGTTTGGTGTGACATAAGCATAGGGAAATCAAAATTGAGAGTAGGAGTGTGCTATAGGCCTAATGACTCTGATGAGTATAATAAGATATTGTACAGGGAAATAGAGTGGGCCAGTAAATCAGAGAGTCTTATAATGGGGGATTTTAATTTCCCAGATATTGACTGGAATTTGTGGGTTGGTCACTCGCACACTAGCAAGGCTTTTGTGGATTTATTGGATGATTGTTTTCTACATCAGCATGTTCGTGAGGCAACAAGAGGGAGCAATACTCTTGATCTGATTATCAGTAGTGATTCTTCATGCATTAAGAATCTGCAGATAAATGAACCACTAGGTGGCAGTGATCACAGTGTGTTGAAGTGGGATTTACTCAAGGAGGTAACTACCATCAGAGGTAAAAGGAAGGGTTTTTGTTTTCGTAAAGGCGACTATGATGGTCTAAGGCGACTATGATGGTCTGAGACAGTATTTAAATTCTATACAGTGGGACCAACTGATGATGTTACCAACAGCAAACTCAAAATGGGAAGCATTCAAGGAACTAATCTTGGAGGCTACCAGGCTTTACATACCAACTAAGAAATATTGTTCAAGGTTTAGGCCTAAATGGTTGTCAGATGAATTAATGAGACATGTGGCAGAGAAGAAAAATGCATGGATACATACAAATTAATGGGTGACATGGAAGCCTATGATAGATATAAGTTGGTCTGTAACCAAGTCACAAAGGAGATTAGGCAGGCAAAGGCAGACTACGAAAAATCCTTGCAAAGGATGCAAAGAAAAACAGAAAAGAGTTCTTTACATATTTGAACTCGAGAAGGAAAGGGATGAATCAGATTGGTCCACTGGATATTGATGGTTCAACAGTTGAGGATCCTGCTCAGGTGGCTAACAATCTAAACGAGTATTTTGCATCTACATTCACGCATGAGGAGTGATGTAGGTAAAGTAAACATTGGCAGTGAGTGGATGATTTTGTAATAACTGAGAGGAAAGTGGAGGAGAGATTGTTGAGGATAAACATAAAAAAGGCACCTGGGGTGGATGGGATCTATCCAGTTATATTAAAGGAGGCAGCAAAGGAAGTATGCAAACCCCTAGCCATAATTATGAGAGCTTCTTTGGACTCAGGGGGAGGTACCCATAGACTGGATATGTGCAAATGTTTCCCCAATTCACAAAGGAGGATCAAAGGCTGACACAAGTAATTATAGACCTGTTAGTTTAACTTCTGTTCCAGGTAAATTAATGGAGGCATTGGTTAAAGAAGCACTACAGGATCATCTAGACAAGAATTCAGTTATAGCTCAGACGCAGCATGGTTTTGTTAAGGGCAGGTCTTGCCTGACCAATTTGATTGGATACTATGATGTAGTCACAAAAGAACTGGATGCAGGGAATAACTTTGATATTATATATTTGGATCTTAGAAAGGCTTTTGATACTGTTGCACATGGAAGACTGCTGCACAAATTGGAGCTGTGTGGCATTGGAGGCAAATTGCTGCTATGGATAAGGGGTTGGTTGAGTGGCAGAAGACAGAGAGTGGTAATCAATGGACACTGCTCAACGTGGACTAATGTTATTAATGGAGTTCCTCAAGGTTCAGTGTTGGGTCCGTTGTTGTTTTCGGTGTTTATGAATGATATTGATGATGGGATATCAAGTTTAATGTCCAAGTTTGCAGATGATACAAAGGTTGGCAGGGTCGTTAAGGACACTACTGACGCTATGCTGCTGCAACAGGATCTGGAAAGGTTGAACAGATGGGCTGAGAGGTGGCAAATGAAGTTTAACATTGACAAATGTAAAGTACTACATATGGGAAACAGTAACCCCAGAGCAACGTATCAACTCTGCGGTACTACACTGACAGTGGTGGAGAATGAAAAGGACCTGGGGGTAATTGTGCAGGCAGATATGAAGTTCTCTGAGCAGTGCAGACGAGCTGCATGAGTAGCTCATGGTGTCTTGTCAATGATATACAGGAATGTTTCTAGCAGGGATAAGGAGGTGATTATTCCCTTGTATAAGGCAATGGTTAGGCCACATCTTGAGTACTGTATACAGGTCTGGAGGCCTCATTTCAAGAAGGATGTAGAACTGCTGGAACGGGTACAGAGAAGGGCAACAAGATTAGTGAATGGAACAAAGGGTTGCTCTTACGAAGAAAGGCTTAAGTTTTGCAAATTACAATCTGGAGACTAGGCACCGGCGAGGTGATCTGATAGAGGTGTATAAGGCTTTGAATGGTTTGAGCATGCTCAGTGCCAATGGGATTCTTCATCTTGCTCAGAATAATCACCTCAGAGGGCATAAATTCAAATTGAGGAAGGACGGATGTCGGATAGATGTGCGGAAATTTGCCTTTGGCCAGCGGGTGGTTGGTTGGTGGAACCGACTTCCATCACTTGTTGTTGAAGTTGATAGCCTAAACAAATTTAAAGCTCAACTGGACAGGTATTTCGAACGAACAGAGGGGTGAAATGGGAGTGGGTTTTTTTTTTTTTTTTGGCTGATGCTGAATAAGCTTACTTTCTTGCATCATATGCCTCTACTAATGCTAATGCTAAAACCTGCATAGGTTCACAACTGAACCTAATAATAACAAAAGCATGGAGAAACAACTGCTCACAGCCCATCTACAACAAGCATGGCAGGCAAGATGGGTAGACTCCACCAAAGGAGCTATAACAAGAAAGTTCATTCCCGACATAAAATTAGTATACCCGAGGCAACCACAATGGCTATCACCTGGCTTGTTCACCACCTTCCTACTTACAGGGTATGGCTCCTTCAATGTGAAGCTGTCCTCTTTCCACATCGTGGACTCCCCAGCCTGCAGCTGTGGGGAGGATGAGTCATGTTATGTACAACTGTCCGTTATATGAGGACCTCCGCTGCAGCCTCATCACGAATACTCGCTTCTTGCTCAAAAATCAGGAACACCTAGTGCTACAATCCAAAGACCACTACAAAGCTCTTACCCACTTTGCACAGGAGCTCTTTGTGAGGTGCAGGACCCTTCTGGCACTTCCTCTGCTACAACTACCATAAAAAATTTCTCTCCATACAACAGTGGCCAACCTATCAACCATCTTGAACTGCTACACAGGCCTCCAACCACATCGCCAACGAAAAAAAAACTACCTCTTCACCATTCCAGAGATCCAACAGCAAACTGACACTCACCAATGACCTCCCACCGACTGGGGTCCTGCAAAACTAGCACTTCAACAAACGTAAGTTCACGAAATGGAGGACTAAGACAAAACTCCAATGCATCAGATGGACAGCAACTTTGAATGGGACCTGCTCCCACACAAGACTTGAAATCAACCAGACACTTTTCCTTCCAGTGAGCATCTAACTGTCCTGAGAACTGTGACATCGCTAGAACTAACTCAACTATAACTCACAGCTCTGCTACAAATGCCTTTTGAACCCCTGTGCCTTGGATGAACAGCAATCCCGGATGGGACTCGTTCTCATGTGTGACTCGCCACCATTCGGACTCCCTATCTTCCCGAATGTTACCTGTTCTGGGAACTGCGACGCCACTGGCCTAGACATAAATATGACCTCTGCAGCCATGCTGCCAATGCCACTCGGTCATCTGAATAGGGTGCTCTTACCCTAGTCACCTTCAATTCTCTATCCCTGGGAGGGGGGGGGGAGATGCTTTTCTGTCTCCTCCTCTCCCTGCTGCCCCTCTTTTTGCTTGCCTCACTGACCACCTGGGGTCACCTTCTCTATCATCCCCATACTTCTGTCTTTCATCCCCCAGTCTTCAGTCTTCCCCTCCCACTCTACCTATATGCCAATGTATGCCCCACACTGCAAAATCTAAATACATCCAAATTAAATCACATTCTCAAATTTTTATTTTTTCTAATTCTATCGTTCACTAGTGGTTTTTTTTTTTTTTTTTTTTTTTAAGGCCCTAGCCACTGAAATCTCAGGAAACTAGGTGGCAAGGCCTGCCAGAATAAAATATAGAGCTACTGTGTACCTGGTCTGCCTCTACGGGGCTTACTGTGGGCAACAGTGGGTCCCATGAGGGGCCCAACGGCTAAATGGCTGATGAAAAACTGTATACAACACTACACCTCCCAAAGCCCACACACTTTTAAATCTCTGGCCTCAACAGTGTACTGCTTCACATGACAACATATATTACACGGAGATGGAGGAAACCCCTGGTGCCATTAGACATGAACACACTATACACTATCATTTATATCAATAAATATCCTAAATGTCTTAAATAAATTTAAATTTTGACTCCATAAGGTATAACACTGTGCAGTCCAGTCTCATAATGATTTCAGTTTTTTTTTTTTATTAGCATATATGGAAATTCAAAATAATAGCACTTTAACTCAATCTATGGAGATCTTAGAACATGAGATAGCTTATCTTAGAGGCTAGATTCTATACCCAAAGTCGGATGGCCCTACATACATCTACAATGGCCGACCAGGCTAGCCAGGTAGGTAAAGTGCCTGCCTGGCAACCGAAAGGTAAGTAAGTGTATTAGCATTAGTACAGGCATTTGATGCAAGAAAGCAAGCTTATGCAGAATCAGCCAAAAAAAAAAAAAAAAACTCACTTCCACTTCACCCCTCTGTTCGTTCAAAATACCTGTCCAGCTGAGCCTTAAACTTATTTAGGCTATCAACCTCCACGACAAGGGATGGAAGTCTGTTCCACCAACCAACCACCCGCTGGCTAAAGGCAAATTTCCGCACGTCTATCCTACATCTGTCTTTCCTCAATTTGAATTTATGCCCTCTCAGGTGATTATTCTAAGCTAGAGGAAGAATCCCATCAGCATTGAGCATGCTCAAACCATTCAAGGCTTTATACACCTCTATCAGATCACCTCGCCGGTGCCTAGTCTCCAGACACTGTAATTTGCAAAACTTAAGCCTTTCTTCGTAAGAGCACCCCTTTGTTCCATTCACTAATCTTGTTGCCCTTCTCTGTACTCGTTCCAGCATCTCTACATCCTTCTTGAAATGAGGCCTCCAGACCTGTATACAGTACTCTAGGTGTGGCCTCACCATTGCCTTATACAAGGGAATAATCACCTCCTTATCCCTGCTGGAAAAATTCCTGTATACCATTGACAATACTCCATGAGTTACTCTTGCAGCCCATCTGCACTGCTCAGAGAACTTCATATCTGCCTGCACAACCACCCCCAAGTCCCTTTCATTCTCTACCACTGTCAGTGTAGTACCACAGAGTTGACACGTTGCTCTGGGGTTGCTGTTTCCCATGTGTAGTACTTTACATTTGTCAATGTTAAACTTCATTTGCCACCTCTCAGCCCATCTGCTCAACCTTTCCAGATCCTGTTGCAGCAGCATAGTGTCAGTAGTGTCCTTGACAACCCTGCCAACCTTTGTATCGTCTGCAAACTTGGACATTAAGCTTGATATACCATCATCAATATCATTTATAAATACAGAAAACAATAATGGACCCAACACTGAGCCCTGAGGGACTCCACTAATAACATTAGTCCATGATGAGCAGTGTCCATTGATTACCACTCTCTGTCTTCTCCCCCTCAACCACCCCTTTATCCATAGCAGCAATTTGCCTCCAATGTCACACTGCTCCAATTTGTGTAGCAGTCTTCCATGTGCAACAGTATCAAAAGCCTTTCTAAGATCCAAGTATATAATATCAAAGCTATTCCCTGCATCCAGTTCTTTTGTGACTGCATCATAGTATCCAATCAAGTTGGTCAGGCAAGACTTCCCCTTAACAAAACCATGCTGTGTCCGAGCTATAACTGAAGTCTTGTCTAAATGATCCTGCAGTGCTTCTTTAACCAGTGCCTCCATTAATTTTCCTGGAACAGAAGTTAAGCTCACAGGTCTATAATTACTTGTGTCAGCCTTTGATCCTCCTTTGTGAATTGGGGTCACATTTGCACATTTCCAGTCTATGGGTACCTCCCCTGAGTCCAAGGAAGCTCTCATAATTATGGCTAAGGGTTTGCTTACTTCCTTTGCTGCCTCCTTTAATATAACTGGATAGATCCCATCCACCCCGGGTGCCTTTCTTGTGTTTATCTTCAACAATTTCTCCTCCACTTTACTCCCAGTTATTTCAGATTCTGTAGCTTACTGCTAGAGTTGAATACACCTCTGGCATTCCCCTCGCTGAATAACTCCTCATGTGTGAATGTCGATGCAAATATTCATTTAGTTTGTTAGCTACCTGAGCAGGATCATCAACAGTTGACCCATCAATATCAAGTGGACCAATCTGATTCATCCCCTTCCTTCTAGAGTTTACATAAGTAAAGAACTCTTTGCTGTTTTTCTTTGCATCCCTTGCCAAGGATTTCTCGTAATCTGCCTTCGCCTGCCTAACCTGGTTTGTAACTTGGTTGCATATCAACTTGTATCTATCATAGGCTTCTGTGTCATGTGTTAATTTGTAAGTATCCCATGCATTTTTCTTCTCTGCCATATGCCTCAGTTCATCTGACATCCATTTTGGCCTAAACCTTGAACAATATTTCTTAGTTGGTATGTAAAGTCTAGTAGCTTCCAAGATAAGTTCTTTGAATGCTTCCCATTTTGAATTTGCTGTTGGTAATATCATCAGTTGGTCCCACTGTATAGAATTTAAATACTGTCTCAGTCCATCGTAGTCGCCTTTACGGAAGCAATAACCCTTCCCTTTACCCCTAATGGTAGTTACCTCTTTCAGTAAATCCCACTTCAGCACACTGTGATCACTGCCACCTAGTGGTTCATTTATCTGCCGATTCTTAATGCATGAAGAATCACTGCTGATAATCAAATCAAGAGTATTACTCCCTCTAGTTGCCTCCCGAACATGCTGATGTAGAAAACAATCATCCAATAAATCCACAAAAGCCCTGCTAGTGTGTGAGTGACCAGCCCCCAAATTCCAGTCAATATCTGGGAAATTAAAATCTCCCATTATAAGACTCTCTGATTTACTGGCCCACTCTATTTCCCTGTACAGTTTCTTATTATACTCATCAGAGTCATTAGGCCTATAGCACACTCCTACTCTCAATTTTGATCTCCCAATGCTTATGTCACACCAAACTGACTCAGCACTGCACTGTCCAGCGATGTCCACTGGCTTCATTTCCATGGTTTTTATGTGTTTCTTAACTAAAAGCATAACCCCTCCCTCCTTCCTATCCTGTCTATCCTTTCTGTAGACGTTGTACTCCCCAAATTCCAGTTCTGCATCGCTTATATCTGTGTGACACCACGTCTCTGATATCCCAACAATATCTGCCTTTGATGTTTTGAGCAATACCTCAAATTCATCAAATTTATTTACCAAACTCCTAGCATTGGTGTACACGCAAGTAATGTCGTGTAATGTGGTGTACTGTTGTTCTTCTGGCCATTTAGCCACTGGACCCCTGTTGGGATCCAACGTTGCCCCACTTATGCCCCGTGGAGGGAGGCCAGGAACTCTGTAGACTTAGTTTACTCTGGCAGGTCCTGCCGCTTAGTTTCCTGAGATTTCGGCGGCTAGCACCAAAAAAAAAAACTTTGGGTGGCATATTCCAATGGTCATCAAGAAAATAAAATAAAGTGAGTTTTATTATTTGCGTTGACGTGGGAATATTATCGCTTTAATTTTTTAGGCCGAAAGTTGGGCGTATGGTGGTTTTAATGTATTAATTTTGATGTGTGGGATTTTCGCTAGCGTGAAGATAGAGGGGATGGAGGCAGAAGACTTAGGGGGAAGGCAGAAGTATGGAGCCAATAGAGAAGGCAGCCCCAGTTTCAGTGGGGCATGCCCATGCCCCACCAGAGAAGAAACGGGATGGCGAGAAGGGGGGGACCGTGTGGCTGTCCCCTCCTCCCGGGGAGTTAGGAATTATAGGTGAAGAGGGCTCCAATATGGCCTTTGTCTCGTGTCTGTTTCTGCTCATTGTCACTCATGGGGCAAGCCACATCCTTGTGTTCCTCTTTCTTTGGTTCAGCATCCTTCTCTGATTGTGTGATAGCTTTTTTTTTTTTTTACTTCCCAATCAGGTGGGTTCTGTTATCTTAAACAGGTGGCATATTCCGATGGTCATCAATCATTGGTTGATATCCCTGTCCTTAGTTTCTCGTATTCCTTGGTGTCCATATTTGGTTTCATTACTCCTGTTGGCCTTGGTGGATGGCTATTTGTAGTTTTCTTCTGGAGAACCCAAAGGTCGCGGGTTCGATACCCGCCTCGGGCTTGGATCACAGTAAAATGCAAAAACTTTGGGAGGTGCATTATAGCCATAGAAGCTGATGCACCAACAACTAACAAGGGAAAAAAAAAAAAAAAAAAACCCATCTACAATGTTACTGACACATGAATATAAAATTTCATGTAGAACATACCTCGTATAAAGTCTAGTACTACTGTGCATTCAAATGAATACCAATTCACAAAGAAAACAGAGATTTGGTTTAAATACAAAAAAGGTACGAATGCCCACTATATTGTCTATCATATGAGCATGCTGGAAAAGTTAGAGCAATGTCATGCTTATTGGTCTTCACGCCTGGATACCCCAAATTTGGTTAAAATTCAGGTTACCCAGGCACAAAAAACAATAAGACATGAAGCCAGCTGCTCTTGCCAGTTGTTTATATGTTGTTTGGTTTATCACTTAGAGTAAGTAAAGTAATAAAGTGAGTGTATGGGATTGGGATCTATAATAGAAGTACTAACTCTAAACATTAAATTGTTGAGAATAAAAGAAGGAATGTGTGCACTTACAAGAAAATTATATCTTTCCTGAATAATCACTATACAAAAGTAGGGCTGCCATCCGTCCTCATTTTTTTCAGACATGGCCTCATTTTTTACATATTATGTCCGTGGGAATTTCTAAAATTTTTAAAATATCCGGAATTTTGGCTCTTAAAATTTAAATCTCCTTATCATTGGTAAAATTTGTAAGGCGAACACCAATCAGCTTTGTGGAAGTAATCCGAACAACTCCACTTATGGCTGTAAACAATGCAAATTGAGTTTATCATGCATTTGGAGTTAATGACATTTTGTTCGTGCAGTTTGACTTTTTTACTCCACTGTTTTATTCTCTTTTACATTCTTGGTGAGTAGACAATTCAAAATAAATTTTCTCTCGTTATTTATTTTACCTGAAATTCATTCTAATTAAGTGAATTCATTCTAAATTAAAATTACGATTCCACTTTTTTTAATTAAGAGATCTTGCATTTTCTATTCTTCTCTCAGCAGTTTGTATAAACAATTTGATTCGTCCAGCTTCAATTTGTCATATTTATTTACGAGTAAGCATAGTTTTTGTATGCAGTATTTCTTAATTATCAGTTTTATCAGTTGTGAAGTAATCAGGCACTTCAAATAATTTTTTATTTCTACTATTTAAATTAAAATAATTTTAATAATTCCTTAATTTACATAAATTCAGGAATACCCATTATGTCGAAAAGGAAGTGCAAGTTTACGGAAGACTTGAGGATGAAATATCCAGGCCTTCGAAAGGGAAGAGCAGATGAGGATTGGAATGCATCATTTGTGGTCTAGAAAGCTACATCTCGGTTGCTAACAAGGGCAGGAGTGGCAGTGCGTAGCACACGCTTCTTGATTAGACCAGGGTTCGAGCCATTGACCACCAAATACCGAGGATGCGGAATGGTCAGGGAATGACCACCGCATATCCTTGGAGCAATATGGTCTTAGTTGCTAATGCTCCTAAAAACCAAATAACAACAACAGCTAACAAGGGTACAAGTGATTTGAACATCCACATGAATTCAGAAACACAAGAAGAACATTAGATTCCAAAAATATTGCAGCAAGGTAACGGCCTTTTTAGTAAACACCCCTAAAAGGCTTGATGCAAGAGTTTCTGTTGCTGAAGGAACCATTGCCTTTCATACAGTGGTGCATCACCACAGCTATAAATCGATGTTTTGTACAGCAGAATTATTAAAGTCAATATGCTCTAATTCCGATATTGCTAGGAGATTATCTTATGCAAAAACAGACTGAAGCCATAATTAATTCTGTCTTAGCAGTCCATTCATTTGAAGAAGTCCCTGCAGAATGTACGGTTTTTTGGAGTTTCCACTGATGCCACTAATCATGGATTTCTGAAATTTTCCCTATTCTTGTGCAACATTTGACTGGATAAATGGTGGCTCAAAGGTTAAGCTAACAGAATTAAATAGCAAGATGAGATAACAGATGAGACCACAGCTACTATTTCTGGCTATGTTTATGAGACATTGTGTAAAAAAAGTGGCCTGGATAAGAAAAATATTGCATTTGGTGGAGATAATTGTAACACCATGTTTGGAGGAGTGCAGAGATACAATGGGAATAATGTATTTTCAAATTTACAAAGATTATTTGGTCGATCGCTAATAGGAGTGGGCTGCCCTGCCCACATTCTGCATAACTGTATCCAGCATGGAGCAGGTTCAATTGATGTAGATATTGACTCCGGGGCTTAGAGGGGAACAGGTATCCTGTGTGTTATCAGACACTCAGCCTAAAACACTGATGGATCCAATATCTCTCTATTACAGAAGATTTAGGAGAAGTCCGGTTGGCCTGCCTCCCTAAAATCCACTCATGCACACCTTCTCGATGGTAAGCCCTGTTACGTCACTTAGGTGGCAACGAACGTGTAGAGTGGTTCTCTTCAAGACGCCTGGTCAGCGTGAAGAGGAAAAGACCAAACCCTCCAGCAATGAGAGCACAACAATACAAATGGCACTCAGTCCCCAGCAGCTTTCACTCTCCCTCTTACGGCAGCAAGAGGATCAGAGTGGAAGCAGAGGGTGCTAAGAATCTCTGGGTACGACCAGGCTGCCATGCACGGAAATTGAACTTGGCCTGTTATAACGTACGATCACTCATCGGTGAGGACAGGATATTAGAGCTGGAAAAGGAATTAGAAAATGTGAATTGGAATATCATCGGCTTGGCTGAAACAAGAAGAAGAAATGAATCACTTATAAGTTTATCAAGTGGAAATCTGCTGTACACCAATGGAAACAGTGAAAGGAGTGAAGGTGGAGTTGGGTTTCTGGTCCATAAAGATTTTAAAAACAACATCTTGGAATTCAAAAGTACATCACCAAGGGTGTCAAGACTAATACTCAAGATTTCTAAGAGGTACAAGCTAAAGATTATAATGATTTATGCACCAACATCGAGCCATGATGATGAAGAGGTTGAAGAAATGTACACTGAAATTGAGTCTTCTAGATGAGCAGAAAACCCACTACACTATTATTATGGGGGACTTCAATGCTAAGGTTGGAAAAAGACAAAACAGCGCAGAAAGAGGAACTATAGGAAATTTTGGAATTGGTGAAAGAAATAAAAGAGGTGAAAGACTTGTGGAATTTGCAGAATCTCAAGGAATGTCAGTAATGAACACTTTTTTCAAGAAAAGGGTGAACAGAAAGTGGACATGGAAGAGTCCAAATGGATTAAAAACTAATGAAATCGACTTCATCCTCACTAACAGAAGATATATTGTGAATGATGTTACCGTCCTGAATAAGGTAAATGTTAGAAGTGATCACAGAATGGTAAGATGTACACTTGATATAGATGTAGGAAAGGAAAGGAAAAAACTGACTCGAGTAAATAATACAAAGGTCTTTGAAATAACAGAGGAGGAGAAAAAGCAGTATGTACTGGAACTTAAGAACAAGTTTGAGCTTCTGCAGACTGCTCAGGACTAAGATATCGACGAGGAATATTACAACTTTCTGAAAGTGATAAAGCCCAAGAAACCTATAGGGAAACAGAAATCCAAAGAAGAAAAAATTAGTCAAGAAACACTTGTCATGATGAACCAAAGACGACAAATGAAGAGCAAGAAAAATACTGACAGGGAGAAAATTGAGTATACTGAGTTATGCAAAGCCATTAGAAAGAGACTCAGAGAGGACATAAGAAGATTTAACACAAGAAAAGTAGAACAAGCATTAAGGGAAAACAAAGGATTTAAATCAGCAGCCATGAACAGTAATACAGAAAGACAAATGATACCGAAACTGAAGAATAGCGATGGTATACTTATAAACAGCAGAGAAGGCATAATTCAAATAGCAGAAGACTACTATAGAGAATTATACAAGGAGCGAGGGAATGACACCAGATGTGGGGAAGATGGATTGCAAAGTAGCAACACATACGACATACCCAATATTCTTCCTGATGAGGTAGAACATGCATTGAAGAAAATGAAGAATCGGAAAGCCCCGGGGGAAGATGAAGTTACTGTAGAGTTGTTAAAATTGGGAGGAAGAGACATAACACAAAAACTGGCAAGGCTCTTCACAAAGTGCATTAGAAAAGGTGTGATGCCTAAGCAGTGGAATAATGCAGTCATAGTTTTGCTGCATAAGAAAGGAGATAAATCAGAAATTGGAAATTATAGACCAATTAGCTTGTTATCCCATATCTACAAATTGTTCACAAGGGTCATTACTAACAGATTAGAAAGAATACTTGATGAGAATCAACCGAAAGAGCAAGCTGGCTTTAGGACAGGATTCTCAACTATGGATCACCTTCACGTAATATCACAGCTAATGGAGAAAGCAAATGAATAGAAAACACCATTATGCCTGGCATTTGTGGATTATGAAAAGGCATTTGACTCCATACAGCATAAGGCAATGTTTCGGGCACTGGAAAGACAAGGCATAGATACTCCATATATTATGATTTTGAAGAAAATATGTGAGAGTGCTATATCCTTTATTAGACTAGACAAAGACAGTAGCAAATTTAAAATCGAGAAAGGAGTTCGACAAGGAGACACAATATCTCCGAAGCTGTTTAGTGCTGCCCTTGAGGAAGCTTTCAGAAGATTAGACTGGTCGCAGAAAGGAGTCAATGTGAACGGAGGGTACCTAAACCATTTACGATTTGCAGATGACATTGTGGTCATAAGCCATGATCCCAAAGAATTAGAGGAAAATCTTAATCAATTATGCAGAGTTAGTAAGGATTTTGGACTAAAGATGAATATGGCTAAAACAAAAGTAATGATGAACAAGTATGCCACGGAAAGGGAAATAATGATTGAAGGAGCAGTAATTGAAAAGGTGGAGTCATATACTTATCTGGGACAAGTTATTAGCTGTAATAATGATAAATGGCTGGAAGTCAAGAGAAGAATAAATTTTGGATGGATAGAATTCAGGAAATATAGTCACATACTGAAGAGCAATATCCCAGTTTGTCTGAAACGTAAAATAATGAATCAATGTATACTCCCCACCATGACTTATGGAAGTGAAACTTGGGCACTCACCAAAAGAATGGAAGAGAAGCTAAGAACTACACAGCGAAGAATGGAACGAATTATATTGGGAATCAGACTGTTAGATAAGAAGAGAAACACATGGATTAGGCAGCAAACTCAAGTAAAGGACATTCTTATCAAAACTAAAGAACTAAAATGGTCTTGGGCAGGACACATAGCTCGAAGACATGATGACAGATGGACTAAGAAAATAACAGAATGGTACCCAAGAGGAGCTAGAAGAAAACCTGGAAGACAAAGGCGGAGATGGATAGATGAAATTCATGAGTTTTTGAGTAGTAAATGGATGGCTAGTGCTCAAAACAGAAGGAACTGGAAAGTTGCTGGAGAGGCCTTCATCCTGCAGTGGATTGAAAATGGATGATGATGATTGACTCCATTGTTCTTAAGTTTTTTTAATTATTTCAGTGTTTACGCTGTATGTGTTGAAAACCTAAAATTATGTGAATTTACAGAATTTACCTATAAAAAACTTCTGTATTATAGCAGGACATGCTGATTTTCTCTATTACCTGCGCTTGAAAGGATTATAAGTATTTATCCAGCCCTAAAGTCTTTTTGTCTCAAGAAATGCCCCCAAGATTTTAAAACTTTTCTTTGAAGATGAGTTTAGTGAAACTTATCTTATTCATTGCTGAACTGTAATGTCAGTCTTCAATTCTCATATAATGAGCATTTAAAGGAATGACAATTCTTTGATAGAAATTATTGAAGCTCTTGCTTCTGTAAGGGATATTGTCAGAAAGTAAATGTCAGTTAATTTCCCTCAAAGTGAAGTAAATCTTGGAGAAGAGGCAAGAAGGATATACAGAGAAATGTGGAGTTTTCAGAAGTATCCAGAACTTATATTCATCATGCACCGAATACTTGAACAGCTGGATGTCTTTAAGAGAGCCACTTGAATGGGATAGTGTGGTTTCAACAATTAGGTACCTTCATACAAAAGGAGTGTGTGGATGATGTGAAGTGCCTTGATCAGCTTTGTAATTTTTAAAAAATTCATAGCGGAAATTAAGGATGCTGATGTTTCTGTTCCTTGTAATGTAAGATGGGCTAATTATTTTAGCCACTGTAGGAATGATGAGTTTTTTTCACAGAGCTGTTAATGTGATATGCTGTGTAAAGATTTCCATTCATATTTATCC
Organism: Mastigoproctus giganteus; assembly: GCF_048544385.1. Lineage (NCBI taxonomy): Eukaryota > Metazoa > Arthropoda > Arachnida > Uropygi > Thelyphonidae > Mastigoproctus > Mastigoproctus giganteus. The sequence continues at coordinate 213,276,273 of NC_143575.1, forward strand.
AAAAATACAGATTTACAGAGAAATTGCATCAGTGGAAAAATATAAAAGAAATGTAGAGAACAGCAAATAAATTACGCTGAGGAAGAAAAAAAAGTATTTTTTTTTCATTCATACCATAATTAAATTTTTTGTGTATAATTTTTTACAAATTAAGCAATCCGCATAAGAATGGTAAGTGTGAATTCTGTTAATTTAAGTGATTTGAGCTATTCAATAAAATATTTAATATGTTATTACTTTGCCAGTGACTGTGTTATTACCCTATTATCATAATAAACTGTTATTAAAGGCTTAGTCATTTTTGAAAAGACTAAGAGAATGCAAGCTGTGTTTTGGTAAAATAGGAAAGGCATCCTCAAAAGTCCGGATTTTTCTGCCCAAATGGCCTCATTTTTAAGGTTAGATAGATAGGTGGCAGCCCTATACAAAAAATATCATATAATCAAAAAAAAATATTTTTTTGATTATATGATTTTCTATAAGCCTGAATATGATTTTTTTTCTAATTCAAGGACTATTTGCAACAACATGATGTTTCATATTTAAAAATGGCCTGCTATCTGGTTATCTTAATCTCAACAAAAGCTCTCAGCATGTGATGTGTGAGAGAGAGAGAGAGAGAGAGAGAGAGAAAGAGAGAGAGAGAGAGAGAGAAAGAAAGCAGCTACATGAAAATGTTAAGTCAAAAAAGGAAAACTTTTAAGACTTGTCTTTGGCACCATGACTTGGATTGCTCTTAATAGTTCGATTTCCAACATGATATGGTAGTAGTAAAATATGATCACACAAGGTGCTTGTACGTGTGTTTATTGTTTATTTATTCTGAAACAGAATAATGCAACTCCTAACCTTGTAGCCATGACAATCATAGTGCAGTGTCACCTGTGCATATTTTTCCTTATTTTTGCACGGATATGTAAAGATTATTGATCTCTCTTTCTCGTTAACGTTTTAAATTGCAAAATTGCACTTTCAGTAGCGTCTGTTAAATATTTTTCATAGTTCAGATTAAAATAAAGACCATTAAATATATAATGTTTTATTTTTTCAAAATATTAATGTATTTTGCTTTGATTTTATATCCAAATATATATTCAAATATATTGTATTATAGTAGAACCAGTGCCTTAAAACTTTTAAAAATAAAACATTTTCAAAATATTTCCTTTAGGTCGGGATGCAACAAGAGCATATGTTAGTGGAGATTTCACAGATGAAGGCTTAGTGGATAATGTGAATGGTCTGGATGCCGATGATTTGTTAGGAATTGAAGATTGGGTCAACTTCTATGAAAGCGAATATACATATTTAGGCAAGTAATACATTTAACATATACTGTGTAGTCTGTATACTGTGATTGAGTATACACTGTGCAGCCAAAGTATTAGAAACAAACCTCAGTATCTTGTAGTACCTCCATGTGCTCAAATTGCAACTGCATTTGATTGGATTCAGTTAGTTGGCTAAAAGTTATTTAATGTAATTTTAAGCATTACTGTAGCAGTAATTCTACTAGCTCCTTCAGTGATAAGGTCAGAAGACAAATAAATATACAAATAAATAAACGTTCTCTTTATACTTTGGACTGCATTGTGGGAAGTTTTCTTTTAACCAGTGAATTGGTCATTACTGGAACAAGTTACCTCCACAGGTAGTCGAGGCTGACAATTTGAAGAAATTGAAAGATAAACTGGATAATTACCTGTGTAAGGAGGGAAGCACATAATTAGTCTGTTTTTCTTATCTACATTTTATATATCTTCTTTTATTTTTTATATTTTTATTATTCTGATTTATCTATTATGCTATCCTTTTGTTATTACTGTTTAATTATTATTCTTATTATTTTATTTTTTGTTATTTCGTTTTAATTTATTATATTTATTTATATTTTTTTGGCTGGTACAGCAAGTGCCTCTGGCTGTCTTGCACTCTATGGCTAATACTAGTACTCCAGCATGACCACATTATTCAGAGGATCTTACAACAATTCATTTGGCACAGTTAACCATATTTAGTGGTCATATGGGCTTAAACTTAGGCTTCATCAGGGCAATACCTGTCAGGCAAGTCGAACTGCCAGCTTGGGGATGGCCATGTGCTGTCTCAAAGTGTTGTCATATTTTATGGTTCAGAGTTTTAAACCAACATGAAAATGATGATAAATGGTGATACCTAAAGAATATACACATAAAATTTAGAAATTATACATATCTTCATAAATGTTGCTGGTCAAAAGATTGTGTGTTTTTGCAGCAGGAAATATGTAAAAATGTTTAATACTTTAAGTAATGCCACATCAGTGTGGCTTGTGCACACTTGTGTAGCCCATGAGGCTTGAGAACTGTTTTTGTAGCCTGCAAGCACCAAACTTCTGAGTTTGGTACTTCCATTTTATTGGATCCCCTAAATTTTCATTATAGTTCAGAGATCTGGAAAAAGTGACTGGATTTACCATCATGTTCTTTGAAACCACTTTCGAATACATCAAATGTAATGTATTATCACCTTGGAAGCAACTGTCTCTGTCTGGGTAAAAATGAAGTACTACATGGTGTACATTTTATGATAAATTTCTAAATATGTGATAGCCTTTAATCATCATTTCAGATGTATCACTAGAGCAAATCCATGCTGTGAGAACATCCGCACACAGTTATTCTGCCTCCTACAGCTTTATGGATTGGTAGCATGATAGATCTATGAACACAGTTATTCTGCCTCCTACAGCTTTATGGATTGGTAGCATGATAGATCTATGATCTCATGTAAAGTGCCTCACTCCAGCCCTTCGATCTGTATAAGAGTATAATAAATGTTGATTCTGAGTTCCAGGAATTATTTCACGAGTTAAATTGAATTAACTTAATTTAAATTAAGTTAAATTTAAATGTGTAAATTATTATCTTTTGTCCCCTTCAAAGTATTTCCCTTGAGCAGCTCTACACAAAGCCATTTTTTTCTCTCACAATTTAAATCACGTCTGAGCTCATTTACTAATACTAATTTTAGTTCTCTCAATATACGCCTACTGGGTTTACTTCCAAGGCCCAAAATGTGTCTTCCATTCGTTAAAGATTTCCTTTGCAAGAGACACATTTTGATATTGGGAATAGAAAGAAGTCAGGTGGAGTGAAAATGGAGTAAAAGGGGACTGTGTTCCATCTGAAGGATCTGTTTTTCTGTTCTCAAAAGCCTTGAGTATGTACCATGAGATCATGCATTGTCATGATTCAACACTCACTTATCCAGTTACAGTTTACACCTTTTCTACAACACATTCCTTCAAATACTCTAGAACAGTATTTTCCAAACTGGGGTCTGTGGACCCCTGGGGATCTATAGACCAGTTCCAGCACCCTCTGGAACTGGACAAATTATTTGTTTTATGTATAGCAAATTGATGATAAATAAAGTTTTATTATTATTATATATTTATGTAAAAATAAGACTAAAGTTGAGTTGTGATAAACATAAAACTTTGAATTTTCTTTTCAGAAAACCCAGTATTCATACATATACATGCACACAGAAACATGTGCATATATATATATATATACACACACACACACACATACACACACACACACACACACATATATACAGGCTGACCTCAATTAATGCGATTAATTTGTTCTGTGAGCACATTGTGCAAAACGGAAAACACATTAATTGAATATAATAATCAATAGGAAACATAATTGGTCCTTGACCTTCAGGAATGTCCATAAAGAATTTTCAAAATATCTTTTAAATAACTTAAGAATGGTGGTTATGGCTGTTTATTTATTTATCTCAAATAAAAGAGTTTTATTATGCATAAAGGAAATAGTCTTCAGTAACTTCATGATCCCATTCTGTTGAACTGAAAGACTTCAGTGAGATTATGTTCCAAATACTGAATGCAATCAGATACTGTATAAGGAACACTGCTGGCAATTATGTGGTGACTTTAAGGTCATTATGCTTTTACTTGGGATTTGCTGAATTATAAATTTATTGTATCATTTTTCTGCCAGAAAGTCGCACACACTATATATTACACTGTTTCAAAGTGCCAACAATCATTCCAATCAAGCCTGCATAACACTATATGAGAGCCACATTAGTGGAAGAAGACTGCAGCATCCTCCAAGCTTACGGCTTGTTGTAACCCTAGCATCCTCCAATGCTCTAGTGATATCACTACTACACCGGTACCAGGCCCTACCCATTCAAGCATGCACCATTCGATTCTCGTGTGTTGGTGCACGAGAGGAAGCATAATTCATGAACACCTTTCCTGTATATTCTTTTAATTAAAGGCGTCTCCGTAGCCAGGTGGGAAGGAGCAGCAGTGCGTAGCACATGTTTCTTGATTAGACCGTGGTTCGAGCCCGTCACCACCAAATACGGAGGATGCGGAAAGGTCAGGAAATGACCACCGCATATCCCGGAGCAATATGGCCCTAGTTGCTAATGCTCCTAAAAACCAAATAACAACAACAAATAACAACAACTTGTAATTAAATGTGGATCATCCCCATTAACCAATACAAGAAAACAAGGTCTGGTCGCAGTCACATTCCATTTCCACAGTGAACTTAACAAGGATGATAGTTCATTCAGATAATTCAGAAAAAAACAAAATATTTATGTTCCAGAGTTATAATGTAAGATATTGTCTGAGAATTATCTCCAGGCACTAATATAGTATGGTTGGTTCTCCATAATTCTTCTAATTTCTCCATAACTAAGTCAGCCAAATTGAAACTTATAGGGAATTCAAGGCTTAAGCACAAATCGGATACACTTATGAGCCCAAAACATTATATCCAACTCTGTCTCCACAAGCAGGAACATGCCACAACATCTAGGAGTGACGTCACCGACCTGTGCAGCATATACAGCCCTCCCTCGATTTGTGCGTTTTTTTATTGCATGGTCAGGATTTACTACCAAAATTTTAGATTGTGCGCTGAGTTTTGCTACCTGCGCAATTTCTGTTTATGAAGCTTCAAAAATAGGAATGAAGAGCAGATTTTGAAAATTTATTTATTTATGTCTGTGTGACACCACGTTTCTGATATCCCGACAATATCTGTGTTTGATGTCTTGACTAGCACTTCAAGCTCATCAAATTAATTAACTATACTCCTAGCATTGGTGTACATGCAAGTATACATGCACCTGTTTCTACTCTTAGTTACCCTAACACAGTCCATGTATTTACTTGTTCCACTATGACTCCCAGCAGTCCTAGAAACCTCCATTTCTTTGCTTTGCAGGCTGCTGCTTATTTTAATAGAAGCAGTGCAAGAATCACTTTCACCTCTGCCAGAGGCTACTGTTAATCTATTAGTCCATGTATCTCCAAAGCTAACAGTTTTCCGACTCGCCTAACTCTGCCTCGATAGCATCAGCAATTATTATTGCACCCTTTCTATTTAAGTGTATCCCATCCCTGTAGAAGGTCTGTTAACAGTTTGTTAACAAGCACAAACCAGGCTGAGAATACCCCTTGAGCCTTGCACAATCTTTCCAGTGCTGAATTGATTGACAAGGCTCATCATATACTCCCTCTTGTCGTGTCTGGACAGAATTGCAGACACTTTAAAATTCAATCCTAACTCACGGCTTTTTTTCAGCATTGAACTGTACTTGTTAAGTACTTCCGCTGGCCTCCTACTCTTAATATCATTAGTGCCAACATCTACAACAATATCACCCTTTGCGCCCTTAAAAGATATATCTGCTCTACAACGTCATCAACCTCTGGCCCTGTTCCACCTATCCTTTTTGCACAATATGTTCCTCGTTTCCCCGACAGTAGAGTCACCGACAACAACTAGTTCCTTTGGGACCAGCGCATTTTAGTTCTTATGTCATATAATTTGTTTGTTTTGTTGTCACAATGAAATGGAAAATGTACTTTATTAGTTTTTTCTTTAGATGGGTCCCTGAAATTCCATTTTGCCTTGGGCTCCACGAAGGTGTAACGTCTGTAACCAAGTCACAAAGGAGATTAGGCAGGCAAAGGCAGACTACGAAAAATCCTTGGCAAAGGATGCAAAGAAAAATAGAAAGGAGTTCTTTACATACTTGAACTCGAGAAGGAAAGGGATGAATCAGATTGGTCCACTGGATATTGATGGTTCAACAGTTGAGGATCCTGCTCAGGTGGCTAACAATCTAAACGAGTATTTTGCATCTACATTCACGCATGAGGAGTTATTCAGGAAGGAGAATGATGTAGGTAAAGTAAACATTGGCAGTGAGCTGGATGATTTTGTAATAACTGAGAGGAAAGTGGAGGAGAGATTGTTGAGGATAAACATAAAAAAGGCACCTGGGGTGGATGGGATCTATCCAGTTATATTAAAGGAGGCAGCAAAGGAAGTATGCAAACCCCTAGCCATAATTATGAGAGCTTCTTTGGACTCAGGGGAGGTACCCATAGACTGGAGATGTGCAAATGTAACCCCAATTCACAAAGGAGGATCAAAGGCTGACACAAGTAATTATAGACCTGTTAGTTTAACTTCTGTTCCAGGTAAATTAATGGAGGCACTGGTTAAAGAAGCACTGCAGGATCATCTAGACAAGAATTCAGTTATAGCTCAGACGCAGCATGGTTTTGTTAAGGGCAGGTCTTGCCTGACCAATTTGATTGGATACTATGATGTAGTCACAAAAGAACTGGATGCAGGGAATAACTTTGATGTTATATATTTGGATCTTAGAAAGGCTTTTGATACTGTTGCACATGGAAGACTGCTGCACAAATTGGAGCAGTGTGGCATTGGAGGCAAATTGCTGCTATGGATAAGGGGATGGTTGAGTGGCAGAAGACAGAGAGTGGTAATCAATGGACACTGCTCAACGTGGACTAATGTTATTAGTGGAGTTCCTCAAGGTTCAGTGTTGGGTCCATTGTTGTTTTCAGTGTTTATGAATGATATTGATGATGGGATATCAAGTTTAATGTCTAAGTTTGCAGATGATACAAAGGTTGGCAGGGTCGTTAAGGACACTACTGACGCTATGCTGCTGCAACAGGATCTGGAAAGGTTGAACAGATGGGCTGAGAGGTGACAAATGTAAAGTACTACATATGGGTAACAGTAACCCCAGAGCAATGTATCAACTCTGCGGTACTACACTGACAGTGGTGGAGAATGAAAAGGACCTGGGGGTAATAGTGCAGGCAGATATGAAGTTCTCTGAGCAGTGCAGACGAGCTGCAAGAGTAGCTCATGGTGTCTTGTCAATGATATACAGGAATTTTTCTAGCAGGGATAAGGAGGTGATTATTCCCTTGTATAAGGCAATGGTTAGGCCACATCTTGAGTACTGTATACAGATCTGGAGGCCTCATTTCAAGAAGGATGTAGAGCTGCTGGAACGGGTACAGAGAAGGGCAACAAGATTAGTAAATGGAACAAAGGGTTGCTCTTACGAAGAAAGGCTTAAGTTTTGCAAATTACAGAGTCTGGAGACTAGGCACCGGCGAGGTGATCTGATAGAGGTGTATAAGGCTTTGAATGGTTTGAGCATGCTCAATGCCAATGGGATTCTTCATCTTTCTCAGAATAATCACCTCAGAGGGCATAAATTCAAATTGAGGAAGGACGGATGTCGGATAGATGTGCGGAAATTTGCCTTTGGCCAGCGGGTGGTTGGTTGGTGGAACAGACTTCCATCACTTGTTGTTGAAGTTGATAGCCTAAACAAATTTAAAGCAAATTTAAAGCAAATTCTAAACAAATTTAACTGGACAGGTATTTCGAACGAACGGAGGGGTGAAATGGGAGAGGGTTTTTTTTTTTTTTTTTTGGCTGATGCTGAATAAGCTTGCTTTCTTGCATCATATGCCTCTACTAATGGTAATGCTAATGCCACATTAGTCCACGAAGAGCAGTGTCCATTGATTACCACTATCTGTCTTCTCCCACTTAACCACCCTTTAATCCATTGTAGCACTTGCCCTTAATGCCATCATGCTCCAATTTGTACAGTAGTCTTCCATGTACAACAGTATCAAAAGTTCTCCTGAAATCCAAGTATATGATATCAAAATTGTTTTGCATCCAGTTCTTTTGTGACTACGTCATAGTATCCAATCAAATTGGTCAGACAAGACTTTCCCTTTGCAAAGCTATGCTGTGGCCGATGCATTGCTCTGTGTTACCTTGCCAAACCTTGCTGCTGCTACTGTGAAGTGATAAACTTTTGATGGAGATATTATTCAAGTAGGTCACTTGTTATTGTAAGTGTGGAATTTTGGCAAAGTTGAGTTTCTGTAGAATGTGTACCAATTTCTTTGCTTACATCTTTGTGCTGGTGGAATTGTAAGTAATTGGTTGCAAATGATATGTGAAAAGCTTGAAGTTATGCTAGATGTATGGTTATTACCCAGGAGTCACTTTGGTGTTAATGGCTTTAGTGATCACATATTTAAAGAGGTTTGAAATTCACTTCCATTTCTAGACCATAGGAATTTTCTAGTAAGGCTTCATTCCTTTAGGGCTATAGGAATCTGGTCTCAGGCAGTGGTGTTAGGTTCTTCTCATGGATAACATGCAAACCTGACCTGGTAATTTGCCAGGTGGGCAGGAGCAGCAGTGCGCAGCACACGCTTCTTGATTAGACCAGGGTTCGAGCCCACGACCACCGAATACGGAGGATGCGGAAAGGTCAGGCAATGACTACCGCATATCCTCGGAGCAATATGGCCTTAGTTGCTAATGCTCATAAAAAACAAATAACATAACATAACCTGGTAATTTATAGACATTGTACTGTTTCATGGATTATGTAGCTAAGCTTCATTGGCACTTGATGGCTGCTCATCACCAGTACAATATTGGAGGCTTAAAGAGGCACCTGAACTGCACAGTAAAGTTCTAGCCTTCACTCCCAGTTTTTCTACCATGCAGTAAGAGTGAACTTTTATGAATTATAAAAATTCATAAAAGTTCACATTATATTATTATACTTATTATAATTCATACAGATTCACAGATTGATTTCTGTTAAACCAGTCTAAACCTAATAGTTATACTTCAGGAGGCTTTACTGGATGATTTTATTACTTTCATTTCAATATTTTATATAAGAATTGTGTTTAGTATTTAAAGCGAAAAAGGCAGTGTACCAATAGGGATGGAATCCAACCAAATTGGATAAATTATAAGTTAAAACCTTTTTGCTATGGTTGGACAAAGTAATCTGAACACATTATGGAGTGGAATGCTAAATATGCTACTAGAACAGCAATCAGGATAAATAAACTTAATTTTAGAAAGCTTAAACAGCAAAAAAAAAAAAAAAAAGTGTAATTATCAGATGAAATTTGATGTAGTTAGGTTGATATGCTATCAGAATAGCAGATATAAAAACCAGAGGTTGAATATGAACAGCAGAACTGCAGATGAACAATAATTATAAACCTAAATTATTCTAGGATTAAGGTACTATGCAGAACATATTAGTAGTGTCAAATGATGTAAGAAAGCAAGCTTATAAAGCATTAGCCAACCTCCCACATCAGTTTGAATTTATTCAAACTACCACCCATTTCACAACAGATGAAAGTTTGTTCCACAATCGGCCACCTACTTGCTGAATCCACACATCAATACTGCAACTGTTTTTCCTCAGTTTGAACTTATGCTCCTTCGTAGTTTGAGCAGGGGGAAGAATGCTGTGAGTATTGAGCATTGTGCTTGCTCAAACCATTTAAACTCTTAAACACTGCAATCGGATTACCTTGCAGGTGCCTGGTCTCCGGATGCTGTAGTTTGTAGAACTGGAGCCCTTTCTTGGTAGGGTCCTTTTTGTTCCCTTAACAGTAGTTTCGTCTTTTTCTGAACCAGTTCCAGCAGATCCTCATCTTTCCTAAAATGAGGCCTCCGGAACTCTATGCGGTGCACGGGATGTGGCTTGGCCGTTGCCTTGTACAGTGATGTAATCAACTCCTTGTCTGTGCTGGCAAAGTTCCTGTATATCTTGGGTGCCTCCTTAGCCAGGTGGGCAGGAGCAGCAGTGCATAGCACACACTTCTTGATTAGACTGGGGTTCAAGCCTGTGACTACCAAATACGGAGGATGCGGAAAGGTCAGGTAATGACCACTGCATATCCCCGGAGCAATATCGCCTTAGTTAGGTTAATGCTCCTAAAAACCAAATAATAACAACAACAACCTGTATATCTTTGAACGACATTGCAAAATTAAAAGGATGTTCGAAAATACAGAGTATGGGTTTAAGATATACTGTGCCTAAGCCTATTACGCCTAAAGTGGTAATATTTGATGTAGAGAAGGGGATAACAAAATATGACTTTCTAAAACAACTGCAGTTGAAGAATTTTAAGGACATTAATGTGACAGAAATATATGGACAGTATTGAAATATTATCAGTAAATAAGACCAAGAACTTACATGCAGAGAACTAGGTTGTACAGCTGGCTCCAGTATTGTGGTTGAAGACAAAGAACATGTCAAGGTTATTTATAGGCTGGTCAGCATGTATATTTAGAGAAATATCCTGTATCTCAACATTACAAATGTTTATCATTTGGACATGTAGCAAAATTTTAGAAGAGGGAGAGGCTGTGTAGTCACTGTGCCAAAGAAGGATATTTCTATAAAGAATGCCCAAATCGTAATCAGCAATTAGTATGCTGTAATTGTACGAGTAATGAAGTTGAGGCTGTTCAACTATATTGCAATTGAATGCTCAACATGTGAAAAATGTGTCATCTCAACTATAAAGAATGCCCAAATCGTAATCAGCATGCTGTAATTGTACGAGTAATGAAGTTGAGGATGCTCAACTATATTGAAATTGAATGCTCAACATGTGAAAAATGTTGCATCTCAACTAAATTATTTAATGGAGCGAGGTAATGTAGCGGTTGTCCTCTTGCAGGAGCCTTATGTAGTCTGTGGACAAGTTGGAGGATATCCACGATGATATAAGATAATATCAGTAGATAAGCCAATGGCTGCCATTATTGTATGCTCACAAGATTTAGTTGTTACAAAGGTAGCAACTTTTTGTAGCAAGAACATTATATGTTGCGAAATAGTATATCTCTTGACAATATATTGTCAATATTCTGAAGAAATGGATCCTTACGCGAAATATCTTGAAACACTGCAGCAGGCATTTGGCTCTTGTGAGATGGTAGTTGTTTCAGACTCTAATGCTAAATATCTCCATTGTGGAGCAGTGAGGTATCTGATGACAGGAATGTTACTGGAGGATTTTCTTGCTGATTCCGCAATGGAAGTGATTGATGAAGAAGGACATCCACCCACTTATTCGACTATGCATGGGCAGTTATATATAGACTTACCTATAGCTACTGGTGCAGGTAAGAATAATATTAGGAATTTGAAAGTGCTAGAGGGATATATGACCATCAACAGCATCTCCTTCAAAATAAGTGCACAAGACGTAATTCGAGATGTGCTTGATATAATTAGATTTCTCATTAAAAATGCTATGTGGAGTAAATTTAATGAAAAATACTTAGATTTAATATCTGATGTTGACTGGCTTAAATCGAACTCATGTGAATATGTAAAGACTTTAACAGATATATTGATAAAAGCATTTCAAGTGTTCATGAAGAAAAAGTGTTTTGTAACAAGAACTATTTTCTGATGGAATGAAGAATTAACTTGGATGCATAAAGAGACTAAGTTTAAGAAGAAAGTATCAAAGATACAGGAGGTTAGGCGATTTAGAACTTGTAAACCACTATGGCAATTTGTACAGGTAGCACAGGAAGTTATATATTGGTGCTGTCAGTAATGCTAAGATAAGTACAGCCACTCCCTATTTAATGTAAGGGTTGCATTCCGCGGAACCTACATAAGTTATTAGTGGAATCCCGCAGGGCTTGGTGTTGGGTCCACTGTTGTTTTGTACATTTATCAATGATATTGATGAAGGTATATCAGGCTTAGTGTCGAAGTTTGCAGATGATACAAAGGTTGGCAGGGTTGTTAATGACAGTAATGGCAGTGTGCTACTGCAGCAGGATATAGAAAATTTGGGAAGATGGGCTGAGAATTGGCAACTGAAGTTTAACCTTGACAAATGCAAAGTACTGTATATGGGTAGAAGTAACCCCAGAGGAACGTACCAACTGTGTGGTACTACACTTAGGGTGGTAGAAAATGAAAAAGACCTGGGAGTAATTGTGCAGTCAGATATAAAGTTTTCTGAACAATGCAGACAGGCTGCAAGAGAAGGTCATCGGGTTTTGTCAATGATATATAGGAATTTTACTTGCAGGGAGAAGGAGGTGATTGTCCCTCTGTGTAGGGCGGTGGTCGGGCCATGCCTTGGGTGCTGCATACAGGTCTGGAGGCCTCATTTTAGGAAGGATTTGCTTGAAGGATTTTTAGGATTTGCTTGAGCATGTACAGAGAAGGGCAACAAGATTGGTGAGGGGAATGAAGGGATCCTCTTGCCGGGAGAGGCTTGATTTCGGCAGATTGCACCGGCTGCGGACTGGGCGCCTGCGAGGTGGTCTGATTGAGGTGTATAAGGCTGATGGGATTCTTCCACTTGTTCGGATTACGAACCTAGGGGGGCATAGGTTCGGATTGAGGAGGGACGGCTGTAGAATGGATGTGCGGAAATTTGCCTTTAGCCAGTGGGTGATTGATTGCTGGAAAGAACTTCCATCTGTCGTTGTGGAAGTTGATAGGTTAAATAAATTTGAGGAACTGGACAAACATTTAGAGGGAATGGTTGTGCGAATTTTTTTTTTTTTTTTTTGGCTGATGCTACATAAGCTCATACGCTTGCTTTATTGCATCACATACCATGATTACTATTACTGTTACTAAGTTGGAATTTCCCCCATGCTTGTGCAGCACTCACAACTGTGCTTGCTGAATTGATTGAATCAAAAAAAAGAAATGTTCAACGAACATGTGAATAGAATTATTTATTGTATTTATTCAATTTTTTATCTCATGCGCAGGAAAAATTACAAAAGTGTGCAATTTAAACAATTTCAAAATTATAAAATTACAAAAAAAAAGAGGAGACAGGTGAGAGGAGAGAGATGTCAGTAAGTTTTACCTCTTGATCATCGTTGCCAGAATTGATGTCTTCAGCTGATAAGCATGCTGCTGCAGAGGTTGAGAGCTGTGGAGATTTAGAAGGGCTCGGCTGCCCAATCTTACGACAGAACATATTAATGGATGACTGGGTGGTGGCTTTTTTCTTTTCATTGTAGATCTCTTGGTAGCAAGCAAGCATATCATTCACCCCTCTGTTAACTTTTAAGAATCATTCGTTGTCAGGATCCATCTTCTCAAACCTAGCCATTGCTGATGCAATTTCACAAAATGCCATTGGCATCTCTCTGGTGATGAAGCATCTCGGCTCCTCATTTGGTTCATCTTGAGCTTTGGCAGTATTTTCTTCTTTCCCTATTGCTGCCTGCAAGTCAATAAGTTTTTTGTTAGATAATTCCTTCTCTTCTTCCTCTATTAACTCCTCCACTTCTTTGGCATCAACCTCCAACTGAAGTAGCTATGCAATCTTTACAATCTTATCTGTAACCTCTTCATATGATTCGTGGCGCTTCTGTAGCCAGGTGGGCAGGAGCAACAGTGCGCAGCACACGCTTCTTGATTAGACCGGGGTTTGAGTCCGTGACCACCAAATACGGAGGATGCGGAAAGGTCATGGAATGACCACCGCATATCCCAGAGTAATATGGCCTTAGTTGCTAATGCTCCTAAAAACCAAACAACAACAACATATGATTCGTCTTTTTCAAATCCTTTGAAGCCTTTTACGTGCTGTGGGCATATTTTCTTCCATGCGCCATTTAAACAACTTTTAGTAATTTCTGTTTAGGCTTTATTAATGTTTAAGATGGCGTGGTAAATATTGTAAAATTTCCAAAAGTCTCAGTGTAAAATTTTTCTCACCATCTGCTGCAGACAATGCCTAAGCAAATATGCGTAAATTAGTTTGCTTTTAAATTCGAAATAACACCCTGATTCATAGGTTGGATGAGTGAAGTCGTGTTTGGCAATAAAAATATGACTCTGATGTTCGAATTGAAATTGGCTAGATGCATAGGATGTACAGGAGCATTAACTATCTAATAGAAGCAAAATCTTGAAAGGAACATCATTGTCTTTACAATATTTTTCAACATTGGGAATGAAGCAGCATTTAAACCAATCCACAAAGATTTGTGGCAATGGGAAATTGTGGGAGCGAAGTTAAAAAACATGTAATTAATGATATTGAAATTTCGCAAGATTATTTAATGAAAAAACTTTCGAGCCTACAGACCAGTAAAGCTCCTAGAGTTGATGGTATATACCCTATAATCTTAAGAGAGGCGGCAAGCGAGTGCATTGAACCATTGAGACTAATTATGCGAGCATCACTAGACTCTGGGGAGATTCCCTTGAATTGGAAAAGTGCAAATGTATCTCCCATACATAAAGGTGGCTCTAAAAGTGAAGTTGGAAATTATCGACCTGTCAGTCTGACTTCAGTAGTAGGGAAAATCATGGAGGCAATGATCAAGGGTGGAATTCAGGATCATTTGGATCGAATTGAAATTCTCAAGGATACTCAGCATGGTTTCGTAAAGGGAAAATCATGTTTAACAAATCTGGTTCGCTATTTCGAAAGGGTCACTCACGAGCTGGATTTAGGGAATAATTTCGACATTGTTTATTTAGATTTCAGCAAAGCTTTTGACTCAGTCCCACATGAGCGGTTGCTTTATAAGCTGGAACAGGTTGGAATCACTGGGAAAATCCTTAGATGGATAGAAGTATGGCTTCAGGGCAGGAGGCAGAGGGTTGTGATAAATGGCTATTCCTCAGATTGGGTTGATGTAAGAAGTGGGGTTCCCCAAGGATCAGTATTAGGACCACTGTTGTTTTTAATTTTCATAAACGACATTGATGAAGGGATAGAGGGCGTGATGTCTAAATTTGCAGATGATGTTAAAATTGGTAGAGTAGTTAATGATCACTGTCAAGCTGAGCTTCTTCAGAGAGACCTAGATAGACTTCAGGAATGGTCAGAAAAATGGCAGCTGTGCTTTAATCCAACAAAGTGTAAGGTATTACACCTGGGAAACAGTAATCCCAAAAAAACTTATTCACTTGGTGGAGTTCAACTAAACCTAGTACTGGAGGAAAGGGACTTGGGTGTTACGATACGGTCAGACATGAAATTCTCTCAGCATTGTAAACAGGTTGCAAGGAAGGCCCATGGTGTCCTATCGATGATCTATCGAACTTTTGCAAGTAGAGATAGGGACATGATAATCCCATTATATAAGGCTTATGTTAGACCACACTTGGAATACTGTGTTCAAGTATGGAGACCGCACCTAAAGAAAGACATTGAGCTTCTTGAAAGGGTGCAAAGAAGGGTAACTCGCCGGGTGAGATCGGCAAAAGGGCGTCCTTATGAAGAAAGACTTCGAATATGTGGGTTGCAGAGTTTGGAAATTAGACACCTTAGAGGAGATTTGATTGAGGTGTTTAAGACTCTGAGAGGCATCAGTAAAATGAATGAGGACAAAATTTTCAAGATTATAAATGATGCTAGAACTAGGGGACATAAATTCAAGTTACCGGGGGGAAATGTTTAGTTTGGACTGCAGGAAGTTTTATTTTAGCCAGCGAGTTATAAATTACTGGAATAAGTTGCCTTCATGGGTGGTAGAGGCCGACAGTTTGGGGAAATTCAAAGGTCATCTGGATAGTACTTTCGGGTAAGGGAAGCGCATAGGATGATAGGTTTAATTTCCTTTTTATTTATTTTTTATTTTATTTTTTTTATTTATTAATTATTATTATTTAGTTATTTATTTATTTATTTATTTATTTTTTGTTTTTATCATTGTTTTGTTTGGAATTTTTTTTTTTTTTTGGCTGGTGCAGCATAAGCCATAGGCTTTCTTGCACCATGCGGCCGTTACTAATACTAATACTAACTTTTTAACTGTATACCATGTAAAAGATAATGAAAATAATTATGGAATTAAATGTTTATTGCATAAAACAGCAGTTCCAAAACTGCGCACAGCGGAATATTTAAAATTTTCGAGAAAAAAACAGTGATACTCTACATCTGTCGGACACTGCGCATACTACTAGCTCGAGGTAGTTCAGTTTCAACATTTCTTATTAAGTCGTTTGGACCTAACTACTTAATAAACGAAACCTTTAAGTATTTCTTTTGGTCTAGGTGTGCCGTGAAAATGTTACTGAGACACTAAAGGCACCGTGAACCGAGAAAGTTTGGGAACCTCTGACATAAAATACACGATACAGAAACAATTTGTTACGGAAATATTTGAACAGTTGCGTTAACAGGGTTGACTTTCTCTTTTCATCAATCAATTTCCGATAGCCGACAACAATCTTCTCTGGGCACTGGCGAAATAAATATTGCAGAGAACCTCAAACCTTTTTGTTTGAGTTTCTCCGTGATACAAAAGATTTCATCTAGTTCTTTTGCTGTTATCTCCTTTGTGGTAACTTTTTCACCTGGCTTATTTAAAAAGTAGAATTTTTAAATGCAAGTCTGCTTTTTTTTTCTTTTTTTTTTTTTTTTGTAGTTGTTGGCGCATCGGCTTCTGTGGCCATAATGCACCTCCCAAGGTTTTTGCAGTACTTTGGTACCCTTTCATAGGTACCCTTTGATTTAACCAGAAATTTCAGTATCAACAAGCTGTTTCCTGTAGTTGAAAACAGCTTGTTGATGTGAGAGGCAAGTGGCGACTGATAAGAATGCACAACTTGTCTTACTTTATCATGGATGGTGTATCTCAGCCAGAGACCAAACTGAGTTCCTCTCCTGTCTGGAAAAAAAATAATAATAATAAGTAAATAAAAAGTATGGTTTTAGTGAGCTCAGGAACAACTACCAGCATTGGAGAAAGTGTAAAGTGTTTTCGGGTCAAACGGCACCAGGGGTTTCCCTCTTCTCCACGTAGTATACATTGTTGTGTGATACAGTACACTGTAAAGGCCAGAGATTTAAAAGTATGGATATTGTGACATGTAATGTTTTGTACCATTGTTCATCTGGCCTTTTAGCCATTGGGTCCCTAATGGGACCCACCATTGCCCACACTTGTACCTGTGGAGGCAAACCAGGTACACCCAGTATAGTTATATTTACTCTGACAGGTCCTGCCACCTAACTTGCTGAGATTTCAGTGGTTAGGGCCTAAAAAAAAAAGTTACATAATTTACACTGAAACGGGGTATGTCGAATGGTAATAGGGTTGTTGCATGGTTGACTTAAGTTTTTGAGTGTGAGTTTAGAATAATTTTGGTTTCTTTAGACGTAGTCGCAAAGTTAGAGAGAGAGTGGGGAGACTGAAGACTGGAGGATAAGGCAGAGGTGGGTTTAATAGAGAAGGCGACCCCAGATGGTCAGTGAGGCATGCCTATGCCTCACCAGAGGGAAGAAAATGGGGTGGTGAGGAGGGAGGATACAATAGACTTCTCCCCCCACCACCCAGGAAGTAAGAAGAAAGTACCATGCAAGAGTGCATTGGTATGGGGAGGCCAATGGCCTTGGCAGCAAGCGATACAGTCATGTTCGGTAAGTTTGTCTCAGAGGTCACAGCCGCTGGTGTCAGGTTCAGGAGCTGTGTAAAGTTACATAAATCTGGCATTTACAAAACTTGGTAAAGGCCATATTTATGTAGGTTATTGGGTGTTCGTGTAGTATTAGTGTGGGGGTTGTATTGTTCATCTGGCCTCTTAGCTAGGTGCTTGTGTTTTCACACAAAAACCTCTAGTTTACTGTCCAGCACCACAAGGAGGTGGACCAGGCAGTAGGGGGTATGAAAGCACTAGTGGGGCAAACTCTAGCCAAAGCCACAGGCATGGATAGTCCATTAAAAAGAAAGTAAAAGTGAAAGGTTGAAGGTGATAGTTGGAAGACAAGAAATACGAGGGGATTAAAGTGGTAGAGAGAAATAAGGGAGCAGTAGTGAAGGCACCTGCCCAGTTGAAAGGGTGAACAGAAGAGGTTCCCCTCGAGATAGAATGCCCATCCCATTAGAAGGGTGGGAGTTGACAAGTGTCAGTACGGTTATCCACCAGGCAAAGGGGGGAGCTAGAAAGCAACCAACCCATGTGATTGGAATGGAAAACTATATAGGGAAAGAGTCCCTATTAGCATTAGCAAGGGCACATGATGCAAGCTTATATAGCATCAGCCAAAAAAAAAAAAAAAACACCCCTTCTCATTTCACTCATCCACCCACTCCAAATGTTTGTCTAGTTCTGCCTTGAATCTGTTTAATCTATCAACTTCTACAACAACAGATGGAAGTTTGCTCCATCAATCAACCACCCACTGGCTAAAGGCAAACTTCTGCACATCTATGCTACAACTGTCTTTCCTCAATTTGAATTTATGCCCTCTCAGGCGATTATTCTGAGCAAGAGGAAAAATCCCATCAGGATTGAGCATGCTCAAACCATTCAAGGCTTTATACACCTCGCAGGTGCCTAGTCTCCACACGCTATTATTTGCAAAACTTAATCCTTTCTTCATAAGAGCAACACTTTGTTCTATTCACTAACCTTGTTGCCCTTCTCTATACTCGTTCCACAGCTCTACATCCTTCTTAAAATGAGGCCTCCAGACCTGTATACAGTATTCAAGGTGTGGCCTGACCATTGCCTTATACAAGGGGATAATCACCTCATTATCCCTGCTAGAAAAATTCCTGTATATCATTGACAAGACACCATGGCCTACTCTTGCAGACCATCTGCACTGCTCAGTAAACTTCATATCTGCCTACACAATTACCCCCAGGTCCTTTTTTACTCTTTACCTCTGTCAGTGTAGTACCACACAGTTGATACGTTACTCTGGGGTTACTGCTTCCCATATGCAGTACTTTACATTTGTCAATATTAAACTTCAGTTGCCACCTCTCAGCCCATCTATTCAACTCTTCTCGATCCTGTTGCAGCAGCGTACAATCATTAGTGTCATTAACAACCATGCCAACCTTCATATAGTTTGCAAAGTTGGACATTAAACGTGATATACCATCATCAATATCATTGCTGATGCTATCGAGGCAGTGTTAGGTGGGTCGGAAAACTGCGAGCTTTGGGGGGGGATACAAGGACTAATAGATTAACAGTAGCCACTGGCAGAGGTGAAAGTGATTCTTGCACTGCTTCTATTGGAATGAGCAGCAGCCTGGAAAAGAAGATGCAGGGTATTTCAGAGACTGCTGAGAGTCATTGCTGTACAAATAAACACATTGGTTATGTTAGGGTAGCTAAGAATAGGAACATGTGCATGTATACTTGCATATACACCAATGCTAGGAGTTTGGTAAATAAATTTGAGGTATTGCCCAAAACATCAAAGGCAGATATTGTTGGGATATCAGAGACATAGTGTCACACAGATATAAGGAATGCATTTAGGGAGTACAATGTGTACAGAAAGGATAGACAGGACAGGAAGGGAGGAGTGGTTATGCTGTTAGTTAAGAAACACAAAATCTTAGGAAGTGCATCCAATTGATGTTGGTGGACAATGCAATGTTGAGTCTGTTTGGTGTGACATAAGCACTGGGAAAGGAAAAATGAGTGTAGTTGTGTGTTATAGGCCTAATGAATACGATGAGTATAATGAGCAATTGTGCAGAGAAATAGAGTGGGTTAGTAAATCAGTGTGTCTTATAATGGAGGATTTTAATTTCCCAGAGATTGTCTGGAATTTGTTGGTTGATCACTCATACACTAGCAAGCCTTTTGTGGATTTATTGGATGATTGTTTTATACAGCAGCATGTTCATTAGGCAACTATAAAGAGTAATACTCTTGATCTGATTATCAGTAGTGATTCTTCGTCATGCATTAAGAATCTGCAGATAAAGGGACCACTAGGTGGCAGTGATCACAGTGTGCTCCAGTGGGATTTACTCAGAGGTAACTACCATCAGGGGTAAAGGGAAGGGTTTTTGCTTTCGTAAAGGGGACTACAGTGGTCTGAGACAGTATTTAAATTCTATATGGTGGGGACCAACTGATGATGTTACCAACAGCAAATTCAAAATGGGAAGCATTCAAAGAAATAATCTTGGACGCTACTAGGCTTTTCATA
The DNA here is from genome assembly GCF_048544385.1 of Mastigoproctus giganteus. Lineage (NCBI taxonomy): Eukaryota > Metazoa > Arthropoda > Arachnida > Uropygi > Thelyphonidae > Mastigoproctus > Mastigoproctus giganteus. The sequence goes on from NC_143575.1 coordinate 213,296,428, forward strand.
CCGACTAAGAAATATTGTTCAAGATTTAGGCCTAAATGGATGTCAGATGAAATAATTAGACATGTGCAGAGAAGAAAAATGCATGGGATACATATATAAATTAACAGGTGACAGAGAAGCCTATGATAGATATAAGCTGGTCTGTAACCAAGTCACAATGGAGGTTAGGCATGCAAAGGCAAATTAAGAGAAATCTTTGGCAAAGGATGCAAAGAGTTCTTTACTTATATAAACTCTAGAAGGAAGGGGATGAATCAGATTGGGCCACTTGATATCGATGGTTCAACTGTTGATGGTCCTGCTCAGGTAGCTAACAAACTAAATGAAGATTTGGCATCTACATTCACACATGAGAAATTATTCAGGCAGGGGAATGGTGGTGTATTAAACTCTGGCAGTAAGCTAGATAATCTTGTAATAACTGAGAGTAAAGTGGAGGAGAAATTGCTGAAGATAAACATAAGAAAGGCACCTGTGGTGGATATAATCTATTCAGTTATATTAGAGACAACAAAGGAAATAAGCAAATCCTTAGCCATAATTATGACAGCTTCCTTGGACTCAGGGAAGGTACCCATGGACTGGAAATGTGCAAATGTGACTCCAATCCACAAAGGAGAATCAAAGGGAGACACAGGTAATTACAGACCTGTTAGTTTAACTTCTGTTCCATGGAAATTAATGGAGGCACTGGTTAAAGAAGCATTGCAGGATCATCTAGACAAAACTTCAGTTATAGCTCGGACACAGCATAGGTTTGTTAAGGGAAAGTCTTGTCTGACCAATTTGAGTGTGTGTGGTATGGATGTTTATTGGCGCATTAGCTGCTATGGCTATAGTGCACCTATTTGTAGTCATATTAGAAAATAACAAAAATGAAGCCAGTTTAAATTAATTTCAGTTCTGATACCTATTCATAAAAGATGATAAACTGCAATTTGTTTTAAAAAGCAGAAAAGTCTGTTAACATTTGCATCTTCTCCAATGATATGATGTAGTTTCAATGGTTCTGGAAGATTAGCCAGATTTTGAAGTATTGAAGCTCAATGTTGTTGATAATGAGGACAGCAATTAGAATATGTTTGACTGTTAGATGTTCTAAGCAATGTGGACGTTGAGGAGGATCATCGTCCATTAGTAGATGGAAGTGAGTCAGATGGGTGTGTCCTATTCGTGTGAGTACCACTTCTTCCTGCCACACTGTCTGATTGCTCGTGTGCCAGAACTTTGGGAGTTTTTTTTTTTTCAACTGGAAAAGTTTGGTATTTGTTTGGTTATGCCATAACTCTGTCCACTGTGCATGGCATGCTGCCATTTCTGCAGTGCTTATGTCTGTGTGACACCACATCTCTGATATCCCAACACTTTAAGCTCACCAAATTTATTAACTATACTCCTAGCATTGGTGTACACACAAGTATATGTACACCTGTTTCTACTCTTAGTTACCCTAACACAGCCCATGTATTTACTTGTTCCACTGCGACTCCCAGCAGTCCTGGAAATCCCCATTGCCTTGCTTTCCAGACTGCTGCTCAATTGCATTTCAATAGAAGCAGAAGCTACTTTGGTGCTCTATCACACAATAGCCAAGGGGCAAGCTCTATTGGCCAGTGTTAGCATCACACACCATGCCGACATAGTCATTTGACACATTCTTTTTTGCTGAGGGCTGATGACCCTCCTATGTGTGAGTCCTGTGGCACAATTTTATCACTTAGACACATTTTAATTGATTGTCCAGATTTTAGCAATATCCGTGTTACCGCTTTTAACCATCTGACTGAGCCGTATACACTCAGTCAGATTTTATCTGACAATGACAATGTCTGCTGTTTTTAGCTTTTTGACTTCAGTAAACCTTTTTAATCACATTTAAAAAATCTTATTATTATAGTTACTCGTTTACTGATATTTATCTTTTAGTTTATACTTGTTTCATACTTGACTTAGTGACCTAAATCATTAGGCCACTGAAAATTTTACTTTTTATGACCAGGTTTTGGCGCATTATAGCCTTAGTTGCTAATGCGCCAATAAAACCCAAGCAACAACAACAACACCATGCTAGCTAACTAGCAATGGCATGGGTGTCTGTTTGTATAGGCAGGGGGATCCCACTATGACCATCTGGGGGGAAGGTAGGCAATCTTAACCACTCATAATCCTCATTTGCTCTCTACACCCATTCTGGTTTTATAATTTTTTCTTACATTTTATACTGATATTATGCTTTTTTTCTTACATTTTCTGTTAGATTATTATTTTTATTTTTTTCCATGCATCTTTTTTCTCACACTGTGGGAGAGGATGCAGTGGTGTGTAATGTACTTACTACACTAAATATCTAATAATTAAAATTAAGTAGCTAAAGACTATGGGTTAGTAAATACTTATATTTATCATTAATCAATCAATGTGTGGTTTGCACCCTTTCACACACTCACAAGCATACTCTCATTTATTCTGCTGGAATCCAAAGAGTTTATTGCACCACAACCACCCAGTTTGGGACAATTGTGGAAAGCAGCTGAGTCAACTTGGACTTATGTTGCTGGGGTTCACTTTTGAAAATCCATATTGAATCCTTGTCACATCAGATCTAGGTTGTTCTGAGGGCTAAAGGCGAACCTACACACAATTAGTTAAGTGTACCTAATTGCCACTCTGTGTAAATTGACATTGAGGTGCATAATAAATATATGCAACAACTGACATATACATGTGATTGCTTTAATGATAGAGGAATTAAAATAGTAGTAGTAGTAGTGGCATGTGATGCAAGAAAGCAAATGTATGAGCTTATGCAGCATCAGCCAAGAAAAAAAAAAAAATCACACCATTCCCCCCAAATGCCTGTCCAGTTCCTCCTTAAATTTATTCAACCTATCAACTTCCACAACAACAGATGGAAGTTTGTTCCAGCAATTAACCACCCGCTGGCTAAAGGCAAATTTCCACACATCTATTCTACATCTGTTCTTTCGTAATTTGAATTTATGCCCTCTTAGGTTCGTAATCTGAACAAGTGGAAGGATCCCATCAGAATTCAGCGTGCTGAACCCATTCAAGGCCTTATACACCTCAATCAGATCACCGTGCAGGTGCCTAGTCTCCAGCCACTGCAATTTGCAGAACTTAAGCCTCTCTTGATAAGAGGATCCCTCCATTCCCTTCACCAATCTTGTTGCCCTTCTCTGTACATGCTCAAGTAAATCTACATCCTTCCTAAGATGAGGCCTCCAGACCTGTATGCAGTACTCAAGGTGTGGCCTGACCATTGCTTTATACAGAGGGATAATCACCTGCTTTTTTCCCTGCTAGCAAAATTCGTATATATCATTGACAAAACCCCATGACCTGCCCTGGCAGCCTGTCTGCATTGCTCAGAAAACTTCATATCTGCCTGCACAATTACTCCCAGGTCTTTTTCATTTTCTACCACCTTAAGTGTAGTACCACATAGTTGGTACGTTTCTCTGGGGTTACTTCTACCCATATGCAGTAATTTGCATTTGTCAAGGTTAAACTTCAGTTGCCACTTCTTAGCCCATCTGCCCAAATTATCTAGATCCTGTTGCAGTAGCACACTGCCATTACTGTCATTAACAACCCTGCCAACCTTTGTATCATCTGCAAACTTCGAAATTAAGCCTGATATACCTTCATCAATATCATTGATAAATATACAAAACAACAGTGGATCTAACACCGAACCCTGTGGGACTCCACTAATAACATTAGTCCAAGAAGAGCAGCACCCATTGATTATCACCCTCTGTCTTCTCGCATTTAACCATCCTTTTATCCATTGTAGCAACTTACCCTTAATACCATTCTGCTTCAATTTGTACAATAGTCTTCCATGCGCAACAGTGTCAAAAGCTTTCCTGAAATCCAAATGTATGATATCAAAATTATTTTTTGCATCCAGTTCCTTTGTAACCGCATCATAATATCCTATCAAATTTGTCAGACAAGACTTTCCCTTAACAAACCCATGCTGTGTTGGAATTATTGCTGCAGTCCTGTCTAGATGATCCTGCAATGCATCTTTAACCAGCGACTACATTATTTTACCCGGAACAGAAGTTAAACTAACTGTCTGTAATTACTCGAGTCACCCTTTGATCCCCCCTTTGTGAATTGGGGATACATTTGCACATCTCCAGTCCATGGGAAACTCCCCAGAGTCCAAGGATGCTCTCATAATTATGGCTAAGGGTTTGCTTAGTTGCTTTGCCGCCTCCTTTAATATAACTGGATAGATCCCATCCACCCCAGGTGCTTTTATTACGTTTAACTTCAACAATTTCTCTTCCACTTTGCTCTCAGTTATTACAAAATCATTAAGTATCCTGCTACAATTTGATAACCTTCTGTCATTTTCAAACCTTAATAATTCCTCACGTGTGAATGTAGATGCAAAATACTCTTTCAGTTTGTTTGCTATCAGAGCAGGATCATCAACAGTCGAACCATCGATGTCAAGTGGACCAGTCAGATTCATCTCCTTCCTTTTAGAGTTTATATAAATAAAGAAATCCTTGCTGTTTTTCTTAGCATCTTTTGCCAAGGATTTCTCGTAATCTGCCTTCGCCTGCCTAACTTCCTTTGTGACCTGATTACAGATTAACTTATATCTGCCATAGGCTTCTGAGTCGCTTGATAATTTATATGCATCCCATGCATTTTTCTTCTCTGTTTGTTACGAGTCTCATTAGTTCATTTGAATTAGTTCATTAGTCCTTAAATGATAGACTTGTACTGGCAGATTTTTTATTGGTTTTCCATGGCCTTTCCTGAAACTTTCTAGCCATAGCTTGTATCTTTTTTGAATTCTTTACCGTACAATTGTATTGATCAACACCACTGTAGTCATTCATTTTTGGCTGAACAAATGGTTAATGGACAGATGAATGTAAACTTCAGATTTTTCCATTCTTTGCATACTATTTGATATTATGTTTAAGGCCTATGTTTAAGGTATCCCATAATTGATTGTTAGTAAATTAATTTCATTTCATATTCTTATGTAGTCTGTCTCTTTTATTATCTTCTTTTTCCCATAGTTACTCCTATACTAGATGCTCATATTTCTGATTATTTATTATTTTGTGATGATATCAGTTGACAAAATTGACATAACTATGTAATAAAAAAATGTCCTATATTTCTTATATATTTAAAACATCCTTTATTTCTCATATGTAATATCTTGCATTTCTTATTTTCAAATTTTGATCATATTTGGTGTAATATTATATTAATTTAGATTAATACTGTTCAACCTGTTGGATGACAAGCTTTAGAAGCACTGATTTATTTAACAGTGTAAGTCAGTGGCGGATTTCCGCACAGGCGCACGAGGCCTCTTAAATATAGGGGGCCTCAAATCTCAGGTCTCAAAAAAAAAAAAAAAAAAAAAATTGTTTCATTTTTAATTTTTACACTCATCATTATTACTGTTACTGTATAAAACTATAATTTAATATGAGAAGTTAGTAAACTCGTATGCGAATATCCCTACATATTATATGAAATATCTATTCGAACTAAGTGAATCTGAAGTAGAATACGTATTATCATTAATGCTTAGTTGTGCCATTTTTTCATTTAAACATTAGTTAAAATATGTATGAAAGAATTGCGCAACCAAAATGATTAAAACCGCAACACCAAATCTAGAGCGCGCGCTATAGTAAAAATGTGCGCATAGAGTGCACACTGTAGTGGTACCGAAAATATTTAGGAGGGGCCTCAAAATTGAATTGCACCTGGGCCTCTCAAGTGCTAAATCCGCCACTGGCGTAAGTAATGCAGTTTTTAAGAACTAAATTGGATAAATGTACTCGCCTATTAGTCGCACAGTCTTTTTCTGATCTCTGCTGAAAAATTTTCAATAACAACAAACTTTCGTCAATTATAACATGAAATAATGTGAAGAAGAGTAATGATCAAGGTTGCATCTATTTTCTAGTTGATGTCATTTTATGCATCAGTTAGGCAATATAATTTAGCAGAAATGTAATGCTCTCAGTAATGCTGAGAGAAAAACAGAAAACCCAGTTTTTTGGGTGCAAAGGAAGCAATATTTGTAATCCTCTTATGCCAAAAAAGATTGGAAGCTTGGTAATTCCTAGTAGAGAGATGTGTTCTTGTCTAGAAATTGAGTGTCATTGAAGATGAGAAAAGGAGCAGTAGACTCTTTTTTTGTGAGAAATAAGATAGGACTGAGTTTTAGATAGATTAGAATTATCTAAGTTTTCTTTGCCTGCTGAATTACCTGGAGATTGGCATTTAAGGATTTGGTGGAGTGTATTGAAGAAAATGAAGTTGTTTGTATAAAACATGGTTTTGCAAATTTGAAGGTAGATTGTAGCATGCTATCATCAGGAAATAAATTTGAAGGAAAATTGCTCCACATAACAGAAGTGTAATGGAAGTGTAATCAAGAAGAGGAAAAGTTGGTTCTATGAGTTTGGAGTTGGAGAGTGAATCAATTCACTCTCCAACTCCAAACACAAAACACATAATTTTGTCAAAAGAATTTCCAGTTAGTGTAAGAAGTCATTAATATTAATAAACAAGAGGAAAAGAGTGGTAGAGAGAACTGAACTGAACTTTTGAGAACACCAATTTTAGTGGAGATATTAGAAGACAAGAGTCATTGACCCATCACTCACAGGAAGCAGTCAGAGAGAAACTGGATACCTAGTTTTCTCTCTGACTTACAAGTACTGCCTTTGAAGCAAAAAACAGTCCAAAATCCATAAGTTGGTAGCCTGTTTAGAAGACCTTTTATGCCAAACGTGATCAGAAACCTTAGAAATGTCAAAAATAAATTTTGCCAAATTTTTCCATCAAACTTGTCTAAAGATGAACGGCATAAGTCATTATATCACGAATAGAGCACCACTGATGGAATCTATATTGGTGGACATTGATCATATGGAAGGTTTCAACATAGTATAAGAGTTGGTGGTTAATGAATTTCTCCATTACTTTAGAAACAGTAGAGGTAAGGGCTATAGGGCAATAATTGTATGGGAGAGATTTGCCACTCATTTTAAGGACTGGTTGGATATAAAGAAATTTTGAAACAGAAGGAGAAACACCAGTGGAATAAGAATGTGTAAAAAAGGCAACACAGAACAGGAGGAGCTCAAGAGTGCTGCTTTTGAGAAAAAGTGGAAAAATTCCATCGGAACCTGGAGCTTTCTTGGCACCAAGATTGTTCAGAATTCTTCTAACATCCTTCTGTTGGAAGCTCACAGGAGGCATTGAATGCAATGTTACTGGGTATGGTAAGAAGAGGTGTGCCAAGATATCAGTACAAGAGTCAGAAGAAAATTAGGATGCTAGTAAGTTGGCTTTATCTTTAGCTGTGGATGCAATAAAACCATCAGGTTTTAACAGAGGTGAGAGTATAGATGGACAAAAGTTGCAAGACAGAGCTTGACACACCCAGGGTCCTGAGCTGGATATCATCATTCTTCTCTTCCTTGGTGATTCTCTCTCTCTCTCTCTCTCTCTCTCTCTCTCTCTCTCTCTCTCTCTCTCTCTCTCTCTCTCTGTGGGTAGTTCAGAAATTTTTTTTTTGGCTGGTGCAGCATAAGCCTCAGGCTTCCTTGCACCATATGGCTAATAATAATAAGGTTGAACACGTTAACCCTCCCAGCATTACTGCAATCTATGAGAGCACATGCAAACATTATTATTTGCAGATAATACAAGAGATTAATGTCATGTCTACTTCCCTAAATTATATGATATATGTATTGTGGTTAAACACAAAAACCTGTTTGTGGAAATTGTGATGTGAAATTTAAGAATCATTTTTGAAATCTACACATAAAAATTGACTGGAAACAGCTTATGGAAGTAAAAATCATTTTGGCCAGCCAGTGTTATTAGGATGGGAAAATGGAGAGTTTTTGTTGTTTTTTAATAGTTGATGCTGTATAAGCTTGCTTCCTTGCATCAATTTGCTACTGCTATTACTAAATGGAAGAATGTAGCTACCCGAACCATAGAAGTCAAAATGTGAAGGAGTGGTATGCTAGACAAATTACACTTATTTAGCATAATGGTTTCTTTGCTGTGAGACATGTTCCACTTTGAGATGAAAGAGACTTATTGTGAAAAGAAAGAAAAGTTATTAATTCCCCCAGAATATGAATTACGAATAAAATGGATATTATAGCTGCTGTGAACACAATTAAATGTGTTAAATAAATTCTATTCAGTTAAATAAATTCGATATTGATATGCATAGTATATAGCTAATACATGATCATGTGTTAGCCAAATGGTGCAAAGAAAGCCACAAGCCTTTGCTGAAACAAAAATAAATAATATGTAAAAATAAAAAATTAATATATAAATTTTCTTTATTTTTATTTTTCCCGTTTTTATTTTTATTTTTCTGTCTTAATTTCCCCAGGCTGTTTGCCTCAACTCCCTGCAGAGGAAACTTATTCCAATAATTAATAACTTACTGTCTAAAAGAAAGCTTCCTGCAATCCAGTCTAAATCTGTTTCACTATAATTTGAATTTATGGCCCCTAATTTTGGACTCATACAAACAGTGAAAATTCTGGTTACCCATTGTTGGATCCTTTCAAGAAACTTGTTTGTGTGTTTTTTTTTTTTTTTTTTTTAAGGTGTGTTTTCCATACTTCGAAAAAGTATTCTACGTGCAGTCTTACAATTACCTTATACAGTGGCATTATGTCCTCTGTACCTCTACAAACAAGTCTTCAATAGAAGACCATGGGCCTTCCTTGCCACCTGTTTACACTGCTCAAAGGACTTTGTGTCCACCTGTATCATAGCTCTCGAATCCCTTTCTTCCTCTACTGGTTTTAAATCAATCCACCAAGTGAGATTATTTTGAGATTGCTATTTTCCAACTGTAAGTTTTTGTATTTTGCTGTATTAAAACATAGCCGACACCTTTCTGGCTATCCTTGAAGCCTATCCAAGTCATCCTGAAGGAACACTGCTTGGTACTTAACATTAAACACTCTAGCAGTCTTCACATCTCCAAATTTCGAGGTCATTGATGAAAATCAGAAACAAAGATTTCTGATTTTCTTGAACTGATTTGAGGATCCCACTTGTAATGTTAGACCAATCTGATGGATTAATCACAGTGCTCAGCAGCACCTTGCACTTGGAATCTTACTCATGAACTCAACATATTCCAGCTTATACCGTAGCCTTTCTTGAGGGACTGAATCAAATGCTTTGGTAAAATCCAGATAAAGTGTTGAAATTATTTCATACGTCCATCTCATGAATAACTGTATCAAAAGAGTTAGCCTGGTTAGTTAAACATGATTTTCCTTTAAGAAAAATGTGTCCAGCCTTAAATTCCATTTCTACCTAAATTTGTTCCTGTATTGTATCCTCCATCAAATCCACTATAATTTTCCTTACCACTGAAGTGGGTAGTTACCCACTTCACTCTTAGAACCACCTTATTGTATTGGTGGTAAGTTGGCATTTCTCCAATCCAGAGGAATCTCTCTCTCTCTCCCCCCCCCCTGCATCCAGTGATGTCCCCATAATTAACCTTAAGGGTTTGATGCACTCTCCTACCACTTCCTTCACAATTACTGGGTTAGGTTAGGCTACAGTTTTATTATGACTGCATGTTCTGCAGTCATAAAACTGAGAACTGAGGAATTAAGACATTCAGCAAGCAAGAGGTTGGCAGCAGCCTATGGATGGTCTGAGGATGGGCTCCAGCAAGGTTCCCAAAACATTACCTTAATGTTTAGTGATTTAGTTAATAGCTAAATAAACTATCTTAATATTCACGTGTTTTATTATTTTTTTATGGTTTTAAATTTGACAGTGAACCATTGGAGGAAAGTTCACTTTTTACCAGGGGATTCAGAGTTCATAGTTTTTTTTTTTTTGTTTGTTTGTTTTTTTTTTATTTCTTCCATGCAATTTAATTTTTGTTTCTTGCCCCTCTTGCTTTAACTAAGCAATCAGATAGTAAGTTTCATCTTCGAACCCATACTATCCAGTTATATTAAAGGAGGCAGCAAGGGAAATAAGCAAACCCTTAGCCATTATTATGAGAGCATCCTTGAACTTGGGGGAAGCCCCACGATCTGGAAATGTGCAAATGTATCTCCAATTCGCAAAGGGTGACACAAGTAATTACAGACTTGTTAGTTTGACATTCTGTTCCAGAGAAAATAATGGAGTCACTGGTTAAAGAAGCATTGCAGGATCATTTAGACAAGACTGCAGCAATAATTCAGACACAGCATGGGTTTGTTAGGGGGAAGTATTGTCTGACCAATTTAATTGGATACTATGATGTGGTCACAAAGGAACTGGATGCAAAAAATAATTTTGATATCATATACTTGGATTTCAGGAAAGCTTTTGATACTGTTGCACATGGAAGACTGCTGTACAAATTGGAGCAGTATGCATTAAGGGCAAGTTGCTACAATGGATAAAAGGATGGTTGAGTGGGAGAAGTAATCAATGGATACTGCTCTATTTGGACTAATGTTATTAGTGGTGTCTGTCAGGGTTTGGTGTTGGGCCCATTGTACATTTGGCTTGATATACTTTCATCAGTGATATTGATAAAAGTATATCAAGCTTAATGTCAAAGGTTGGTTGTTAATGATAGTATGCTGCTGCTGCAACAGGATCTTGAAAGGTTGGGTAGATGGGTGGAATGGGCTGGCAAGTACTGCATATGGGTAGCAGTAACCCCAGAGAAATGTACCAACTATGTGATGTTACACTCAGGGTAGTGGAGAATGAAAGAGACATTGGGGTAATTGGGCAGTCAGATATGAAGTTTTCTGAATAGTGCAGACAGGCTGCCAGAGTAGGTAATGGGGTCTTTTCAATGATATACAAGAATTTTGCGAGCAGGGATAAAGAGGTGATTCAAGTGATTATACCCTTGTATAAGGCAATCGTCAGGCCACACCTTGAGTACCTCGTACAGGTCCAGAAGCCTCATTTTAGGAAGGATGTAGAATTGCTGAATGAATACAGAGAAGGGAAGCAAGACTGGTGAAGGGAACAAAGGGGGTGCTCTTATGAAGAAAGACTTAAGTTCTGCAAATTGCAGCTTCTGGAGACTAGGCACCTGTGAGGCGATCTGATTGAGGTGTATAAGGCCTTGAATGGATTGAGCAGGTTTAATGCTGAGGGGATTCTTCCTCTTGCTCAGATTACAAATCTGAGGGGACATAGATTGAAACTGAGGAAAGACAGTTTTAGCATAGATGTGCGCAAGTTTGCTTTTAGCGAGCGGGTAGTTGATTGCTGGAACAAACTTCCATCTGTTGTTGTAGAAGTTGATAGCTTGAATAAATTCAAGGCAGAACTAGATAAACATTTGGAATGAATGGATCAATGAAATGGGAAGGTTTTTTTTTTTTTTTTTTTTTTTTGCTGATGCTGTGTAAACTTGCTTTCTTGCCTCATGTGCCTCTACTAACACTAATGCTAATTTATATAATTGACTGTAGTTAGCTGATCTCTGCTAGAGGGATTAGGGTTTCCCTCTCCAGATTTATCAGCCAGCACACCATGCAGATCACTATGTAAACAGATATTTGTATAAGTAGAATCATACATGACTAGGCACATTATGGCCAAAGTAGTGTGTGTCAACAAGAAAACTATCCAGTGAACATCAAGGATGTTTTTTCAGTTACTAAAAAGTCATGAAAGGAAATTGAGAGGCCCGTTCAGTTTGGAACCACATCTTATATGTGTATATTTTGTGGGAATTCATCAAGGTAGTTAACTAGTTGTCTAGCACTTGCTCAAATATTTTCCAGTTGTCATGCCTTTCTTTTTAAGAACTGTCTCTCTACAACTCCATCCCATCTTATCAACAGGTTTTTTTTTTTTTTTTTTTTTTTTTTTTTGACACATCACATAGTTTATCAGGAACTATTAATGTGCATTCTTCATATCAACAAGCTATTAAACATTTTCTTGCACAATGCAAGCATCTTCTATTAACTGATTTCTGCGTAAAATTGTTCACTGTATCAAAAATTTTAAAAGATCATAGGGTCTTTCAGAGAATACCGGATATTATATAGATTTCTTTTAGCAACTTTGAGCATTAAAACATAAATACTGTTTAACTTTTTTGAAAACTAGCTTAAACTAATGAAACTTGTGTTAGTGCAGAGTTAATCAAAATTATTTTCTCCTATTACTTTTCTAGGTAAACTGATTGGTAGGTATTATGACAAAAGTGGTAGTGCTACAGAAGAGCTCAAGAAAGCTTTGGATACAATTGAACATGCTAGAACAAATAAATGGAGTGAAGCTTTAGAAAAACAGTTATTTCCTCCATGTAATACAGAATGGAGCAAAGAGAGAGGAAGCAGTGTTTGGTGCACCAAAAAGAGGTAACTGTTTTCAAATATAGCAGATGGAAATAAAATCAAAATTCTCATTATCAAACTTGACAAAGGCCAGTTGAAATAACTGGATAGTTTGTTGTTACTACCAACTTTTGTCAATGAGCTCAGTTCACTTATTGTGCTTATTCACAAAGGCATTACATGCATTAAAAATGCCCCATTGCTTTTATTGGTGATTAGACCGGGGTTCGAGCCCGTCGCCACCAAATATGAAGGATGCGGAAAGGTCAGGGAATGACCACCGCATATCCCGGAGCAATATGGCCTTAGTTGCTAATGCTCCTAAAAACCAAACAACAAACAAACAAACAGCTTTTATTGGTTATAATGAAATATTTGAATATTGGTAATGTTTAACATGCAAGCCATCTGTTGAAATCGTGATAAAATGATAAAAATATAACATTAACAGACATGTTGGTGGACTTTTTCCAACATTATTATGCTTATAATAAAAGCATGAAATAATACAAAATTGCTCACTTTTTTTGAAGCCAACTTTATTTTCAGTTTATTATGAACACAACTCTGAAAAATCCATTTCAGTACATCTCATATTGTGAAGGCATTCACAATATGAGATGTATTGAAAGGATACCACTATAACAATAAGTTCGATTAATTTACTGCACAGACATAAAACATTTGCACTAACTTATATGTCTATAAATTTCCTCACAGTCAAGGCCTTTGTCCTGAATTTTCATTAAGTGTTAAACTATTAATTTCATAATTGGGTTGCGAGCTGTTATACATCAGAGTACCTATCCACCCACTGATGAAGGGACAAATAGCCCTGAAATGGTCATCTGGGTGATGGTATCCACTAGGGCTTTCAATACTAGTATCCCGGTCATTTTTTTCTGGTATTCAAATACCGGTTTTTTGGTACTATTTTAAAAAAAAAAATGGGTTATAATTTAATCACATAAAGGTTATAAAATCACCTTTATGCGATTATGATGTCCTTATCTCTGATAGTAAATGTTCGATAAATCATCGATAGGACACCATGCAACATTGCAACCTGTCCACAATTCTCAGACAACTTCATGTCTGACCGTATCGTAACTCCCAAGTCCCGTTCCTCCATGCACCTCCGTGGACAAGAGCGGCAGTGCGTAGCACACGCTTCATGATTAGACTGGAGTTCGAGCCCGTGACCACCAAATACGGAGGATGCAGGAAGGTCAGGGAATGACCACTGCATATCCCAGGAGCAATATGGCCTTAGTTGCTAATGCTCCTAAAAACCAAATAACAACAACAACCATTCCTCCCCTAACTTTAGTTCAACTCCACCAAGTGTATGTTATTTTTGTCGTTGCTGTTCCCCAGGTGTAAGACCTTGCATTTTGCTGAATTAAAGCACATAGCTGCCACTTTTCTGACCATCCTGGAAGTCTATCTAGGTCACTCTGAAGAAGCTCTGCTTGGCGGTGATCATTAACTACTCTACTGATCTTTACATCATTTGCAAGTTTAGACATCACACCTTATATCCCTTCGTAGATGTCATTTAAGATAATCAAAAACAACAGTTGTCCCAGTACTGATCCTTGGGGAACCCCACTTCTTACATTAACCCAATCTGAGGAATAATCATTTATCACAACCCCCTGCCTGGTGCCGTCAAGCCGTCGTGCTATCCATCTAAGGATTTTCCATATGATTCCAGCCTGCTCCAACTTATAAAGTAACCGCTCATGTGGGACTGAGTCAAATGCTTTGCTGATATCTAAATAAACAATGTCGAAATTATTCTCTAAATCCAGCTCACGAGTGACCTGTCAAAATCGCTAACCAGATTTGTTAAACATTATTTTCCCTTTACAAAACCATGCTGTGTATCCTACAGAATTCCATTTCCATCTAAATGATCCTGAATTCCACCCTTGATCATTGCCTCCATGATTTTCCCTACTACTGAAGTTAGACTGGCTGGTCGGTAATTTCCTGTTACACTCCTAGAACCACCTTTATGTGCCAGTTTACACCAATCCAACGGAATCTCTCCTGTCCAGTGATGCTCTCATAACTAGCCTTAATGGTTCAATGCACTCACTTGCCACCTCCTTTAAGATTATAGGATGTATGCCATCAACCACAGGAGCTTACTCTCCTGTGGGTGCAAAAGTTTTCTCATTAAATCAACATGTGAAATTTCAACATCATTAATTACATTTTTTTTCAACTTCACTCCCATAATTTCTCATTGACACAAAGGGTTTTTCTTCTGTAAATATCAATGCAAAGTAACTGTCGAATTCATATGCAACATCAGTTGGGGTATCTAATACTATCCCGCGCAATTACATATGCATCTGATATGATTTGTCCTTCTCTTCTTTGCATTTATATATGTGATGAATTCCTTATCCCCACTCTTTGCTCTCTCCCAAACTCAGTAAAGATACTATAGTGAAAATTATACTTTGCTGAATAAATGATGAACATAATTCAACCATGGAAGACCAACGTGGAACAGAACATCAGTGTTCTGCAAATTGTTTCCAAAATAAGAAATTGCCTGACTCCAATGAGATTTTAAAAGATGAACTTGAGTCGGAAATTAATGAAATACTTTTAACTATTTTTGTTAAAAAAGTTCAAAGCCTAGAAAATATGGACTGAGATCGTCTACGATTATCTCAGTACCAGACTAGAATCCGAAAGGGCGTTTTCTGCCGCTAATCAAATACTGTATGTACCAAAATTAGATACATTTTAAACGATCATACTATTGATTGCTTATGTTTCTTAAGAGCTCACTTTATTCGGACTGGTAGTATGGATGCTTAAACATAACTAACTTTGCAGTAACAATATGTATTTTTTTGTTTTTAGAATAACCTTATTTTTAATGATTTTTTCAGAATATTTATTATTGCGATAAATGTTTATTTAAAACTTGAATTCAAATAATTACAGCTTGTTTTTTCCTTACTTTATTAACTGTCATCAAAATTTATTGAGAAAAAAACATTTGTTTTTGGAATACTGGTATCCCGGTTTCATAAATTAAAAATACCGGTATTAAGGTTTTTGACCAGTATTGTAAGCCCTAGTATCCACCGAGAATAAGTAACAAATAGTCATCTCTTTGGAGAAGCATTTATTTGAAGTATAACCAAATAGGCAACTCGTGTAAGTATTCACAATATGAGATGTAATGAAATAATGTCACTATAATAACTTCGGTTCAATTAACACTTATAGACATGATGCATTTGCACTAACTTATATACTCAGTGATCACTGAATTATGATCACCCCAACCCCATCCATAATGGACCATGCCACATAGCTCACAGTGTAAAAAGTCTGAACAGCTTCATATGC